>NW_026067972.1:2705371-2742485 GCF_014885135.2 Alexandromys fortis
GAGAGAGAGAGAGAGAGAGAGAGAGAGTGAGAGTGTGTGTGTGTGTGTCTATGTAGTCCTGGCTGTCCTGAAGCCACTGTGTAGGCCAGGCTGGACTCAAACTCACAGAGTTTGGAATGCTGAGATTAAAGGTGTGCACCACCATGCCCAATTTTGAGAAAGAATTCCAATCTGCAGGCTGACCTGGAAATCACTTTGTAGCTCAGGCTGACCAGGAACTCATGACTCACTGTAACCTGAATTCTGGGATTTCAGGAAAAACCCAGGACTCTTGCCTTCCTCCGTGTGTTTGAGTCACCCCAGAGGCATCCTGGCTCAATCCACAAGTGCATTAAATGAAAACCCCTGATAACCTAGTTACTTTCTTTAGAATGGCTTAACAGGAGCTCGTTCTGGTAGGGAGGCTGGTCTTCCGCTTTGTTTGTTTTAGGACGCACTGTTCAAAAGAGGAAGGGGAAGTTACTCCTCATTCCAGTCGTCAGGTGCATCCATCTCTCCGGAAATTATTTCAGCACGGTTGCCATTCACATCTAGAGGTGAGATCATTGGAGAGCAGCAAGCTGGGCTCTCTTTCGGGCATGGCTTTCACTGAACAAAGAGCTTCTCACCATTTTCCCACACAGGCTTTTATACCTTACTATGTAGCCCAGGTTGGCTTCGACTTCATGATTCTCCTGCTTCAGTTTCCCCAGTGCACTAAAAAAAAACCCAGGCTTAGGATAGGGGCCTTTATGTCCACATTCGGACAATAAACAACGCATAATACAGAACTGCCTAAAGCCTGCAGCCTCAGTTTCTGACAGAGTACTGGGACCAATGACTTCCAGGCCTAGAGTACTTCCCACACAGTGCACATGCCTTGCGAGAGCATAAGAATAAAATACTAATGATCATCGATCGTTACTTCTTGGGGTGTGAGAGTTCACGCCCCGGCTTCTCTAGCCTCGGGGAGTGAACGGAAACTCACCGTAAATGTCTCCAGCCCCATGGCTCCCGCACTGCCCACAAAGATCCCATCACGGGGCTCGAAGGTCAGAGGCCGGGAAGATCGCTGGAAAAGGGCGTGGCTTTGCTCCTCACAGTCCATGAGAAGGGCGACCTCCTCACCCTGGACGGTCACAGCGAAGCGATTCCACCTGTTGGTCATCACGGGCACCGAGAAGGCAGCGGCTTCGCGGGACACATGGGAGCCCGGTTCCGTGTAGTACAGGATAATCCGCTGGTAGCCGTCCTCCACGCTGGACAGCCGCAGGCCCAGGTAGATGACCGTCTGGGAAGCGTCGGTAATAGCGAAGAGCACGCCTCCTTGGGCGCCGCTGGGCTTCACTGCCACACCGATGGCAAAGTCCTTGAAGAAGGTCGGTGGCATAAGGGTCAGGGCTGGGCGGCCGACATTGGCACCAGGCCCAAAGCTGTAAGCCGGGAAACCGCCATAACCCGTGACAAAGGACACAGACGAGGGTAACGGAACACCGATGAGCTCCGTGAGGTCCAGATGGTCCTGGGAGGCCGACCCTGCAAGGAGGAGGAGAGGCCATGATTCCACTACACCGGAAAGGAAGGAACCACAAACACAACCCCATGGGCATCTGCGGAAACTAGACTTCCTGAAAGGCAGCCTCCAATCATGGAATTCGGTGTGCAGTGTGCACAAACACACATGAACAGAACCCGGAGACACCGTTCCCGAGAGCACGTTCCTGCGAACACTTAGGCCCTCGACCCTTTCCTCCTCCCCTTTAATCATTGTTCTTCTCTTTTTAAAATTAAAACCATGCTGGAAAGACTTACTAATTGATCTCATTACCCACTAACGGGTCATGCTCTATGGTCTGGAAAAACATTTACAAATCACGTCTAGAATATAAAGTGCTCCCCGTCCCCCTATTAGCTTGGAGATCTCTTTAACGAAGTGGAATCGGAGTGTACCGCTTTGTTTGAAATGGGGTCTCCTGTTCACATCCTCAGAGCGCAGCGGGGAAGCAGGCACAGAGGCAAGTGTTCCCGGGAGTTCGCACAACAGCGGTAACCGTTCAGTGGCGGCGGCAGCAGCGGCAGCAGCGGCAGCCCCAGCAGTCCCAGCATCCCCTCCATCAACCATACCCCAGCTCTTTCTCTGTACGGGGAACTGCTCTGAGCACTTTATGCAACTGAACTCATTTCATTGTCACCAGAACCCCCATGAGGTTAGGTACCGTGATTTCCATGGTTACTTCTGAGAAAACCAAGACAGCCAGAATCTAACCAATGTGCAAGCAAGATTCAAGCGCAGAATTCAGTCCTGGAGTCCCTGACCCAAGCTTGTGCTCTTGATCAGCACCTTTGGAAGGGTGGACAGACGTCCCCTACAGTGGCCTGGAAAAGAACCTGGGTCTGACCATTGTCTATGGATGAAAGCTACAGGCTGGCCCAAGGGTCTGCCCACATCCCTGAGCAGATGTGGAAGTGGCAGCAGTGAGTGAGAGGCATAAGGGTCTCAGGCAGAGTAGCCGCATCCAGTGTCACTGAGCCTGTGGACAAGGCTTCAGAAACAAAGCTAGATCCTGAGGATTTGGCCAGGGCAAAGGGCCTAGAATGATGAGCTTCAGAATGGAGTCCTGGCCTTCTTGAAGGCCAGAGGGCAGGACAGATTTCCTAGTGGCCACCTGGGCTACAGCCAAGGGTGAGAACCCCTAGACCATGGCTAGGATTCTTCTTCTATCACACGAGGAAGTCAGAGGACAACCCAAATGAATGACTAAGACCATCACTTCCCGTTAGCTTCAGCTGTCAACTTGACACAGGCTGGAATTACCTGAATCCCTCAGATAACTTCCAGTCTCAGTTGAAGGGTTCTCTATCAGTGTGGTCTGTGGGAGCATGCTCTTGACTGCTATTGCTATGGGGAGTGGGCAACTCACTGTGGGTGGCGTCACCCCAAGGCAGGAGGTCCCGGACTATGTAAGAAAGTTAGCTGAGCTAGTGTAGGAGCATTCAGTAAACAGAGCTCCTCTGTAGTTTCTGTTTCAAGCTCCTGCCTTACATTCCTGCCCCAGCTTCCAGCAGTGATGGGTAGCGCCTTGGAAGGGTTAAGATGAAATAAACCCCTTCCTCGTCAAGTTGCTTTTGGCCTCAGTGTTTATTGCAGCACCAAAGAAGTCAAGCAGGCCACCATCTTGCTTGCTGCCTATGTCCATGTCTCTTCCTCCCCCCTCCCTCCCTCCCTCCCTTCCTCCCTCCTATCCTTCCTCCCCCCCCCCCTTTCCAGAAGTTGTAAATTTTGAATTAATCCTTGTTGAAGCTGTGGCCCTGCTCTTACCACAGTACTCATGGCGTGAATGAGCCGCAATAGGCAGGCTGGCTTTTCTGGTGATGAAGAGGAAGGTTTCTGTAGATTTCCATACAATATTGCTGCCGATTCCCTTATCCCCATCTCCTGTGCTTATGGGTACAGGTCATCCCACGGTGGAGGTGACAGGCACTTGTGGGCCACACGGGCTGCTCACTCACTATTCCACTGGCTTCCGCTTAAGTGCCCTTTGCTGATTCTGTGCTATTGACCACGCCCATGGGTGGCCCAGCATGGCCATGTTCGGGGAAGCAGAGACTCACTTTTAGAGACGTCTATAGGGCTTCTCTGCATGTTTGATTTTTACATTAGTTCCAAGGAAGCATCCGCTGTATTATTTTGCTGTTATTACTTTTAGAAAGGGTCTCACTAGGCAGCCTTGGCTGGCCTGGTACTCGCTATGTAGACCAGGCTGGACACAATGTCACAGAGATCTGCCCACCTCCGCAGCCTCAGTGCCACGGTGACTGCAAGCGTCCTTCAAAACATACTTCATTGGAAACATTCCACAACGTTTATAAAAAACAATCATCCTCTTCCACAAAAGATAGCATCTGATCACACAGATTCTTGCTCGGAAATCTACTGTGGGCATCTGTGGTCCTGTGGGTCAGGCTGCCACCCACTGACCTGAGAGATATTTTCTATTCTGGGCCCAGCCAATCTCCCCTGTCCTTCAAAATAACCTACGACGGCTCCCGGAGTTCTCCTCTGCTGTCACGGGTCCTCTATCCCAATGCCTTTCCTCAGTCACTCAGCCCACCTGCCCCGGCTGTCGTTCAGAATAATTTATTGTGCTCCTGCTCCTCCTCCACCCAGGTCTCCTCCCCTGCAGCCATTTCCCCTCCAGTGCTCATAAGCTCTTCTTGGTGGGGGTTCACTAGAAGCCCCCTGCACGTACACTGGGGGCCTTGCTCATAGCCCCCTCCCCATGTCACCTTCCTCATGCCACTATTGGCTTCTTGTTTCTACCCACAAGGGATGGATGATGAGGACAGGGATTTCACCATTCAGTTTTCCCAGGGCCCAGCCCAGTGAGGATGACGGAGTAGATGGACGAACTAATGGCTCCGCGTGAGGACAGACAGGTGGGTGGAAGGAAGGATGAAAACACCAACCTTCTCGCTTCACAGAACACGAAGGCAAGGTCAGTGGAGGGGAAGTTCCCGATGATCAAGACCCCAGGTTTATTTCTCAATTAAATGCTATCCTCTCCAGTTTGCTTAAAAACAGGCAGACATCCACTGGAAGTAACTCGGGTTTGAGGCTCAACCTCCATAAGGCTATCACGGGTTAAAAGAACAATAAATCTGGCTAAATTTAACTAGACAGAAATAAAATTCTGCATAGCAAAAAACTCGTAATAATGATTTCATAACTTTAAGACATAAATTTGACTACAAAGAAATGAAGCCCTGAGGACCAAAACATTTTTTAAATCATGATAATATTAATCCCCACAACGCCAGCTAAAAACCAAAGTTGACAGAGAGGGCGGAATCACGGCATCACGGACAACAAACTTGCTTCTCTAACGTGAAAAGCAAATGGATAATGCTAAAGTCAACAGAAAGATCAGCAAAGAACAGGAGATTCGAGCTACAGCAAAAGAAACAAAACAGCTCGTACGTAAGTATATGGAAAATATTTGCCCTCATAATGAAAGAAGTGCAGGGGATGCAAGGCGAAACCATTTTCCTTCCTTATCAGATTGGCACCATGCAGAATGTTGGCTAATCGAAAATGCTGGCAAGAGGCTGAGGCAGCATGAGGCCCTCTCCTGCACCGCTAGCAAGATCCTAATTTGTGTCACATCCATTGGGACGCAACGTGACATTTTTCAAAAGTACAAATGCATATGTACTCTTTGACCCGGTATAAATAACACAATGTATTCATGCAAGAGAATTCAATGTAGCCTTCCGAATGATGTGTGTCCAGGATACTGATCTGAGCAGTAACCAGGACACAGTCAGTAAAAGACAGAAATAATAAGGCACAGAATAATTACTGTCAGTTGGCAATACCATTGCTAGCGTATAGCAAATACATAAGTATGTAAAGGATATTGAAGTCCAAAGGCATGTTCTATATATGTTGGTTTGGACCAACAATAAACCACATGTGTAAGGTGGACCAAGAGCTTGTGCTGCCTAGAGGCACCAAAGCTCTTGGCTGAAGGAAACTTGTGAAGTCCCCACAATGGCGGGACTAAGGGTATACGTCTCAGGGTGCATCTGTCGTTAATCAAGGCATGACTATGCATATATTAGAATATATTAGGCTATCTTTGAAGAACATCCAAGAAAGAGGGGCTAGAGATTATGTACAGGGAAGGGAGAAGAGGCGGCAGACAGGAGCTATTCCTCTTCACTGGGTACCTTTGCCACATTACACCCCTCGCTTGGTGTGAAAATAAAGACTGTTTACATATTGTTAATTCCTTGAATCTGTTGCCAGGCGTAGTGGCACACACCTTTAATCCCAGCACTCAGGAGGCAGAGGCAGATGGATTTCTGTGACTTTGAGGCCAACATAATGAGTTCCAGGATAGCCATGGCTACACAGAGACACCCTGTCTTTAAAAAAATGAAAGGAAGGAAGGAAGGAGAAGAGAGGATAAGAAAAGAAAAAAAAAAGAGAAGAGGAGAGGAGTGGAGTGGAGGGAAGGGAAGGGGGAGGGGAGGGGAGGGAAAATAGAGAAGGGAAAGGAAGATAAGATAGAGAGAAATTTAAAGATGTACGCCTTTGCTCATTGGGATACAGCCATCTTTGTATGAAAGAAAGAAGGGAGAAGGACAAGAAAGGGATCTAACACCCAGTCTGGGTTCCCCCTTCCCACCACAGTTCCAGATAAAATGAAGACCAAGCCCAAATGGTCTGACATCCTTCTTTGTCTCATCCTCTCACCCCTCCCCCCCCCCCACTCTCTTACTAAGAGGAGGCGAAGCCCTTTCCGGTGGGATGCTTCTGTGTCTGCGGAGCTTATGGCTCTGTAAGGGTAAATGGGCTGGCCCACATCCAGTGGCCTCTTTCTGAGTGGACTTACAGGGTCAGGTAAGGGACTGGGGGGGGGCACAAAGTGTCATTTAAATCTGTCTAGGCTTGCTCCAGGTCAGGCACATCTAGACTTGCACACAGCCATTTTGTGAATTTCTTTTTCCGGGCATCTGTTTCAAATTTTTTTCACAGCCCTCTCCAACCTCCGTGTTTTCTGGGCCAGAGAGCAGGAAGTAAGGGGGAAGAAGCATGGCAATGGAGCCCAGCAGCAGAATCTGGGGTGACGCAAATCCCTGCTACCCAGTCTTTCCAGGTTCTGGCCCATGATGGGCCAGCTGGAGAAGGGGAAAGGAAGCAGGCTGCAATAGAGGACACCTTCAACTTTGATCAGGGCTGGGTCCCTACTCTCTACCAAATGTGCAGCCTTTGGGTAAATGACCAGGGTGACATGGAGCCTTCCTGCCCACGTCCCTTATGGGGATCCCATGGGATGGTGACATGAAGCCCAAGTTATCAGCAAACTGTACAACCTACAAGGTGTAAAGTTAACAAAAGCCATAGTCTGAGGACTCTCTCCAGCTGCCTCCCCGCTCCCACCCTGACTCTAAGGTCTCAGACCTGTAAGGGGGGACAAGTTTGCAGGCACTGGCCCACAGGCCCCATTTCCACTGACTCAACCACAGATAGAACACGAGACTTCTGCAAGCCCTAGTCCTTCAGCCTTGCGCTCCACAGCCCCGCCTTCCTCCACATGCATGGTCCCATGGCGTGGTATGGAGGGGAACGACCTCTAGCCTGGAGTGACCCCTGCTCAGCGCTGGGCCCGTGCCTGCTGGCTCATTTAGCCCTGGCTTCCAGTGGAAAGGCCACCTGCTCAGGCAGCCGCAAGGGGTGGGGAGGAGGAGCCTGGGAGCCAAGAGAAACAGGCTCGGCAATTTGGTCCATGTCTTGTCCTGGGATGGCTCTGACTGGGGGCAAGAGAGAGAGGGAGGTCACAGCTGGCGGGAAGACATCTCTCCTTCTTGGAGGGACAAAGCCTGGGAAGCTGGAACACTGCTGGTGGGGGCTGTTAAGAGAACTCCTGGCCTTGGGGTCTTTGAAGTGTGATCACACTTCTGCATAGATTTTGAGGTCTATCGTAGGGCAGCTTCAAGTCTTGAGCAAAACTGTACCTAGAACACCCAGCATACACTTCTCTCACTTTTGTAGTTATCTTGTTATTTCTCCATACAGTCGTTATGTTGGAGATCAAACTGTCAGGAAAGGGCCCCATCCGTCTGTCTGTCTGTCTGTCTGTCTGCCCCCCCCCTCTCTCTCTCTGTGTGTGTGTGTGTGTGTGTGTGTGTGTGTGTGTGTGTGTGTGTGTGAGTGCGCGCGCTGTGCGTGTGTGGAAGTCGGAGACCAAACTGGCATTCCTCAGAAACCATAATGTTGTGTTTTGAGTCTGGGTCTCCCACTGGCCTGGGGTTTCTGACTTGATTAAGTTCACCTGCCTCTCCTGGGATTACAAGCAGTTCATGTTTTCTTCTGTGTTGTAGTTCCAGGGTTTGAACTCAGCTCCTCACAAGTGTGTGACAAGTACTCTCCTGACTGAGCTAGCTCCCATCCTCTTTCCAAACTTTGAGGCATGGTCTCATTAATGCCACCCAAGCCCATCTGGAACTCATGACCCTCCCTGCTTCCACTTGCTAAACACTGAGATTGTAGGTGCATGCCACCACACCGGGTAGGTCTCATCCTTTCGGGTCCGTTCCTTCTATATGAAGCAATGCTCCACAGGTCTCCAAGCTTCTCACTGTACCACCCTCACCTCCTCCATGAAGCCTTCCTGGACTCCCACACTGGCAAGCATAGGCCCTCTCCCATCTGCACATGGATCCTGTTCTAGGCATCGTGTATCTTTCCACTTCACGGACCTCTTCTCCATCTTGGGAGGCCCTTGACTATTGGAGCTGGCTCCCACCCTTCCCCTTTACCCAGCACAGATCCTGGTCCTCAGCTCCAGACAGGCTTGCTGGCTGAGCCAAAATCCAGGCTCCAAGTCTGAAAATCCTGATTAGGGTCAGTGGGGCCAGACTCCAGTCCCACATCCTACAACCACCTACCTGCACATCCATCTGTCATCGAGGTGAGCAAGCTCCTTCCTATCTCCCAGGGAGCCTCTCTGAAGGCCACACAGCCTCAGAGCAAGCAAGCGACCCCAGGCGGGAGAGGTGGGGCTTGAGGTCACGTCCCAGCTGTGCTGTTGGGCAAATTGCTCACCTTCTCAGATCTCAGTTTCTCTATCTGTACCGGGTTGAACAAGATGGGCTATCCGTGTATCGCTGCGGCCCTCAGACACCTCATGGGGTTAAATCTAACTTCCGCCTGGCTTCTTTACTTCTTCAATGTATAGGAGCAGTTCCATTTCCCAAGGGGGGACAGGGTGTTCCAATAAAGCCCCCCCCCCAACGCGGTGCTGAAGATATGGAGAACTGGACCCATCTAGCCTCAAGAAGTCCATTGTCTAGGTGACAGCCGCTGCCATTCACATTTCTGGCAAGCTCCAACGCTTCCAATGGTTCCCTGGTACCTTCAACACTAGAGTCAAAATTTCATTCCAGACACTTACGGGGTTAGGGTGTAGGTAGAGCCTAGCATACGTGAGGCTCTGGGTCTATCTACAGTAGAGTGTGGGACACACACCAAACTTCAGCTTCTCAATCTTCCCTCTTCTCTTTCCTCTTCCTCTCCCTCTTTCTTCTTTTCCCATGATGTTGGTTTAATTAATAATATTTTTAAAGTGTTCTTTATGTGAATGGCTAAGTTTTGCTACTTTTTTTGTCTGTGTACCATGTGACTGCAGTGCCTGCAGAGATCAGAAGAGGGCGCCCGAACCCCTGAAGCTGGCATGACTAATGGTTATGAGCCACCATATGGAGGCTGGGAGTGGAACCCAGGTCCTCTGCCAGAGCAGTGAATACTCTTAACCACGGAGCCGCCAGGTGGTGACACACACCTTTATAATTCAGCACTCAGGAGGCAGATACAGGCGGATCTTTGTGAGTTCAGGGCCAGATTGGTCTACAAGAGCTAGTTCCAGGACAGCCGGAACTATTTCACAGAGAAATCGTATCTCGGGAAAAAAAAAAAAAAAAAAAAAAAAAAAAAAACGACGGAGCCATCTCTCCAGCACCCTAATGTTTTGCATCTTCTCACCGGTATTTCCCGGTTCAGTCAGCTAGACCCCAACACAAGGAGCTCCATTCTCGTCCTATAAACAGAGCCCCAGGCGTCCCTCCCCTTACACACTCAGAAGGTTCGGCAGAGCTGGCAGTCCGCAACGTGGTCCAGGGAAAAGTGGACAGACAGAAACAGCCAGAGCCTCTCGTCCCTGGAAACTTGGATTTAGATTCCTCGGGGATTTCAGGGTGGTCCTTCCCGGGGGTACAGGGAGGAGCCATTAGAGGGCTTTAGAGAAGAGCCCCGGGAGGAAAATCTGAGCAGTCACCACAGGGTGCCACTTTCTTCCCAAGGGTACAATGCCAGTTTCCATGGAAACCAGAAAAAAAATCCTGGCTGTGAGGAAACAAACTGGACTGGCTCAGCCTTTGGAGGAGGTGAGAAACAAGAATTCTCGCTTCTCCTCGTTTTCCACAAGCTCCTGGACACCCGCACCTCCCTTTACCCTCCAACCTCAGTTTCCCTTTCTGTGCACTGGGGAGACCAGCCTTTCCATCTATGGGGTCCTCAAGCAGGACCCAGGGCTGATCTGGGCTTTGGAGCCTGGCGTCTCTAAAGAACCGTATCTGGCTCTGCGAAGCTCTGTCCCACAGATGACCATCTGGGACCTGAGCCCAGGGCTCGCGCTTGTCAGCATTTAAGGCCCCAAGAGACTAAGTTGCTTTTTCTTCTGGCACCGGGACAAGGCCCGCCAAGAAGTCCCAAGAGCATTGCACCACAACCGGGAACGCTTCACTACGGGGCGCGGCAGCGCCTCCTAGCGGCCTCACAGGGACCTGCGTCTTCTCCGACCACAGGTCGGAGGGATGCGGCCTGAGTTTGGCTTGGGGAGCCCAGGGGAACCCAGATCCCAACCACAGAGTCGTGGCCAGAGATTTGAAAGCGACCCAGGAGAGTAGGCATGACGTAATGAAGTACTCCGTGACCATGCCCCCTTTCCAGGTATCCTGCTGGGAACAGTAATGCCCACCCTTCTAGGGACTGATAGATTTTTGTTTTCAGTTCTGAGTATTGAATCTAGGGCTTCCTGCACAGTAGGCAAAGGCTGTACTGCTGAGCTATCCCCTCAGCCTGCTTCACTTTCTGAGACAGGGTTTCACTAAAATGCCCAGGTTGGCCTTGAACTTGTAAAACCCCTACCTCGGTCTCTCCATAGTTGAGACTACGGGCCTGTGATAACGGGCCCATCTTAAGATGTTTTTCTCTCCGGCTGAACACCCATACAGAGAGGTGGTACCAAAGCGTGGGGTGTGGCTAAGGCACCCACCCCACCCACCCTGACCTGTGGTTTCCCTTGCTCTCACTCTGGAAGGATGAAACATGAGGAGTTCAGTGAACCGCACACTTCTGACAAAGAGGACTCTGTCCTCTCTGGGGACAGAGGCTCCCCCAGTGCACACCCATCAAAGGCCACCTGGCTCTGGCTTGCTCACCTCCACGGTTGGGGAGCTCACTCACAGTAAACAGCTCTAGGTACTGGACGTTCTAAGTCCTCAAGGGTCTCTCTCAGGCTGAACTCAGTCCTTCCCCTCCCTGTGACTGCCCCATGCCCTCCAGCTGGTAGAGCTCCGCCCCCTGGGACCACAAAAAGTCCACTTCCATATGGTGGTCTCTCAGATGTCACGAGGATAATAGAAATGGCACAAGCCTGCAAGGCCGCCTCCGTCACCAACTCAACACATGGGTGCAGGAGTCTCTTTGTCGCTTCCAAGTCTCTGGCTCAGTGTCTGCAAGCTAGAGTCTGGACTAAATGTTTTCCCAAGGCCCTTGCCAGGTCGGAGCGCCTCCAATTCCTCATCCTCGTCTGCCTTCCAGTTTCTCTAACCACCCTAGGCAGCCGTCCCTTCAGGCCTGGAAGAAATGACTCCTGCGGGGACCAGGAGAACAGTTCTTCCTTGCAGACTTCCTGGTCTCTGGACAGCGTGGCCTGGCCAGCACAGGGACGTAAGGATGCCCTCGGTAATGTCACTGCACCCTGCCTGTGTGGAAACTCAGCCCCACCCTATGAGGAAACTACAAGGACCCTCCAGTCTCCAGAGGCCCCGATGCTACCTGACTCCCTCTGGGAGGGACATGAACGCAGAACACCAGGCCACAGAGCATCAGTCTCCATCTAGCGAGGCGTAAGAGGTTCTTAGACAACCTACCTCCCAAAGCAGTTCTTAGAAGAAGAGTGTTTCCCTGCCAGGGGAAAGTCCTGGACCCGCTTAGAAAGGAGACCTGGCCGGGCAACGATCAAAGACCCCATTTTTCTGAATCACAGAAGGGCATTTTTCTCCGTGTAAACTGAGAACGCCTCTTCCTTTTTCCGGTTTTCATATACAGCGAAAGAATTTTCCTTCTCAATGAAGTTACTGTGTGAGCACTCCCTCGAGCAAGTGTGCGTGGTCTCCCCCTTTTCTCTCCCTCCTTTTCTCTCTCTCCCCCACCTTCCTTTCTCTTCCCCTCTCTCCTGGGTTCTAGGCTTCTCTCTCTCCTTCCCTCCCCCTCCCTCCCTCCCTCCCTCCCTCCCTCCCTCCCTCCCTCCCTCCCTCTTCTGTTCTAACCCAAAGAAAGGATGGTTAATAAGTGTCTAGGATCTGGGGTCTAGGATTGCAATTTGTTTCTCTGGTCTTCCACGGGAAAGCATCAGAAGTTACATGCCCAGTACCCTCTCCAGTTTCCCCATCACCTCCTCACCACCTGACCCCCCCCCCATAATGGGGTAGTAAGATGGGGAGCATTCTCTCACCTCTCAAAGAAAGACTCCTAGAAAGTGAGGGGACAGCTTGCTCAGTACAGGATCAGCAATGGGACTGGAAGAGGACTCTCTGCCCACTGCATCCCTCTGTCTCCATGGTTTCCATGGGTTTGCCCACGGCAGCTTCTTCTGTGCTCACCTCACGATCCCTCCACTTAGGCACCCCTCCCTATGCACTTGCTGTGCCTTAGGCCTCCACATGGACTTCCTGGGAATGGAGCACTCTGGCTTCTCTCTCAGGCCCCAGCAAAGGGCTTAACAAAGGTGACCTGTGGATGAACTTAACGACAAGAAACAATAACATCCATGCTTTTTTTTTTCTTCATGTCCGGAACTCTTCCGCAGTTCGCCAGGCCCGTTCCTCTTCATGAGTGACTCTCTATGGGGCATAAAGTACAGTTAGCCCCATCTCACAGGTTTGAAACCTGTGTTTGGAAGATGCTCTATTATTGTTCTGGGTCTAGAAGGGTCAAGCACGACTAGAGTTGTGATGTAGATGGCAGGATGATACGGGCTGATGGCTCCAGCTACATCCCTCCTGACTGGTCTCAAGGAAGTAGAATGTTCTAGAATCTGGCGTAGGTGGCTTTGATGCCCTGTCCCAGGAAGCAGTCACAGGCAAGGGCCAATTTCAACATCAGACATATCCGGAGTGAGTCCTGGGTCCGCCACTAATCAGTTGTGTGGCTATGGACTGGCCACTTCACCTCTCTGGGCTGGGGTCTCCGGGTCTGTCTAGTGTGACAGCGAGAGACCCTGGTTGAGAAAGCAAGACCCATTGTTCATTGAGGATTGTGCTGAACACGGACGGCCTGGATGCATGGATCACTTCGTTTATGGCCAGAGGCCTGGATAAGTTGATTTTTGTTCACCCCCTTCTCCTGCAATTCAACATACAATGTCCCAGATTGACCTTACAAGCACCCCATCAGTGCGTCACAAAAGAAAGAATGTGATTGGCTGAATAGAGCCAGAAAGAAAAAAACTGCTAAAATCAGGCTTACAGAGCATGGCTCCCTCCCTCGTTCTGGGGCTGGACTTGCTCACCTTACCTAACATGTATATGTGCAAACATACACACACATATGCACACAGGCACATGCACACAGCAGAAACCAGCCTACCCACCAAATCCATATCCGAGGTGTGCAGCGGGCTCTGCAGTGACAGACTTTGGTTCCTCCCATCACCTGCCTTCCCACACCTGATTTGGAACCTGGGTATGATGTCGCCCCAAAGACTGCGTGTAACAAGTGGCACCGTAGACCAGATACAGTCAAGAGCATCAAGGAAGAGTTTGCCATCAACTCCTCTTAGTCTGAGGACTTTGCTTTTCCATATGGGGAACAAAGGCTCTTTGAGCATAAGCAGGGCCTTGACTCCCGAATCTGACATCATCTGTAATGAGTCACCATCGCACCCCACAGGCAGCTCTGGGGAAAAATGGCTCAGAGGAGAAGAAGGGCTCTGGACACCTCAATTTCAGACTTCTGGCCTCCCCAACTACACAGTGATAAATCATTGGGTTTTTTTTTTTTTGCATACTTACACTTTGTGGAGTATTGTTATAGCAGCTCCAGGTAACTCATACATCTCCTGGTGCCTCCAAACACTTTTTCAGGCAACACTCACAAGAACCCAGCGGAGAGCTATTACAGTGACCCCTGCTTTGTCGATACAGAGGTGGAGGTGCCGAAGGGTTCAACCGCACAAGTAAGGCTGAATCTGGACCTTTATGGTCTGGGTTCAGATCCCACAGCCTATCTGCTGTCCTAGGGCACTGGAGGTTCTCTAGGTGTGACTCCTGGACTGGTAGCATCTGGGATCTTGGATCTAGACCAAACACCCCAGATTTGGGGGTGGAATCCTGAATGGCACGCATTTGCCAACCCTGGAAGTGTCTGTGGCTCACACTCAAATCGGAGGCTTGCTCTGTTGCTGAGGCTAAAATGGTACCTGTACACTCAGTCTTGAGGCGTCACAGACCTGACAGCGAACAGTGCGGGAGTCTCCTGCAGAACCAGAGACCCAAGGGCAGGAATCCAGATGCCGCTCCCAAGGGATTCGTACAGGAAGTGCCCCCAGGACTACATGGGAAAGCTGAGCCTTGCCTGAGATATGCAGCTTAGCAGCTAAGCAGCTTCCCCGCCAAGTTGACTGTGTGAATAACCAGATTTTATGGATAGGGAACAGTGGTGTCCTGTGCCACATGCTCCCCACTGAGGAGAAGGAGGCTGACTAGCAAGAAGCCTGTTCAGGGATGACCCTAGATGTACACAGGTAGAGGAAGGGCAGACCCAGGCACCGTTGGACAAGCCAGTCACAAGGAGTTGGTGGTTTTTTGGTGCTGACCAATGAAGGGATTGCCCAGTCCAGAGCAGTCTGAGTCCAGTCCTCCCAAGGGATCTGAGGCACCTGTTTCTGCAGCTTTTTCCAGTCTCTCTTGTCCCACATAGTTAGAGATGGGCAGACATCCAGGGAATGCCCCCCATCTACAAGAAGAAGTAGGCCAAGTAGCTACCATTCTTACAGGACCCCTCCTGCTCATGTATTATACCATGCCCCAGGAAGACCCAGTTTTCCACTTCTCTGTCACCATCTATTCATAGGCCCGTGTTGCCCGCTGGCCCGCAAGCAGCGGAGGACATAATCGGTATTTTTTGCATCTCATCTAAAGCTTCCAAACTCTCCCTCCATCTTTCTGAAACAGGTCTCACCCAAGAATTGACAAAAATCAAACATTTGGTGGATGCATAAATAAATGAACAAATAATGCATAAATGGATATGTTTATGAATTCTGGACAGAAATAGCTCTATGCTCCCCTTAGCACAGGGTATTTATTGCTGATCATAAGGAACTCTTAGAAAAGTCAATCATTGTTCTACCAACACCACTCAGTTAACATGTACTTTATAACCCGACCCTTATCTGACCCCTGCTGTCTAGACTTAATACACTAATAATTAATAGTGTATCAATAGCTACACTGAGCCTGGCTGTTGACTCACGGGAGGGCTGCAAGCCCACATCATCAGCTGACCCTGAAGCAGAAGGGCTTGAAAAATAGAGCCTTCTGCAAGATGGCTGCCCAGGACTCTCTCTCTCTCTCTCTCTCCAGCTGGGCAGGGAGTGCCTCTGAGAAACACTGGCTTCTCAGACTTCAGACCGAATTCCAGCCGCCTCCACCTTCCCTCTCTCTGCAACAATGTTCTGGGTGGGGCTTGTGGATAAGAACCGCTTCCCCTTCTGGGTGCCTCTGTGGGGGAGGGTGTCCACAGCCCATCCTGGTGCTAGACACCAGCTCAGGTCACTGGGCAAGTGGAGCTGAGACTGCTCCGTCCTCCAGGCACCAGGAGCAGAACTCTGAGATCCCTGGTCCTCTTATGTGGATGAAGCCCAACCTCGTTAAGAGACAGGCACTGGGTGGGTGTGGCATGGAGAGATAGGAAGAGGACGAGAAAGTTCTATAATTCTGGAGCGTTCCTGAGTGTAACGGCTGTAAGTGAAGCGTGGGCTAGGGCATCTCTTGAATCTTTGAGTATAGCCTAGATGCTACTAGGTAGTCAGCAACCTCTTCAGAGTGGCCATCCACAGGCCATGGCCCTTGGGAACACAGTCACAAGGGAGACGGGAGTCCTGAAGAGGAAGTAAGAGCAGCCCTTCCACCGTTTGCTTTATCCCAAACCAGCCCATGTCTGCCCACAACCAGCATCCCTTATCCAACCCAGTCAGGACTTGGCCTAGGCAGAGCTTGAAGACATGGAGGGAACGAGAGACCTGATAGCAGCTAATTCTCAACCTCGTCACCAATCTCCATAGCCTGATATTGAAGGCCTGGGTCCGGAGACCATGTGCCAAGGACAGGAGGGGACCCGCAGGACTCGCCACCTACTGAAAGTTCTAGGAAGTGACCTGAAAGAGGGGGCAATTGACAGGCTCTAGAAGGCTCTGCACAAGCAAGGCCATGTGAGGAAAGCTAAGATCTGAGTGATTCGGGAAGGGAAGAAAAGAGATTGGCAAAGAACTGCCAGGAGCTCAAAGGCCAGAAATGTCAGGCCACCCACAGGCCACGCTGGGGCTAAACACGTGAGCACATTTAACCTGAGGAGGGGAGGCCATGTGCCCGCTTCAGGTGAGTGGGCTGAGGGCAAAGGAGATGGAGCCCATCTGTCTCCTCTCTTCAGAGCAGAGGCGCTTGGCCATCAGATCCAGGAGACGCGACGGACGGGCAGCAGGGCACCTCTGAGGGCTTCTGAGGAAGGCTCCCCTGACCATTTTAGGAGGAATCCCTCCTTCTCCTCCAGCGGTTGCCCTGGCAGTCGGCCCCTCTTCCTTTCCCTTGCCAAGGAGAGGGTGGGACTGGGTGACTTGGAATGCAGAGCCCAGGCGGGAGTTTGGCAGCAGCAGGAGACACACTTGCCTGCAGTCTCTCAGCACTTGGCATGGACGCCTGGGGCAAATCAAGCTGCCCTGGGAACAGCCCGAGGCATCCGCACAGATGCACTGGTGTGGAGCCAGCCGGGTCGGGCAAGTTGCTATAGCAGACGGAGCACACAGCTGGAACAGACAGGGTGAAATCATGCTTACGCTCTCTAAAGCAAAGACAAACCAGGGTCACCTTGAAGGCTAGGAAGGGTCCCAGGAAATGCCAGATCCCCCAAGATGAGCAAAGCAAGGTCCAAGCTGATGTCATGATGAGGGCAAATCCCCACAATGTCAAATCCCCAAGCTACTCTGGCCACGCCCACCTGTGGTTCCAAAGGAAGGAGAGATGGCAAAAAGCCTTGCAAGGTACTTGGTAGACAGCAAGGAGATGCTTGCTGGCGAGATGAGTGCACTGAACCTGTCCCTGGGCTTGCTGTCCTCATGCAATGATTTGGATGTTGTTGGTGAGGGGACAATGAACAATAAATGTTTTTTTTTTAAGTGTGTTCTGCAGCTGTCACCAAACACACTACAACTTTGTAAAAATTTCCTGGCCCAATCGTGCCAAGAGACCTGCCCTCAGAGAGATGCTGAGGGAGGGGTTGGCTCTGAACTGGGATTTGAGTTTAAGAGGACAGCCAGGACAGATGGTGACCCTGAAGTCATATTTTGAAACAGACCGACTCTTGTTTAACCAGATGAAAGGACAGCTTGACGGTCTCCAAATGTTTCCTGGAGGAAGAGTCCGTGGCCTCTAGGGCACTGTGGGAGAATCAGCAAGGTGCTAAGGCATCAGAAACTGAATGAAGAGAGAGGGACCTTAGAGGACCAGAGGATGACCAGCCTCCCCAAGCATGGTGCAGAGAAAAAGATATGGACATGGATACCAGCGAGACCTGCCAGCAAGACCCTGTGTTATGACTTCCTAGCCAGGGGACCTTGGGTTATTTCTTCAACATCTCTGAGCTTTTAAGTCTCTTTCTCTGGGCACAGAGATGATGCTGTACCTAGCTCAGATACAGCTCTCATGGCAGCAGTGCAAAGTAAATGTCAGGTGGACCGTGACCAGAAAGTGCTGGTCACTGCCAGTCCTGTGCATTCAGAGAGGACAGGACAGATGTGATCCTGCTTCTACAGCACAGGTACCCTGAGCTCCTCACTTTGCCTGGGGAGCTGAAGCGCCAGGGAGCTTCTGAACATACTGCCCTCTACCCCAGTGGGAGTCAGGCAATGAGGCCCAGGCTTTGGTATTTCAAGAAGCTCCCAAGGCTGCTGCTGCCCGGCAGAGTGAGGTCCAAGGTCCCAGGAGCACCCAGGGCTGGCCAGCAGCTTTCCTCAGGCTCGGCATCCCCTGCTGACTATCACACAGTCTGGGAGGCAGGATTTCTCCTGCTGCTCTGTCCAGATGTGGATCCGGCATCCATAAGGTACTCCAGTCTCAACACGAGCAAGTGACTGAGCTGGGATCCGAAGTCCATCTTATGTTTGCTGAGCTGAGTGCTAGCCAAGGCTAGCCCCTCCTGAGAGGGGACAGGCAGACAACTCATCTGTGCTCAAGTGTTCTTGGAAACTTCAAGAAGGGGGTATGCACTCACCCAGACAGCAGCAGACACTTCCAGACTAAGTTCTGAAACCTTGTATTGATGATATACTTTCTGCGCCTTCCTTTTCCCAGCTGCAATTTATAAAAGCCCAGGAAGATAGTCCCCAATACCCAACATTTTCTGTCTTCTAGTTCCCAGAGGGGTCTAATGAATATCAGGGATGTGCAGGACCTATTAGAAAGAAAGCCCAGCCAGGCACGGTACATGAAAAGCAAACTGTGCCTTCACCCACAAGGAGCCAATGTGCGGCACAGACCACACTGGGTAGGAGGCCGCCTCCAAAGGGTGATTCTTCGAAATCTTGAACTTCAGAGCTGGACTGGCTGGAGTCCTGCATGCATATTCATGACCTGAATGTTTCACATTCCACCCAAGCGCCCCACGAGAGCAGCTCCACTCACTTGTTCCTGGAAAGGTAAACACAGATTGAGAAGGCAAGCTTCTCAAGGCCATCAGAGCACATGCACGTGTGTGCACAGAGAGAGAGAGGGGGGGAGAGGGAGAGGTGGGGAAGAGAGGGGGAGAGAGAGCAAGCTATTTGCAGAACACCTGCTATATGACAGGCACCATTCTGGATGCTGGAGGTCTAGAACTGGCAGAGGCAAGTCCTTTTGGAACTGAGAGTTCTCTGACAAGAGCTTTGGATCACGGTGGTCTCCATTTTGTCATCAAACACTACATTCCCCCAAAACACACAAATGCTGTGAATGGAGAATTTTTTTTTGCACGAATAGGTCCTGGTACCCTGAACAACAATTTGTGCCTCTTCCACAATTTGGGAACCTCAGATCTACTTTTTTAAAAAAAATCTCTACCCAAGCTTCTCATCATCAGAGCGAGAACCTCAGACCTGTGGGCCTGACTTAGCCAATGAGCCACAGGCGCTTGGAGACTCAGTGAGAGCATCCTGCTTCAAAGCCCTCCAGCTACCGCGTCATAACACACGGGTGTTTGTTTCTCCTAGTGATGGTCTGGATTAGTCCCCAGTTGTGACTGGTCTCTGGCCCCAACTTCCCAACCGCTGAGTAAAATACGTGCTCCAGGAGATAAACAATGTAGCTCTTAGCGGGCTTCTGTCACTGGGCCAGGAACCACTGCACAGCGGTCTGAAGGGACAACACAGGGAGGGGGTAGCGCAGGGCTCCCTTCCCACAGGTACAGCTGTCTCTGAAGGAGTTGCTCCTTTGCCTTCCCATCCAGACCCTCCCCTCCTCTGCCTCAGCCAGGAGGGCCCAAGGCTCACTCAATGCATTTTCCATGAGAAAACGTTCTCAACGCCGTCTACTGAGAGGAAGGAGCAGGTTGGCACCTAGTACCACTGCACTGGGGGCCCGGTCACTTTCCCCACGCCCTTCTCCACCTCTCAGCCTGCAGTGGGGATGGCCTGAGAGGAGCTCTTGCCCGTGGCTCAGGGTTCTCACTCCAGCCCGGCTTCTCCAATGTTTTTCTCTAAGTCTCTTAAGTTTGTCCCTTTCCAGCAGCGGTACTGGAGCCCCTCTATCTTCCACTGGAATTAGTGCATTCTCTTGTAAGCAGAGGTAGAAGCAAGGCTGATAGCCAAACCCAGAGTCCCACTCTGCACACCTCCAGGGTCCAAGGCTCTCATTCTATTCCAAGCCCTGGGCTGTGAACACCGCATGGAGCCTGAAGGGTCGTGATAGCAAGGCTGGGCTATCAATGGGATTTCCACCTTCCTCCCAGGGTCCCTTCTGTCTCCTTATACTAAAGTGCTCCTGCCAAGGCAAGCCACTCCATTACAACTTTTTAAAATTTTTATGTCTTTAAGTATGCTGCCTGCATGTATGCCTGTGCACCTTGCTGGGAATTGAACCAGGTTCTCTAGAATAATACCCAGTGCAAAACACTGGACAATCTCTCCAGGCCCAGCAGGCCACTTCTTAACTCTCTCCCCCATCTGGATCCCTTCAACCGGAAATCTGGATCGCTCAGCACGACCTACCCGGCACCCTTCCCTGACTAAATCCATTCACCTTCGGGATCATGTCTTAAATGTCACTCCTTGGCAAGGTTTCCATGATGCC
This sequence comes from Alexandromys fortis, assembly GCF_014885135.2. NCBI lineage: Eukaryota > Metazoa > Chordata > Mammalia > Rodentia > Cricetidae > Alexandromys > Alexandromys fortis. The sequence goes on from NW_026067972.1 coordinate 2,725,736, forward strand.
CTCAAACAGATGAGAGCATCCAGATGTGTGCTTTTGTAGGGCCCTGTACCTTCCTTTTTCATGAGGCCAGGCTGGCTTGGAACTTGCAAGCCTCCTGCCTCCTCCTGAGTCCTGAGCTAAAAGCATGCGCATCCATGCCTAGCTCCTATTCTTCTCCAGACCCCTGTTTGCCATCTATCAGTATCAGAGGATTGTTCTTGCACAGTTAGTGTCCGCATCCCTCGCTAGAGCCAGGCCTGCCTTGTCCACCATTTTACATCCGGCACGTCACACATAGCCTTGCATGCAGTAAGCTGTCCAGAAATGTGTAAGTGAAAAGGAAGGAACAAATGGATGAGTTTACAAAAACCTAGTAGGCATCCACAGAGAGGGCAGCCCTGTCTACCATGGTCTAGAACCTCACAACTATTTCTGCCCACCCATCTAAACCTGACAGGTTTTTGCTCAGCTGATTTAACTTTTCAGCATCTGGTCACAATGGTTGCCTTCCCATCCCCGAGGGTTCAACATTCCTAACCTCCAAAGGTGAGTGGCATTGACCTGGCCCTCCAGGTCCTCGTTGACATGGGCTTGCAGATGGATTCTGTTCCCTGACAGAATGAACCGATGTGGAATGAAGCCACAGGAGAGTTTAGGGATAACACGGAGGTTGCACCTGGACCCTGTGACCTGTAAGAATGTCCCGTTAGAATCCAGCTTATGCACAGGCCACGATACCTTCAGCAGCCCCCCCCCGACACACACACACACACACACACACACACACTTCAAAGTTATCTAAAACAAAGCACTGGGCTGGGCATTGTGAGCTCCTGGATGACATACTTCCAGGTGCCAGGATCTGATTTTATATCAAAGCAGGTATTGGGAGACACACATCCTGTTCCCATTCCCTTCCCTGCTCTTGCCTTAGAATGTGAAACCACCAGGCTATGCTGTAAAACCTGCCCCCTCCTCAGTGAGTTACAGAAGAGACCTCACTTCTGCCACACGGGCCCTGATTTCCTCCTTTTAAACCCTAACCATGCTGTTGTCTGTCTGTCCACGGAGCTAGTAAATGTTCTAATAAACTCCACACTCCCCAACAACTTGTCTATGTCCCTCTCAAACCCCATATCGGAGACCTTTCACCCCTGACTGTTTGCCCCCTACACTGTGCTAAGAGCTTGAGGTGCAGGGGTTAATGCATTTACTGATCACAAGTAGCCCAAGATAAATCCTATTCTTAGCCCTACTGTTACAGATGAAGAAACTGAGGCTGGGAGAGGATTAGTAAGCCATTCAAGGTCACCAGCTGGCACTTGTCACCAGCCTAGGACCAAGCCAGCTCTGCCAGACACTTCAGAGCCAGGCTCCCCATTGTCCAGTGCTTAGAGCACAGTGGATCACACTTTGGCATCAAATGCGTTGCCTAGAGGCATCTAAAGCACAAAGCCTGGTGCTGTTGCTCTAGGGAAGGACCCCAAGCCCTGCATTCCAGAGTAATGCCCGAGCTGCTGGCTCAGGGACCACAAGTCAAGGAGCAAGTCTATGAAAAACTGGTGAGGTTGAGAAAGAAGATGGTGTGTGATCTCAGAGACCAGCAAGGAGTTCAGCATGGCTGGAGCCAGCGGCTGGGAGAGATGGGAGAGGAGGGGGTTTGGCTGTAGCCCAGGCATTATAGAGCTCAGTGCTGTAACGGAAAGCACAGAGGGATGTAAAGAAGGGACACGATAGGACCTGCACTTGGGACAGCCTCTCTGCATGCACAGAAGTGAGCCAGAGGTCAGAGATAGGGGATGCCTGACTTTCAGAGAGGTATGTCTCCAAGGGTGGCAAAGAGGTGGAAGACAGTGCTGGCAGGTAGCAGATGCCACACAGGCAGAATTCAAGTCTAACAAACACAGTCACCATTCTTTCCAGTGCTCAAAGCTCGCACGGAGCACCCGAGCCCAGACCCACAGCTGGCAGCAGGTGTGAGCCCCCATCCCAGCAGCCTTCACGGAACCAGCTGCCCTTAAAGACATGACCAGTAACCACCTTTCCCATCCAGCCACACAGGCTCCGTCTCAGCAGCTGCTGCCCCCCTCCCTTCAGATAAAAGTGTCTGCATCCACAGAGTGAACAGGACTTGGCAAAGCCTGGAACCAACCAAACAACTAGACTAAGAAGTCATTGCTGGGCATCACAGAGCAGAGAAGAGGAAGGCATTCAGGTGCAAATTTGGTACCACCTCACACTTGCAAATATTAAACCAACAAAAGCCGTTGTGTGTTTTTCATCAGGAAACTCAAAACTCAAAAGGGGGTCGGGAGACTCTGAAATGAGGCCATCGGCTGGAGTCGGTTTAACCTGAAGTAAAATTAGAAAATTTGTCACATGGAAAAACTGCGCGGAGAGAAATGATTCGTTTTTCCCTGTGCTTTCTGCAGGAGAATGAGTAATTTGGCATTTTGACTGGGTGGCTAGCGCAGCTGAAGTCTCTGTTTGGTACCAAATATACACAGTTGTCCTGCAGATTTGGGTCCAGCTCATGAATGGACCATCAGTGAGAGATGCTTGGGACCAGAAGGCCAGGCTGGGCCCCGCTCAGTCACATCGATGCCCTCATTTGTCACAAAGTCAGGGCCAAACTGAACTCAGACATGCTAGAATGTTCTTGCTAATGGTGATGTAGGGTTCACCTGGTCTGACCTTTTTGTTTCCCAGATGGGGAGACTGAGACCCAGGGAGCTATGGAAACTTGCCTGGGCAGAGAAAGAGCAGGAGAATGCCAACACAGGCTCGGGCTGGTCTCTACTGGACCCTTTCTTGTGGCCATAGCTGCGTCCTGCACATGGTGGGTTGGGGAAGGGGGCTGTTTCCTGCCTGATGCTAACCAGGAGCGAGGTCATGTGAACTTCTTTAACAAAGGTCGGGAACTTGAGCTCGCCCGCCAGTCAGGCACAGAGCTAAGTACTGGGGGAGTGACCAGGATCCTCGGGGAGCCCCACCTCACCTTCTAACCCTGAAGGCATGGGGTCAGAGTGAGAAGAGCAAAGGTCTAAGAGACCAGGCAGGAGCAGCAGGTCCACAGAGGAGCGACTGTCTGTGATTGATAAGAAGTTCTGCTTTTATCAGTCACACGAACTCAGTGGCTCTGATCAGCAAAGATTCAGCGCCTTACAGCTCTGGAGGTTAGAAAGGTCTCGCTGTAATAAGAATCAAGGTAGCAAAGACAGGATTTTTCTAGAAGCTTTAAATGAAAAATCTGCCCCCTTGCTGTGTCCAGCCCCTTCAGGGTGTCCATATCCTTTGGCTTGTGACTCAGTCCTCCAACTCCCAGACCACTGAAGAAGGCTGGTCACGTCACCTCTACTCACACAGCTCCAGCCTCTACTTCACCCTCTCTCTCCCACTCAAAGAACCTCGTGGATCTCCTGGGTCCAACCCCATAACCCAGGGTGTTGTCTCTTCCCTCATAGCCTTACTTCCTCTTTGCCACATCGCCTGACACAGGCCTACAGGTGGCACATGGACTCTTTCCGAGGGTTGTTGCTCTGCCTGCTATAGGGATTATTGTGGAAGGGTTTTAGGCAGGGGCAACATAATCAGAGACAGGCTAAGCTTCACCTTGAGATAGGGGAGCTCTCACTGAAATGCAGATTCTCATTCACAGGGTTCCAGATGGGGCTGGAGACTCTACCTTCCATGGAGTTGCCAGAAGGTGCTGGTTCATGGACCGCAGCAGAACAGAAAGATGCTAGAGACTGAGGGGGGTGCAGAATAGAGGTCTGTCCAGGGCTGGAGATGGGACAGACATGGGTGCTCCTGCTAAGCTCTGGCTGAACTCTCTCCCACTACAGGGCTTTTGGGTGTGTTACACACATGCACACACATGCACACTCACAATGCCCCTTATATATGCACTACACAAAACCTAAAAAGCCAGACATATACATGTACACAATATATAAAAGGTTATATATACATACAACTTATGTATGAAGCACAGATACATATAAACACTTAACATGCCTCTAATTGCTACACACAATATATACTACATGTATACATAGTTGATAATTATAAAATGCACAGGTGTGCTATGTACTTATAGTTTATAAACATGAAACACGCACCTCTCTATAGCCAGAATACATCTCTAAAACACAGAAATTCATCAGATTCCTCCCTTCAGGTCTCAGGACTCTACTCAAAAGAGGAAGCAGAAAGGCTGTAAGAGTCAGAGATGGTAGGTGACTCCAAGAAAACAGTGTATTGCAGGCACAATAGGACTGACGCATGTATGAACTCAGAGACTGGGACAGCACATGCATGACCTGCACAGGTTCAAACCAGACAAAATCCTAGCACTGAGGAGGAGGAGGCACAAATTCCCACCACTAACCAAAAAGTCGTTTGCAATTGATACCTGCTGAGAAAGGGAAAATAAGTTTTCTCTAGTGGAGAGTCAACGGGTAGACCGACCACACCCTAGAGCAATGGAGAGTCAGCGGGTAGACCGACCACACTCTAGAGCAGTGGAGAGTCAGCTGATAGACCAACCACACTCTAGAGCAGTGGAGAGTCAGCAGGTAGACTGGCCACACTCTAGAGCAGTGGAGAGTCAGTGGGTAGACCGACCACACTCCAGGGCAGTGGAGAGTCAGCGGGTAGACTGACCACACTCTAGAGCAGTGGAGAGTCAGCTGATAGACCAACCACACTCTAGAGCAGTGGAGAGTCAGCGGATAGGCCGGCCACACTCCAGGGCCAATCCCATGCCTGGGAGTAGTTGGTCAACACAAAACAAACTATGCTGGGGGCGGAGAAGCAGGAGGTGCTAACAACATCATAAGGTGCTAGAATTGTGTTGTTTTGCTGATTTTTTGTCTTTTTGGTTTTGTTTGTTCTGACTTTCACTTGTTTTGTTCTTGGTTTTGGTTTTCCTGAAGAGAAAGGTGAGGGACATAAAGTTGGGTGTCCCAGAGTTGTGGAGGGTCTGGGAGGAGTTGGGGAGAAAGTGATTCAAATATATTATATGAAAATACTGAATAAAAATGCATAGAAAGCACCCATGACTGTCAGTACCCAGGTCCATGGCAAACTCTCTAAATCCCAGGACAGTAACCGAGGAGCCAGGACGCCCTCTTACACAAGTGTCTTGCACCAGGAACCCGCAGCTAGCTGAGCTGGTCACTGCACCTATCTAGGCTGGACAAAGGGGCAGAGTCAAGCAGCCACAATCCTGTGTGACTGAAGGTGGAAAAGCAGAGGATACGGACAGAATAAGTTGCTTAGTCATCAGCTGGATCTCAGCACCTCTGCTCCAGTGGATGGAACCGTGACAGTTTCCATAGAAACTGTAAACACAGAAAATGTTTACAGCATGGAAAGCAAACATAGACTGCTCTTCAGAAAGCATCTTGTTTAGCCCACACTAGTCTCAGACAAACTAGGAAGCTCCAGCTGACCTTGAACTCCTGTTGAGTATACCACCATGTGGTTTATGCAATGCTGGGGATCGAACCAGGGTTCTGTGCATGCCAGGCAAAGCCCTCTAACACTGTGCTACATTCCCACCTAGCAAACACATGCTCTTCCTGATGTATCTATGTTGTAAGCCTTCCTCTGACCGCCTTCCCACCTCCTGCAACCAGAATGGATAACGGAGTAGCCTGCAGCACACAGATGGTCATGTCAAAGGGCCTACCATGCTGGGTTTTCTCTGAGGTCACCTCAGCCCCAGGCTTTAAAGATTCTTTAATGAATTCAAGAGCTCCCTGTATCCTTTGGGTGTCACGGCATATGCTGAGGAAAGACAGGTAAATAAGACAAAGGTCCTGTCTCCAAGGCACCCACAGTGAGGAGGGAGGGGTTAATGAGACATTGCCCTTCACTATCACAGACTGACTCCTGACTCATCTCTAATCCCGTCCCAATCTACAAGTCAGAAAGACTGAAACAGCTCACTCAAAGGAAGGCAGCAGAGCTAAGATTTGAATCCAGAACCTTGAAGACCAGAGGCAAGAACCACATCCTAAATCTCTCCCTGGGAACCAGCTCTGCCATCTGAGTTGTGGTCAAATAAAGACTCTCTCGGAGACTCAGGACCATCACCTCCTAAAGGAAACTGTGGAACTGGAGGGTTTGCTCTGCTTTGTGTTAGTGCCTGCTTTGTTGCTGTTTTGAGACAGGCTCTCACTACGCAGCCTAGGCTGGTCTCGAACTTCTGGCAGTTCTCCTGCCTCAGCCTAATAAGTGCAGGGATCACAGGTGTGAGCTACCATGTCCAGCTTAGACTGGTTGTTCATAATGCTGCTGCTGCTTTGCATTGATTGGACCAGATACCATTAAAACCCGCTGGTGGCTGGCCCGGGGGTTTCCAGGGGCCATGGACACCAAGCTTGTGACCTGCACATCCACATTCTAACTTTCTGAAAAACCCTTCTAGCATTTACCAAAAGGCCTGAAAAATGGTTGAATAAACAGAAGAGAGGAGACCCCATCTCTGTTTGGCTAAGTTAGGAACATGAAGAAGCAACGCACAACCTGGCCTTTGGCTGTTGTCGTTTCTTGAAGAGGCAGCAGTCCGGGTCAAAGGCAGGAGGCAGAGGCTTTCTTATTGGCTGTGTCCTGACTGGTAAATTACCATGACCTGGCCAAAGACTGCAACAAAACCTCCACTGATTTGTTCTAGGAATTTGTGGTCACTAATAATCACAGAGTCATCAAACAGAGATGCCATTGTGGTCTTCACAGTAGGATTTCCATCAAGCCAGCAGCAGCAGCAGCTAGAAGCCCACATATGAATGAGCTTAATTGGGTATCTGCACTATGAAATGCTAGTTTAGGTACATAGAATGTTAGAGAATGTTTAATGCTCTTGAGGAAGCGTCTACAAGATTACTAAGGGAAGAAAGCCCTCAACAATGATCTATTCACGTTCTAACATATATGCATATTTACATGTGGAAGACATGTGTGAGAGTCCCCCCAAATGTGAGTAGGCTTTCTTCACTGCTGAGTATGGATAACATGTGGTCTTTACTTTTTTTTTTAATTTTTCTTCTTTTTCTCCAGGTTTTTATACTACTATGCATTACTTTCATCACTTTTTATGGTATTTTTAAAAATCTTCTCTTTTAAAGGCTGACTATTGGATGTGGTAGTATGTCCAATTCAAGGGCAGGGAAGGTGGGGACAGGAAGATACTGGGACTCAATGGCCAACTAGCTTAGCCTACTTGGTGACTTTTAGGCCAATGAGATATGGTGTCTCTAAAAAAACAATTATAAGAAATATGAATGGTATCTGGGGATGCCATTCAAGTATGCCCTTTGGTCTCCATTTTCATGCACACTTACACACACACACACACACACACACACACAGTTTATGTCCCTCTTTTTCCCCCATTTCTAGTGGAAATGGACGTCCCTTTTTTGATAGTGCACAAGCTTTCTGTCTGTCTATGGGGACACTCATAACAAGCCCCAAGCACACAAGTCACCTGCTATACTCAAGCCTCCACTACCAGCTGCTGAGTCTCTCCCAGGATGGAGAGTGGATCCTATGCAGCTCTCTAGCCCCTGCCTCCACTCCAGAGAGCCCTTTAGAGAACAGGACCACCAGGAAATATGGGAATAAGACAGACATCTCTAAGAGCAATCACGAGAGGACAGATCACTTGAAGATATTGTTGGTAGATCCTTTGGGAAGGAAGTTAGTTTAAAGAGACTTTGGTTGAGAGCCTTTTCAGCTGGACTTATTTGAGGCCCTCATCAATAGGAAGAGCAACTCCTACAGAGGCTGCTACCTGCAAGCCGTATTTCAGGCAAGCTTCTCAAACCCAGAAAGGGGTTCCCTAAATCCTAAACCTAGAATCCTGGTCGCTTAAGAACAGTGTTTCAAAACAGATTCCTTCTGTCCCCATGTCACCATGGATACAAACAGACTGACCTGGATTCGGACGGATTGAGTTGAGTCTGTTGTGTCGGACTGGGATGAGTTAGTTCAGCTAGGCTGTTCTGAGCTGAACACAGTTGAGTTGGGTTGAGCTAAATTGAGTTAGGTTGACTGGACTAACTAGATTGTATCAAATGGAGCTGAGGAGACTCAGACTGAATTTGGATGGAATGATCGTATTGGCCTGAGTTAGGTTAAATTCAGTTTGATTGGGTTGGTTTGGGTTGGGCTGAGCTGGGACCAGTTGTGCCATGATGGTTAAGGTGGACTGAGGAACTGATAAGTTTTGTAGGATTGGGTTGGGTTGGATTGAGTTGAGTAGAATTGTGTTCTGATGGAGATGGAGTGTGGGCTGCACGCACTGAATTCCATTGGCCCAGTTAACTCCTTATATGGTGCTCAGAACCTTCTTCTAGGTTCTACTCTTACCCTAGACTGCTTGGCCTTTCATTGGTGGGGAGCAGCAGCTGGTCATCCAGCAAACCCGACTCCTCTGAAGACCTCTGACAGCATTTCAGCTTTCCTGGGCTCCGCGGAGGGCAGCAGTTCCCACCCCACAGTCCAGGGCTCTGACTACAGAGCCCTGTGTGCTTATCCCTTCTCCTCCATCATTCACATCTTTCACTGAGTTGTGCAAGGTTGGCTCCTTTTGCCCTTCCTCCCTTAGCCACACAAGGGCACTCCAGAAGTTCAATCACATCCTGAGGCAATTATTTAACAACCAACCTACTACAAATTCAAGACTTGGACCATTGAGATGGTTCAGTGGGTAAAAGTGGCTGTTCCCCAGGATCTACATGATGGAAGGAGAATCAACTCAAGGGAGCTGCCTTCTGACCTCCACATGTGCTCTGTGGCATGTGTGCAGGAACACAGTAAATAAATAAATAAATAAATGTTTTTTTTTTTTAGGCAAAGAATTCATGGCTTAGTGAAGGCAGCATGAAGGTGATGTCCCTCATCTGACTTTAAAACAACAGTCATCAAAACTTTGTGGATGTAAGCACACACACAGTTATGCACGCACAGGTACATTCTTGAATGAAATTAATCAGTACTATAGAGACTAAAGAATTAAATTTGTGTGGTTAAATGAGAAAATGTACAAAGAAGCACAGTGAGGGCAACCGCTGGCACTTAATAACTCGGGGACTCCTGGCTCCCGCCTGGAATAGAGCTAACTTCAGCTCACATCTTCACCTTTGGTCCATTTCAAATGGATCGGCTGTAGCCATCAAAGATAAACTCAGAAGCTTAACGAGAAGAGGAAAGATGATATCCCACCCTTGACTACATCAGTCATCAGAAACAAGAGAACAGATGAGCTAGCAGACAAAAAGGTCACCTAGCTCATGCGATCATAAATAATAAAGATCAGGGTATCTTAACTGAATCCCGGACCACCTAGTTATGAAGTTGTGGAAGGAAACGGAGCCCCTTAATGATCTCTGAATTCTCAGCCAGTCACTCCAAAGTTGGCAGAGCGGTGGAAGGTTTGGTTTGGCTTCTGTACCATGGAGAATATGTTAGATGAAAAGCCAGATAGACCTGCTCACTCCTGCCTCTATTTATTAAAAAGCTCACTGAGTGTCCACTTATGTCAGACCCTGTCTGAGATTCTGGGATTCAGAGTTGGACAAGGCCCAGGTCTGTGTCATGGTTCCTCCTGCAGCGGAGGATGTAGGAGTTGTCAGTGGTCACCATGCAGTATGGGTTCCCTGTCACTGAGAGGCACCCAAGATGCTTGGGAGGAGAGGCTGAATTCCCTGGACAGAATCCTAAGGGAATATGAGAGCACCAGAAAAAGTAGAACAGAAGTATGTTTAAAAAGAGATTGCCTGGCAAGGACGGAAGGATCCCTGGGGCTTGCTGGCCAGCGAGCCTGGCCTAACCTGTGAACTCCAGGTTCTGTGGGAGACCCCATCTTCATATTTTAAAGTGAGGATCAGTTTTTAGAAGTCAGTCAGGATATCCAAATAGTTCATAGACATACAAAAGTTTGATCAACTCTACTGGGGAGATGGCTCCACGGATGAAGTGTCTGCCACAGATCATAAGGACCTGAGCTCCATCCCCAGCATCCATGATTAAAAACTGAGCACAGTGTGCAATTGTAACACCAGTACTGGGGAGCTGGAGGCAGGAAGATCCCTAGGGATAACTGGACACACAGTATACACCAGTAAGTGAGCAGTGCCAGCGAGAGACCTTGTCTTCCAAAACAACGTGATGGCTCCAGAGGAACAGCCAAGGTTGCCCTCAGCACACGCACAGACACCCACACCCACAGTCACAGGCAGGGAGAGAGACACACACATACTCACAAGTAGGGAAATAGGAATTAAGGCTTCCTTAAGATTCTAACCGCATCTGTTAGAAGTGTTGAAAGTAAAGGCTGCCATGAGGCTGGATGCTGGCCAGCGGATGAGGACAGGGGCTCTACTTCCCGATGCATATGTGTCTTGGGTACAAACAAACACAGAAGAAGGCACGCCAGCAGTACCTGCTCGTCTGAAGACTGTGCACTCCTGTGACCCAACACCACACCGAGGGAAACTAGAGGAAATGCAAACATGTGTATACTCGGATACACATAAGGACAGTCGCACCACACTGGCAGATTCCACGGGTCCATGACAGCCCACATGCTGTTGGGGAAAAGCGGGTAAGTCACAGTAGGTATAGTCGTGGTGTGGACTATTGCACTACAGTGAAAATAAACTATTTGCCTCATGCGTGGATCTCAAAGCCTCAACATTCAGAGAAAGAACTTGAAACAGAAAAGCACATTTTTCATGGAAAAGGCTCAGAGTCAAGGAAGACAGAGCCCAGGATGGAAGGTGTGTTTACATCAAGTTCTGTTTTTAAGTGAACAGAAGCGACAGCTATAAAAGTTCAGGTGGCAATCACCCCTGAAAGGTGGGGAGCTCCCACCCCCTATCAGAACAGAGCAATGCCCTGGGTGTTCTCTTCCCTTCTGGGTTGTACTTTGGGGGAGCACAGGCCTGGCAGCACCGTTCCTGCCCTAGCAATGGTCCTCACCCTCCGAAACAGCAGCCCTTCCGATCAAGCTAGCTTCATTAGGAGAGGAACCCACAGGGCAATCCTGCAGACTAGCCCTGACCCTCAGAGACACAAGGGGCCATGATGGTGAAGCTTCAGGGATGTAGGAGGGGAAGGGTGACTGCCCACAGGATGAAGTAGATGTGGGATGAGGTGCGGCCTTTCTTTCTGACTGTGAATTCAGCATCCCTTGGGAGAGATATGGATCTGGCTCCTTTGTATCCCCAGTCTGCAGAAGGCCTGACTGACTACGTATTTAATCCATTTGCTGAACCTAAGTTAGTCTTAATCTGGGTAAATGCCATCTTGTTTCCCATTATTCAAAGCTAGAAATGCAAGGCTGAGCAAATCTTGCCATCCCATTTCATAGATGGGAAAATTGAGGCTCAGAAGGAGCCGTTAGTCATCTCAGTTTACAGATGAAACCTGGGTTTTCCAATGCTCAAAAATGGATGAGGGAGGGGCAAGGAGGACGTTTACAAAGATCTACTTTTTAATAAACACACTGTCCGCAGATTACTGTACATCTGGGCTCCACCCCCCCGGGAGCTTTGCCTATAGTGACATCCAGGGACAGCACAGACAATAGAGCTTGAGACCTGGAAAAGCAGCCTGGACTCAGAACAACCTTCAGGGGGCAGCAGTCCTCAACGGGGCTGGCAGACTGTAAATGGCCAGCCAGGTGCAGACTCTCTGCAGGCTTGCTGGGAACCAGACCATAGGTCTCACCTGAGTCTAGAGGACTGCAAAGTGCAGTCTTTAGTTTTACTAAGCAGCTTTGTTGAGGTCTAGAGTGCAGCTCGTGCTGAAGGCAGCCAGGTCAGCTACTGCGTCTGAGTGATTGCACAGCCGCCACCACAGTCCAGCCTTGTGTCATCCCATACAAAGTCCCCAACTGTCCGTGTTAGTCGCCCCTGCTTCTTTCCCTAGGACTAAGCCATCATGGATGCCCTCCAGCTTTGTAGTTTTTCCTTTTCAGAAATTCTGTTTGAACGGGCTCTGAGAACCTGCAGGCTTATATCTGGCCACGTAAGCTTCCCGTGTTTGTAGCATGGATCTGTGCTTCCTCCCTTTTCGTTGCTGAATAGTATCCCGTTGAAAGGACATACCATAATTTATTTACTTAACAGTCAATGAGAAAGTTTGTTTCTACACTTTGCCACTGAGTATAATGCTGTTATAAATGGTTGCATAAAAGCTTTTGAGTGGGAATATGGTTTTCCATCTCTTGAGTAGCCATTTAAGGAGTAGACTCACTCGGTAGTGGTGTAATCAATATTGAGTGCTTAAGAAGCCACCTAACTATTGGCGACATGGAAAAACTTAAACATTTAGCTTAGTGGTCAAGAGCATAAGTTCTTCCAGCTGTACTTCTGCCAATGCAGGTCATGTGCTCTTGGGCAAATGACTTTGCCTCAGTATCCTCGTCTGTGAAACTGCATCTGTGGAGCTGGTGTGAGCTCGGTCGACTCCTATAAAACGGTAAAGTCTTGAGGCTGGTTGAAAAATAGTTTATCAGTGTAGCCCAGGCCAGTCTTGAAGTTATGATCCTCCTGCCTTAGCATTCCAAGTGCTGGGATTACAACTTTTTTCTCCTTCTTTCCTTTCCTTTCCTTTCCTTTCCTTTCCTTTCCTTTCCTTTCCTTTCCTTCTCTTTCCTTTCCTATTCTCTTCTTTTCTTTTCCTAATAGCCAGTTGAGCAGTGGCCCTGTGAAAAGAATCTCTCCCATAGACTTGCAGGTTATCACAGATCTATCTTGGAACAACCGAGTGTCTTTAGGCAAACTGCCTGCCCCTCTGGGCTTTCAGATGGAGATGACCCTCCAGAGCAACAGGCTACAGGAGCTTTGGGAATGCAATGGGCTCCTGTCATGAGTAGGACACGCCCACTACACCATTCACAGGAGACTGGGGGACCTTAAGGCCATCTCTGGGAGACTCCTTTGATCATTGACAACAAAGTCTCTGAAGTGAGGGTACCCGAGTCAAATCCTACCCCCAGACACTTGGAAAACTGACTTGGATTCAGAGTTCTCAGAATAGGAGAGCTAAGGTCCTCAGTCCCCAGCCCCTGGAATAATGACTGAGAAGGGAGGCTGTTCACACTTCATCTGACACACCGCTGGATGAGAGCTAGCCATGTAAGCTGCACACAAGTTCTACAGAGCTCAGGGCTCCCAGAGTCCTCTTCGGATCCCAAAGGAGCACTGAATGTTGTCAGCTGCCCTCTGCAGTTGACTTGGCAAAGCTCTATATCATATGGGAAATTGCAAGGTTTCCACACTGGTCATCCTGAGAGAAGCCAGAACTCTGCTCCAACTGCCCTTTGATCTGCAAGAAATGCCAGGCTGGACGCCCTGGCAGGAAGAGCTATTATTGCATCTGCGTCTTACTCCCTCACAGACCACAGACCGGGTGGTACCAGGCTTCTTCAAGCACCTAAGGAGTTAAACAAGGCCACCAATCCTAGCCCAACTTCCATCAGAGGACCATGACACACTCCCCAGCCTTCTTCATTTATTCATCTGGGCTATGTGCTAATCCTCTAAGGGCTGAGAGGCTGCTGTTCCAAAAGCCTGGTTTTGCTGAGCGCATGGCGCGAAGACGGAACAGGGACCGGAACCTGCCCAACTAGGTTTGAGTTCTGGCTTTCAGAGCTGCCTGCATTTCCTATGTCTCCCCACTGCAGCTGAGGTACTTCCCAACACAAAAGTTCCTGCGAAGAGGGAGATATCTTCTACTCTTATTTTCTAACTGCTCAGCACCCAGAAGCATGGAAAGAACTCCCCCCCCCATCTGTCCGTTAGACTTCACAATATCCCTGGGAAATAGTAAGTGGGTCTAGTTTATCCTTTTCAGATGAAGAAACTGAGGCATGTAGATAAGAAAAGTATTGCCCATGGTCACCCAACAGAGGCGCGATTCATACCCAGGCAGCCAGACTTTAACCCAAATCCACTTTAATTAGACAGTTTCTGAGTCCTGGTTTGGGGGGGGGCGGTGAGTCACAGAGAACAGAAGGAAGGGTCACTTGCCCAGGCTTAGTCCATCACTCACCGAACCTCTGTCCCTCAGGGATGGGGAAGGTGGAGGGGGGACCTCTGGTAACCTGCTGAACCAAGCGCGCCTGCCACTCTGTTCCGTTATGTTAGGAGAGACCAGGGCGCCGAGGTGTCCCTGCTGGTGACTGTGCTTTCTATAGACCTAATGGACTTCGGGTCTGCTCAACCCGAGCCCGGCGCTCCAGGAACTCGGCGCGGATGCCCAACACTATTGGTGACCCTGTCCTTTCTGGCAGTGTGGTGTCACTGTGCAGCCAAAACCCCTCTCTGCCCTCACTGGGAAGCCGCGTCCAGCTCAGACACTCTGCGTGCCCTGGCTGAAGCGATCTCCCCAGCGCCTAGAAACCACAGTACCCGGGAGGACCCGGGACAGAAGAGCCAGCACAGTGCGCTGCGCCAAGCAAGCACTCCCTTTTATGTCCAGGAATGAGGCGCCGCGGCACCCAGGCGCACAACCGGCGGCTGTGGTGGCTTACCTGTCGCGGCGCGCGTCTGCAGGACGACGGAGAGCAGCGCGGAGATGATGGAGAGCAGCCACCGTGGGCGCCGGTTCTGCGCGGTCCTCCTGAAAGAAGCGGTGGCAGAGAAGGTGAGGAGGCGGCGGGGCGGCAGAGGCCAGGGCGCCGGGGCTCGGGGCGCGGGTCTTACCTGGGTGCCATGGTGCAGCCGCCGGACCCCAGCTCCGCTTCGCACGCGGAACAAAGGCGGCGCTCTGTGGCGACGGCGGGATCCCGGCTGCCGCCCGCGCCTGACTCACCCGCGCACTGAAACCCGACTCCGCCGCGCCCTGCGCTCCCCCACGCGCGGTGCCCCACCTCGCCGCTGGTCCCGGCCGAGCCTCCCCACGCCCCCTTCTTCGCGCCACCCCAGGGTCTTATGTAACTCGCAAAGAAAGCCCCGCGTGCCGACACAGCGCCCCACAACCCAGGTCGACTGGAATCGCTGGGGTTTCCCTACATGACGGACCAGTCTGCTAAGGCTCAGAGAAGAGCTGCAGTGTCCCAAAGCCACACAACTAATGTGTTTCTCGGCTGCTGTGCCACACCCAGCACGCCAGCCAGGGTCCCGCTTGCATGCCCCAGAGTAGCTGCAGTGGGGACAGAAGTCCTGCACAGAGGTAGGACTTTGAAGGTCACGTTGTGTGTACCCCGAACATTTTGGAATCCCAAGCCCTTGATCCAGGGGCGCAGCCGTCAGAAACCTGATCTAGCCTCCTCCTGCCTGTCCCCCAAGTTAATGATGGGGGAACTGAGGTCAGGAGAAGGCAAACGATTTACCAAGATATCCACCTAGTGAGCGACACAGGGCTGGAGACCCAATATAGAAGGAAAAGGCAAAGTCTCAGCGTTCACCAGGGCAGGTAGGGTCAGGTGTGTTACCTGCCTCCTGGGGAGAAAATAGACCACTTAACCAACAAGGAACACAGAGGCAGGAATCGAGAATGTTCTTGGACACATTCTCCCCAGGAATCCTTGCAGTTACTAGTGCACTGCGTGAAAAGGGGGGTGAGGACTCGTCCCTGCTCAGGCCAAGAACAGTCTAGACGTTAGTAAGGTACAACTGAATTCTCAGAGTGGCGGCGCAGGGCAGTGATCAACAGTGTGTCTACCTGCTGTTGGCACTGCCCTGATCATATCCTCAGATAGCAAGGGTCAATATAGGCAGGACCATAGGCTCTTAAGGAACTAAGGCACAAAGAACCAAAGTGACCCCAGAGCTAGGAGGGCTCCAAGGAACTAACAAGGAAATACGGCGTTTTAAGGACACTGTCCAGTTTAGATGGCTTTGACAACACCCATTCCACTGTCTATGGATGTGAGCCCTCTCCCACCACCCACTGCAGCTTTCTGGGATGGGCATAACTGTTGTTACAAAAGCTAACCACAGGGAATGGCTTTCTCAGGTCTGTATTTCTTGCAAAAATGCATCAGTGGTTCTGGAATTGACTTCCTGAATAGATCTTACCTGAGAAGACAGCAGCACATATGGCTGTTCTGTTTGCTAGTTAGGGCCAGGAGCTAGAAACTGGTGCCCTGGGCTCCATGTGCCCCACAGATTAGTTTGGATTGGTTTGCTGGGCAATAGCTTCCAAATTAAAGGGTTAATAATAACAATATTTTATAATTATGAAATGTCCATTAAAATCCGGATGGCAGGGCTGGAGGGTTGGCTCAGAGGTTAAGAGAGTGTGCTTCTCTTGAAGAGGACCCAAGTTCCGGGCACCCACACAGAGTAGCCCACAACGGCCGGTAACTCTATCTCTCGGGGACCTGTTACCTCCTCTACCCTCTGTGGGCACCTCTGCACACATGTACACACACACACACACACACATACATACATACAAAGAGAGAGTCTCACACAAATCAAAAAATAAACCTTTCTTTAAAACTCAGATTTGTGGATTTTAAAATTTCAGGTAAATCTGCCTATATTCTCTAAATCAAATTTTATTGGAACTGAATCAGCTAAGGCAATACTCTCCAGTTCACCACCACTTTCTGTTTCTCCCAACACCAAGACAAAGAATCAGTTCCACTTAATACCACACGTGAAGTCTGTCTGTCTTTGCTCATAAGAAAGAGAGGAGCTACCAGCCTGGTCTACAGAGCTAGTTCCAGGACAGGCTCCAAAGCCACAGAGAAACCCTGTCTCGAAAAAACCAAAAAAAAAAAAAAAAAAAAAAAAAGAAAAGA
>NW_026067972.1:2742529-2747793 GCF_014885135.2 Alexandromys fortis
CTCGAAAAAAAAAAAAAAAAAAAAAAAAAAAAAGAAAAGAGAGGAGCTAGGTTGTGAGCTCATCAATCTGTCCCAAACAGGCAAACAAAAGATGTATGGAGAGAGAAGGCCGTGTTTAAAGGAAGGCGGGGATGAGCACATATGAAGTACACAGAGAAAGTTTAATTACACGGGTAAGATGGGATTGTGCAGCAAGCCTGGCCTGCCCCAGTCCCATGTTGTCCGCAGGATGAAGGCATACCTGCGTTTCAACTGATAGGCTTGCCTATGGTTCAGCGTATCGATCCAAAGCACAAAGTGGATAACGCATCGGGTTCCTTTCCTACTCTCTCAGCCAAGTCCTCCGTACACATTTGTTGACTCTAGGTAAGCCCCTAACATCCAACTCCTTGGAATCTGAGGACCAGGGTCCCTGCAAACCTTTTCTCACATGGGGATAGGAAATAGACCCTTGCCAATAGTGTTGATTTGTGTCTACTTCGTCTGAGAAGCCAGACCATGTTCAGAGATGAGAAGACTATTTATTATTTATTACCTTGGAATCTGGCCTGAAGATGGATGGGAGTTATGGCCTAAGATTGATGAGGGGATGGGGGCTCTTTTAGGCCTAGGAGCTGAAGGGGCTTGTGGAGGGGGGGAGGCCGGCAGTCTCAGCTGTGGGTATGGGACGGATGGGGCAGGAAGCCAAGCAAGGCATTCCACCTCCTGCCAGACAGTGCTGCGAGGGCTTAAGTGATTTCCTCCCATTCATTGTCAAGTTGTAGAAATAGCCAAAAGGAAGCATCATGTCATACTCCAGCTAGTCTAAATTGTTTACCACGGTCCAGGCCAATCTGCAAGGCTGGGACGTGTGGAGACCAGGGATTTAATGTCCCAAGTTCTCCAGAACTGGACTAAATGAATAGGCTGTCCATTTCCTTAGAATCCAGCCAAATGTTCCAGAAGGTTCTGTATCCAGGGGCATTCTTCAGACTATCTCTCCAGCAGTTGGAAGGGCACAGGAACCTGGGAGACGCATCTCAGGCCTTGTTTGGAAAGAGGTTACCAAGAATCAGTGCACGCCATTCTGAGCGGGACTTTCTTCCGTACGTGGGTATGAAGTGTCTGTCTTTTGTATTCCCAGGGTACACAAGGACAGCCCTGTGTATCTGATTAATGAGCAGAAGAAGCAGACTTCACTGGCCGGCTAGAAGTGAACTTATTAAAATTGTCAGAGAAGAGGGCTACCTCTTGGCTAACCGAGAGAAAACCATGACTGTTCCACACAGCTGCTGCCCAAGGGGCTTGTATCCCGATGACCTTGACTGTGTCTGTGCAAAGAAGGCTGAGAAAACTTGCTGTTCAGCATGCCACACAAGAATGGATGTGAAAATCTGAGAAGCCAAGAGTGGGGGGGGGGGAGAAAACAGGTAGGAGGGTGTGCCAAAGGGCTCCTAAGCCCGCACCTTGTGCCCTGTACCCTGTTCACGTGTCCCTCCCGCCTCCCTTTTGTCATGTATGTGCATAGCATCCATCACTCCTCTGCCAGCACCTGAATGTTCTCTATGGCCCTGGACCCTGTTCTGTCTTCAAGCACAACAGAATTAAACTCTCCCTTCCCATTTCTTTTTGCCAATAGAATCTGGCTAATACGTTTTCTTTCTTCCACGAAAGTAACTTCTTCACTTTGCTCTCACTCGCAGTCTCTGCCTCTCTCCCTCCTTCCTGGGAATAACCCCTCAGGGGGGCCTGGCACACAGCAGGCAAGTGCTCTTCCCTGAGTTATACCTGCAGCTCCATTTTGAGGATCTTTTTTAGGCATTTTGAAATGTGGTCTCACAATACCGGGTCAGGCACAGCTAATGCCACTTATAAAGGGCTCTTCCTGCTTCCTAGCCTCGTGCCCCCTCTCCCACCCCTGCTTCCTAGAATGATACTCACTATACAACAGAGGTGCCTAAGACTTGCCTCGGGTGCTGTTGTCTGAGAAGCCCAGGACAGAGAAGGGAATTCATCTTCCACATTTTCACACATTCCTTGCCTTGGCCCAGCATCTGAGGTAGCCATCACTTACTGCTCAAGGCTGCTGTTAGTATGATGCTACCAACACAGAGGGGGGACAAACATTGCAGAGATGTCTTCCTACGAGTTACCTGATCATGGATACTGACGAGTTCATGTAGCTGTAAGGGAGAACTGTAAACTACGTTCCCATCTTTGCCATGAGAAAGTGACTTTTGGAACCTTCTCTGGGACCCTGCTTGCCAGATCATACTGCAGCTCCCTGCCAAAGGCTGTGTTGATCCGTTTCAGCAAATCCCCTGCATCTGTCCCAGCAGCTGCTACTGATGCTACCCTCTGGCCAAGTTCAGGAAAAGCTGCTGTCCTATGCTACCGCCCATTTGGCTCTTGCAGGGGCCCAGCACACCTTTGCCTTTTAAGTCCTGGCAGTGCCTCTGGCGTCCCTAGCACTTCCTGGGGTCTGGATTGCTTCTGCTCTGCTATCTCAAAGTGGGGGAAGTAGTCTCCAGAGTGCCCACTTGGCCGTCCCTGCAGGAGTCAGTTGTTAACGTAAAGGCTGTGTGTGTGTGTGTGTGTGTGTGTGTGTGAGAGAGAGAGAGAGAGAGAGAGAGAGAGAGAGAGAGAGAGAGAGAGAGAGAAAGGTGAAGTGTGAAGCACCCAGTGAGGTACCTGAGATTAGACCCAAAAGAGACAGAAAACGCAAACTATGGGGACAGATAGACAGACTCCCCAAGTTATTTATTGCCTTACATCAAGGCCCCTTCAACTCACATCTATGGCTTCAGGGGTTGTTTCCTGCAACCAGTAAACAAGAGGAGAGGAGAGCCAAGCTGTGTCGCAGATAATTTGGGGTGCTGTGAAGGTGCTCATGAGATGTAGCTTGTGTGGGGACATACAGTTCAGCATCTCTGTAAGACCCTGAAGGACAAAAGAGATGGGAACCCTCCCTCTAGGTACAGCTCAAGTCATGCAGCTGGACTGCCTCTCTGAAGGACGGAGGACCAGTCTCAGAGACACAGAGAAGCCTGAGAAATTGGTTCAGGTCTTGGATGATGGCCAGCAGTCTAAAAGACAAGGTTGACTTATTCTGGACAGGAAGACCCAGGGAGGACCAAAGAGATGTTAGCAGCTCAAATGCCTGATGTAAAAAGCATGAAGATCTGAATTCAGAACCCACGTAAAAGCCCAGTGTGGTATGAGCACCTCTAACCTCAGCACAGAGGCCAGCAGATCCTGGGGGCTTGCTGGTCAACCAGACTACGTGAAATGGCAAATGGTGAAATCGATGTCCACTGAGAGACCCTCTCTCTCTGAAACATTAAGTTGGAGAGTGATAGAGAAAGATGCCCAAAGTTGATCTCTGGTCTCCAAAGAGGCCAGATATCCCAAATATGCAGATACCCCACTCCCCACCACCCACACAATAAAACATAGGGAAGGAGAATGTGGGCTGGCCTACACAAGCCCAAAGCTTCTGCATCTCACGCCGCTCACTAGACACTACCCACTGCAGAGAAGGCTCTGCAGCCAGGGTCCTGTGGAAGTCTGTCAGTCTTCCTTCTTGTCCAATGGCACGGACCTTTTCCCGTGATCAGCCACTGACCATTATGGCCAGACTTAGTGAGCCTTCCTTGACAATACCGAAACATCTGATGCTGGTTTCCTCCCCTGGTTGAGTGCCTTTGCCAGCTCTCCATATCCCCAAACACACAATGCTTGCCTCGTCTGTCTTGTACCCATGGGGTGTGGTTCAAATGGAAAGACCCATTTTATGACAGACAGGATGAACGGTCATTTAAAGAACCCATCAGTGTGAGCCTGGGCTCCAGCACCAGATCACAGCTGACTTCTGATGCAGTAGAAAAGCCTTTAACAGGCTCAGCGAGGGTACCCCACTGGGGAAGACCACTTCTGCTCTCAGCATCCCTGAGTTGCTTAGTTCTTTGCCTAGAGGTGGAGTCCCATGAGATTTCTTTCTTTCATGTCACCATGTCTGTTAGTGTTGTCCTCATTCGGGCCTTACTTTGGCAGCCATAGAACCCAAACCTCTGTCATTTCTAAAAGACACAGTAGATTTTCTGGTCCTCTGGCTCTCGCACTCTTCCTGCTCCATCTTCCATGATGCTCCTGAATCTTGAGTACAGGGGCTGTGCTGTGGATGCATCAGCTGGAGCTGGATGGCCCAGACTCCCATAGATCTTAAATAATTCCTCGATTGCTTGCACTACTAACTTAAAGTGCACGGTTGTTATCGGACATTGTGGAATAGTAGCAAGGGAAATCTGCACACACCCAGTATAGTCAGAATGTTTGGTACTGGCCTGCATTTGACTGAATCCCCAGATGCGGAACCCACATATGTAAGAGCCAAATATACTTGGGTCTGGAAATCAAGGAGTAGTGTTGGGGTTAAGCCTTTTTTTTTTTTTCCTTGATCAGAGAAGCCCTGAAGCCCTGGGCTATCACTGCTCAGGGTAGTGTTATCCAACTGAAAAGCTTTTCCAATGAAATAATAATCCCACGAAACTTGACACTGTGCTTACAAATGAGCCACTTTGAGTTCCTCATGATAGTAGAGAAACAGACAAGAAAAAAGGGGGTGAGGGGAGTAGCTATAAATGAGGACAGTGAGCCTTGATGGGTACCGGGAGCCATGGCTGCTGCTGTGTATGGACCAGAGGACACAGACAGAGCACACCTAGAGTATTCCTGGGGCTTCTGGGTTCCAGAATGAAGGCTACGAGGTCCAAAAGTGGTCCAAGCAAGCATGGGACCAGACTTCAAAAGGATGAAGAAGTCTGGACCATCTCACCAAGCAAGCCAGCCAGAGCATCTGAAGTGTGGGCTGAGAACAAAGGGAATCTAGAATGGGTGGAGGAGGAGACCAGGGCCTCAGCTGGGGATGGAGATTCCTTTGCTCTCTTGCTTTTCAGAGATGTCAGTTGGCTGTGATCTCACAAGGGACCCCGACTACCAGTCTTTCATCCCTTCTCTTAAAATATGTGAAGAACATCGTGTTCCCATAAAGTTGAAGGCCCCGTGCACAGCCAACCCCCTTATCCCTTGGAGACTCCCCAAGACCCCCCAGCGGATGCCTGAAATTGCAGGTGGTTCTGGACCCTGCAAGCACCATGAATATTTTTTACATATGTATGATTTTTATAAGCAGAACTCTGTAAACTAGGGGACAGTAAAAGAATCACGACCATAAAGCAAAAATAAATGACAGCAATAAAAGCCTGTGGGTGCAGCCTCCCTCCCCC
>NW_026067972.1:2747862-2803986 GCF_014885135.2 Alexandromys fortis
CTCTCTCTCTCTCTCTCTCTCTCTCTCTCTCTCTCTCTCTCTCTCTCTAGACCATATTCCATCTTTCTCTGGTGATGATGTGGAATGGTGAGAGCAGGTGAGGTAGATGGTATGCACAGGGTAGTGTGCAATGGAAGCTTAGGAATTATCAACTCACATTTCCAGACCACAGCTAACTGCAGGCACCTGACACTGTGGGAATCAGAACCACAGAGAGCCGGGATGTCTGTCCAAGAGTGGGGTTCTGTTGCTCTCTGGGAACAGCTCTGTGCAGTTCATGGAGTTGGGTGCACAGCCCAGGGCACTGCTCTGACCACTCGAGCCTAGCTGACCACCCTCTCTTAACATTACCTGCCTCCTGGTGGTCGTTTGCTCCTGCCATGGCTGGTGATGTCACCTCAGTATCTGCCATGGGCACAGCCCGGCAGTGCCTCGACTCTCAACCATCATGCCCACATCTTTCTCCTGCTCTAAGATGTCGTTAAGCCCAAAGCGTGAGATGCTGTGGGGGCTCATTTGCTGCGCACACTAAGCCCCTTGCAAAGGCACAGGAAATAATATGTGGCCTTCCTTGAACAGTGGCAAGTATAAACAACGCACAAACAAGTGTTTTTTCCCTTCCTCTCCCGCAGGAGCCCCCCAAGAAGCAGCTTCTCTGAGGCATAAGGAAGACAACCCTGTTTATTTCTTTTCTCTTTCTTCTTCCTGCCCTTTCTTTCCAAAGAATTCTTCCAGAATCAACAATCTGGGAGCCTTGCTCAATCTATCAAATGCTTGGGCACGTTAGGGCAGTGACTCTCGTGACACTGACCGAGAGATGAATTCTGTGCCAGCCCACACTGAAGGCTACAGTGAGCTACAAGCAGAACCATGAAGCAAGGAGATGCTACTCTCAGGGACCATTTCTAAGTCTTGTTACCAGACATGATGGCCGGCATCAGAGGCAAACACAAGAATACTGGCCTTCTGGGAACTTGCCTAAATACCGAAGATGACTTTGGGCTTCTGAGAGCCGCAGAATGGAGGGCGGTAGCAGTCATTTCCAGTCTATGACATCTGAGCAATATAGAGTATCCAAAATTAGACGATTGGGCTTTTAAATCCAGGCATTGTCCATTACAGACTGTGCGACCTTAGGAAAGTTACTTAACTTCTCTGATCTTCAAATTTCATGAATTGGAAAAATAGCCATAATAATAAAAAGTGCCCGAGGCATTGAGTGAACTGATTCAAACACATCATGTGTTTAACACTTCAGTAAGTATTTCATTGTCCTGGCCATATCACTTAATGGTCTGTCCACTCTAAATAAAATGGGTGGGTTCAGACCAGCTCCACTTGCATCCAGGGGCAGGAAGGGCTTGAGGGCATCACAGCTAACCAGAGCCTGAAGTCCTGACTCCTCCTTAGTAGCCTTTTTTCTGCCTCTGGGGCTGCTTCCTAGTTCCCTCACACACTGAGCCAAGGCCACTGTAAACCAGGATAACTGAGAGCCACGCTTTGTGCTTTTAGGCTGTCCTAAGGTTCTACATGCTCCGGCAAAAGGCAGCCTGAGAGGTTCTGCTCTACAGAACAGCACTGGTCAGCCACGGTGGATTCATTTTCTAACCTGGGCCCTGCCTTCCTCGAAACCACTTTGTGGAAGGAAGGTGAAAAGTCTAGATTCCTAGTCTCTGTGCAGTCAGAGTGGAAGCTTCACGCTGGGCTCGGGAGTTGGAGATCTGTGCATCTCCTGAGTCCTCCTGCGCACTGCCACCGCTGGTCTGTGCCACCTGGTGACTGAACCCCATCCTAGAATCTCTTGCGTCAGAATACATTTATATTTCAGAAACGTCCCAGCAATAATGTGTTTGCTGTTTCCAGTCCGGACACACTGCTAATTCCTCCCTTGGATGGATTTCATCACCCATCTGCATTCTGCTGAATTAAGGTTTTTAGGACCCAAGGAAGTTAGCTGGGATTAAAAGAGGCCTCACAACTGATCTCCAGCCAATCAGAGACTCTGCTGTGTGGGTTTACTTAATTTAGACAACTTGGGTAGCTAAGGAATCTCCTGGCTGGTGTTGGACAAGAGGCCTGTGCAATAGGATGCAAACAGAAACCCATACCTTTAGGCTGCCTGCCCTCTGTTCTTCCTGGCTCCCCCATCAATGCATAGAAAATGGCCACCCCTTCTTAAATACCATACCAAAGATGTGGCAAAAAACGAGTGTGCTCGATGGGACTACTATTTTTGCGTCAAGTGTAAGGGTTGGTAAATGTGTCCTTAAATTAAACCCGAGAAGATGGCAGGACATGGGTCCTAAGTCATAGGTATTTTATAATTGGAACTGCCTCATCTCACCTGGCATACCAGCTCTCTGTCCACACTTTGTCTGACACACTGCCTCTTGCCTCTGGCTATCAGAACCTGGCTCCCCTGGGTACCACTGGGAAGAGGGAGTGGTCCTTGGGACCGGCAGCAGGCTGCAGCTTCTTCCTTCATCCCTGCAGGTTCAAAGGTTTGCAGCTGTTCAGCAGTGCTCTGGGACATTCAGAAATTGGGGAAAGGGGTGCTAAAGGGAGATCTCTTTTATCACAGCAGAAGGGGATGCTATGGGCATTTGCCAGGATAGTGGTGCAATATGAGAGGTTATCTACCCAACATGAAATGTTCAAGCAAAACCATGTCAGTGGTGCCCACTGAGAGATGCTGCAGACTGTAGATTTCAGTCTTTCTTGATCGAGACCCTCAGACGCACAATGCCATCTGCACACACAATGCAGCAACACTTCTCACTACATGTGACACCCTCAGATGTCTTCGACTTTCTTCTGTTCCACTTTATTAAAGGGGAACCATCAGCCGATCACAGCCCTCCCTTAAATCGTTCCCATGATCCACAAATAGGCAATGACCCATGTGATGATTTCAAAATCTTCAGTCGGCCATTGGAAAGGAATGTTGGGCAATTCTTGAGATGAGAATCACTCTTCTGCTCTCATGCTTGACTTGTAAAAATCCCAGGACTTCAGGCTGGAAAGATGGCTCAGCCGGCGCTTAAGAGCATGCGCTGCCCTTGCAGAGGACTGGCGTCTGACTCCCACGTCCAGCAGCTCACAGCCCCTTCCAGCTCCAGAGGAACTGATTGATGCCTCTTCTGGCTCCACGGTTCGTGTGTGCTTGAGCTTTGTGTGTGTGCATGTGCTCATGTGTACACACACACACACACACACACACACACACACACACACCGTTTAAAATATAAATGAATAAATGAACCAGCCACCAGGAACCAGTGTGGTCAACGGAGAGCTTTGTCGCATTATAATAGTATCTCCATGTCACCAGCCTTGCAAACTGTGTGTTCCCTTTGTGCCTCCGACACCACAACACATCCAAGAAAGAAAGAAAACTCTCTCTGGGGAAAAAAAAAACCGTCTCGCCCCTAGGATTTCCCACTTTGTCCCACCTTAACACAAGAATAACCACCCTACCCTTCATTGCAGTCTCTGCCCCCTCTAACCCAGAGAGTATGGGCCTTGCTCTGAGGTAAACTTGCTCCCAACTCTTGACTCTGTCTCTTCTCTTCCCCCAAGAGTGATAAGAGCCAGGACACAGTGGGTAGAGATCTCTGCCAGCTCTTTCTGTGGCTCAGATCTCCCCAGCCTTCACCACCGACCCTCTGTCTGCTGTAGTGAAGGCTTCCCTCACAAACTGCCTCGTCTCTTCTCCCACTGTTTCTGTAACAATGTCCTCAGCAACCATCGTACCTGCACTTTACTCCTAAGTGATTTGAAAGACACCACTTTCCGAAACCAGAGCCTCGCCCCTCACCCTGGCCGCTCCTCCCGGATCCTGGCTCACGATTTCCTGCTTCCTCACTTTGGTGACTCAGAGTTCCTATACACATAGGCCGCTCTAAATTATTGCCTCTCTGTATTCCTCTTCCTCTGTAGCTAGGTGCTTACACACACACTGGCCCCGCCCTCACTCCCACTCCTGGCCTGGAGAACCCTGAAGTAGCCAGGAGACTCCGACTTCATGTCTTTTCTTCACCAACAAGCTAACAAGAGGAAAGCCTTGGCTCTGTTATGACCTATGTTCTTAGAATGGAAATGAGG
The DNA here is from genome assembly GCF_014885135.2 of Alexandromys fortis. Lineage (NCBI taxonomy): Eukaryota > Metazoa > Chordata > Mammalia > Rodentia > Cricetidae > Alexandromys > Alexandromys fortis. The sequence continues at coordinate 2,751,967 of NW_026067972.1, forward strand.
TGCTGCTGGCCACAGGGCTAGGGCTTTCATGACACCCTCTACCCTTAGCTCAAAGGATAAGGAGACCAGCGAAGGGCAGGGCTGGACCCTCCGATTACAGATGAGGACTCTGAGAGCACTCACTTCCCCCACGTCAGTTGAAGGGGAAGGGGCAGAGCCTTCCGTCTTTCCACACGTGGTTCATTCTTTCCATTTCTCTGGCCTCTTCCAAGAGTAATGAAACTGATTGTCTAGCATAAGACCATGAGTTCAAGCCCCAGCACTGAAAAATCAAAATCAAACTACTTAAGTCCACCTCACTGTCCACACGGCCCAAGAAAAGACAGTTTGAATGTTTTCCTCCCAGCATGATAGTGCAAAGAAACCCATAAGGGCCGAGACTGACATGGTATCTTGTGACTGGATTAGGGGCAGCCCCTGGGGTCCCCAGCTAAAATCTGCCTGTGGTCTGTGAGTACCTAGGAAAGAACAAGGCTTCTTGAACTCTACAAAATCTCAGAAGCACATAGTGTCTCAGAAAAGACTGTCCTCAGAAACAAATAAAATAAGGCGTAACCTTTTATATTTGTTTCGTTGGAAAAGTCAAGTTTTAATACTCAGAAAATGATCAGAGTGGACTTCTGCCAAAATGCTAACAGACACGAGTGATGGGGGATTTTTTTTTTTGTAAACTAAATTTCCTCTCTCATGTTTGGGGACCTCATGAAATGGAACACCTACCTTCTTCAAAAGAGACTTTGAAGCCATAAAAATGTTCATAAGCTTTGACTCAATAATCCCCTTCTGGGAAGGTAGCCTAAGAAAACACCCTGAAATATAGCAAAAAGCCGTATGCAGAAAAATATCTATCAAAGAGCTACTCAGCTAAAAACTGGAATCAACCCACACATTCAACAAAGGGGAAGGAGGGTAGTTAAGTCTAAGCCTTGAAGAAATATTCTATAACCATTAAAAATGAAGGATATAAAATTTATGAAGGGTCATAGAAAATGCTTATGATAAAATACTAGGTGGAAATGCTTGGGAAAATATTCAGACGCACACAAGTCGTAAAAGCAGTAAGGAAATGCAGACATGCAGTTGTCACTGTGTCAAAATGGTAGGCCTATGGATTTGTACCCTGTTTTCAATTTTCTCTTTTGTTATATTTTTGTCTCTACCTTTTCAAAACAGTTGAAATCTCTTTAAGAAAAATCAATAGATATTACTAGTGATTTGGCCAGGAAGAAACATCAATAACAAGATTAGAAGTTGGAAGGAAAACTGCCTGTTCCATCATTAATTAATTGTCTTTAGAATGCACCCAATTTTTTAATGAGGTAAATACAAATGTACGCAAAAAAAAAGGAAAAGAAAAAATTTTTAATGGAGTTTTGTTCTAGACACAAAACTACGAGATTCCATTACTGCAGAAACCATCCTGTGTTTAACCAACCTCTTATTTCTGTGTTGTTTGGTTGCCATGGACACACATACAAGGACCGTCTTGTCGAGGAGCTCTGAACTGATGCTGAGTGTCTCAGAGTTCCTATTTCATCCTCAGCACTCTCTGTGCCTGGACCAGTTGTTTGTGGGCACTGACTTTGTCCCATTTCTCATCCAGGAAGATTGGAGACAGAGGGGAATTGGATGGGAGCTTTGGAGTAGAAATTTCCTCCATAGGTGCTATAGATCCAGTGATGAGGGCGGGAGGCAGACGTACAGGATCTTCCAAGTATGACAGAGTCAATGTCTACCCCAGGACTAACCAAGCCACTTCACACAAGAGCTGGAAAAAGAAGGACCCACTAGTTGGCTCAGAAGGTAAAGGTGATTGTGGCCAAGTCTGATGATTTGAGTTCAATACCCAGGACCCACAAGGTAGAAGGAGGAAACTGATTCTCACAATTTTTTCGCTGACCTCCACACATGCGTCACACTCAATCAATCAATCAACTACTGTACGTTTTAAAAGAAGGGGAACAAAGGTATCTGTCCCTGCCATTTGTCATTGCATTAATTAAAGCACCCTAAAATCTCAGCATATTAGGATACATTTGATGTGGGCCATGATCTCAAGGGTCAGGAAGTTAGGCAGTATTCAGCTGGGCGGTTCTCTTGCTCTTGGTAGCATTTGAAGACACTCAGCAGGAGACTGTGTTGGGAGAATCTGAAGCTTTTGCAAGAGCATCTTCACAGCGGCTGCATCCCTTGTCCTGGTGGCTGCCACCTCCGGAGTGGTTATCCTGACAGTCCAAGGCAGAAGCATCAAGGCTTCCTGTAGGAGCTCAGAAATCTCAGACCATCATACACTTAGTCAAGAAGGACACTAAAGCCAGCCCAGGTTCAATGCAAAGGGATTAGAACTCCACTTCTCAAGGAGAGAGGCAGCAAAGACTTGGGGATCATCATAGGCACACCACAGAACCACTTTGCATGGGCTCACTTGGGAAAAAAGTTGTAAACGGGGGTGGGGGTGGGCAGGGGACCTATCTCAGACAAGAGCATGAAGGTAGAGTTCTTGGGCAGGCTGTAGGTGCTGCAAACTGGTAAAGCATTTGTTTACTTTCTTGTTCTATTATGTATTTACAGACAAATATCGCAATATTATAGCCCAGGGGGGCTGGCCTCACTCAGGCCTCCCCTGCCTCAGCCTCCCAAAGTCTGGGATGGCAGACAGGAGCCACATTTGGTGACAGACCATTTTGAGAAGTCTTCTCAATAAGACACACATGACATTACTCATCTGCTTGGGTCCCAGTCTCCCACCCCAGGCATCTATCTGTGATGGTAAGTGTTCATGTCAACTTAAAAGCCTCTAGAATCACCTGGGAGATAGGGCTCTGGGTGTTCCCTCCTGGAGTTATCTTGGTTGCTTTCTTTCTACAGTGTCTGGGTAAGAACCCTTAAGAGACGCCTGACCACCTCCTAGTCATCATTTCCCTAACCCTACAGTCAGTCCAGGATTCCAGGGGCAGCAGAGCATCCCAGACCCATCACCCCCTGGTGAGGTCCTGGAGGACATGCCTCCCACTAGTGCAAGCAATAATCTTATGGAAATGAACTTCTTATCCAGCAATATGGACTTCTCCCTGGGTCAGCTTGAGACCGGATCTGAGATAAAGATTAACCAGATCACAGCTGGCTCCAGACTGCCTAGGTCTGAAGCTCTCTCACTCTGCCCCATTCACCACCTAATGCCTGCGTCAACTCCAGAGACAGCTGAGATGCTCAGTGCCTACTATCCCAGACGGCCTGCACAAAGACCAAAGGGATTCACCAAGAGCTTGGTCTTGAAAACAGGGGTAGGCTGCTGCACCTGGCACTCAGGTTCCAGAAAGCCTGTTTCTGCCCCTAGTGGCTCTTCTGGGTTTGCTCTGGATTGGGGACAGTGGTCTGCATACAGAGATTGTAAAAAGCTTTCCCAAGTTCCCCCAAATCCTAGCAGGGTGAGGAATCCCTACCTGAATGATTCTGGGTGAGGGCTCCAGGTAACACTGGGACTAACCCTGCCCAAACATGGAAAACGAATGCTCTCATTCTGGTCTCAAGCCAGAGGAATCTGGGTCACTTTCTAGGATTATTTTCTTGTGTTCCTAGAATCTTTGATAATCCCAGGAAAGAACACATGAATGGATAAAAGTTAGCTTTTGTCTAATAACACTTTGTGGGGGATACTCAGAAACAAAGGTGTGGATGGTTTAAGAAAACAACAACCCCTCGAACACCCAAGTCATGTGTTTACAGCTAGAGGATTCCCCAAGCCTGGCTTCATTTCTTGGGATGAAGTGTTGAAAAGCTTTCAAAATCCCATGCACCATGCCCCTCTGATGGACATGAATGAATAAGAATGAATTAGAGACCGCTTAAAAACACTGGCATATCCTGGGGGTGGGGGTATCATTTTGAGCCACAGCGATGGAGAGATAGGCATCTTTAGGAATAAATGTCAAGCATTCTTTTTAGATGAGTTATCCTTGCGAAGGTTCCCACTGCTGAACACTCCATCCCTAATTCAAACCGCAGCTGCTGGATGATTCCGGGTGATACTGGGACTCCTCTACCCAACCCTGGGAAACGGATGCTCTCATTCCGTGCACAAGCCAGACGGATCTGGCTCGCCTTCTAGGATTTTTTTTTCTTGGAATCTTCACGTAGCCAGTGGACACACGGAGTCTGGAGGATGGGTGTTCTCACAGTATGTTCCCGGGACCAGCAACACCAGGACTCTGGGAACTGTTAGGAGCCCAGACTCTCCTGCCTACTGAAGAAGACGCTCAGAGGTGGGGCTAAGCCTTCCAGGTGAATCCCCTCAGAGCCTAGAGAGTGATGGTTTATCCTGACAGTCAGCTTGATTAGATTGACGACAGCCTAGGAGAACATACTTCTGAGTGTGTCTGAGAGCTTTTCCAGGGAGGACATCCTAAGAGGAGAAGACCAACCCTAAATGTAGGCCAGCACCTCCTAATGGGTAGGGAATAAAATTGGAAAACAGGAACAAAATGGGGAGACAGGAAAAACCCAGCTTATTCCCCCCCCCCCCCCCTCTCTCTCTCTCTCTCTCTCTCTCTCTCTCTCTCTCTCTCTCTCTCTCTCTCTCTCTCTCTCTCCCCCTGCTTCCTGGCTGCATAAGGTGATCTGCTCGACTCGGCCATATTCTCCTTGCCATAGCAGACTCAAACCTCGGAAACTGGGAAGAATAAACTATCGTCTTCTAAATTGTTTCTCTCTGGTTTTGTCACAGGGCTGAGAGGAGCACAGACAAACCAGGCATGAACACAGGTGGCTTCAAAATGCCAGCAATGCCACTCACTCCTTGGCCAGGTCATTTTGCACCATGCACCTCGGTTTCCTCACAACGCAATGAGTGAAAACAGCCCCTGCCCCTCCGGGGATGTGTGAGGATTAAGGGAGTGAATTCAAGGAGTGTCTTTATCCCCCTTCTTCCTGGGACTGGGAAGGGTGTAAGAACAGGGAGGCACACAGGGTCTTGGAGTGACTGTCTCTCTAAACATGACATCAGAAGGTGCTTGCTCAACTTACCAAAGTCCCGGCCAGTCTGTGGTATTTTGGAAATGTTCCACAAATGGCTGCTACTGTTTCGTGTTGTGGAGAAATCTGGATTTTCATCCATCTTCACAGGTAGAGCTCTGGAGTCAAAAGGCTTTGAGAGTTTGGTGTAGAAGAAAGAACAGTGGGTTTATAGTTCACCAGCCAATGTCCTACACACAAAGAAGGACACACCTAGCTCCCTAAGAAGGCCTCTGGTCACTGTCAGGGCTCCTTCCTCTCCTATCTCAGAGAGAGTCGAGGCTGCTCTTGGGTTTGTATTCTCATCTGTGACCACTGTACTCTCCATATCATATAAGCCTCAACAGCGTGTGGCATCCAGTTCCCGTCAAAAGTCTCAGAATGAAGAGTCAAAAGGAGAGTTTCCACATGTCCTGAAACTATAAGCTGGTACCTAACATCGCCCTAACCCAGGACGCTGCTGTTCTCCCTGAAGGCTGGACAAGACAGACACCGGCGTCTGCTCTCTCTCTCTCTCCGATGCTCTGTTATCTCAGAGATTCTAGAAAGTTGTTGAAGTCTAGAGAAGTGAAAGACATCCAGATCAGAAAAGAATCGAAACAGCATCATTTTATAGATGGTGTCATCAGCCAGGGAGAAAACCCCCTGAACCCACACTGAGCCTGCTAGAACAACAGACCAGACTGAGGAGTTGCAGTGCACCAGCAATACATAAATCATGCTGTCTCTTCATACCAGAAACACAAAACTTGGAAAATAAAAATTTTAAGTAATCCCTTTCTCCCCTAATTTTATGAGACAGGATCTTGCTACATAGTCCAGAGCAGTCTGAAACTTGAAGTGATCCTCCTGCCTCAGCCTTCCCAGTGCTAAGATTACTGGTGTATGCCACCACATCTGACTAAGAATACTATTTAAAATAGAATAAAATATAAAACTCTCAGGGACAAATCTAGTTCAAAACGTGAAAAGTGTACAAAGAAAACTGCACACATGACTGAGAGAGCCAGACCTAAATAAGGCCCTGCTCAACTCAGGATCCTGAAGATTTACAGCTGCTTTCTACGCCCGGCTTTGTAACTTTGGCCTTTACGTTCTTCCCTTTGGTTTACTGGGAACCGATTTCCTTATCTGTGTGAGCCAATGGTTTAACTTCACTCTGCTGCATGCAGACACATTGTCCGAAAGCCATGGTTGAAGAGTGCCCTTCCTGTATCAAATCACCTTGCAGAAAGTCTTCCCATCAGAACCGTGAAGTCTTAATTCTCAACTCTCAAGTTCTATTCCATTGAGCCTCATGTCTGACTCTGCCAGTACCACGCAGGGTCACTTTGCTGCAGACGTGCGGTGAAATCTGTGGCTGTTAAGTAGGAGTCTTCCCAATGCATTCCTTTTCAACACTGGATTCCAGGCTTTCATGACAGACTTTCGCTGAACATGTACAAGGAGTTCAGTGGAGAAAGCATAGACTTGTCAACACATTTGTATTTGTTCCTGTTCTCTGTGGCAACAGGAGCGAGGAAGGAGTTTATTCCGGCTCGCAGTTTGAGGGGACATAGGCCATCGTGGTGAGAGTGTGAAGTGAGTGGTCACTTGGTGCCTGCAGAGGGATGAATGCTAACACTCACCCACATCCCCTTTTCCATCAAGTCTGAGACCCCGGCCTGGATGGCACTGTTTACGTTCAGAACAGTGCTTCCCTTGCATGAGGCATGTCTCCTAGGTGATTCCAAATCTAAGATCAACCATCACAAACAGAACTCAGGACAAGATTGGTAACTGTTTGCCTTTGAATTTCTGCTCTCCTTTGCCTGTCATTACTTTGTTTGACTCAACTCCTGCTTCCTGAAAGCTTCTGTTCTTCTAGAAGTTATCTTCTAATTTTGTTCCAAAAACATAAAGTTGTTTAATTATGTCTATATATTCTTTATGCTTTCTGTGTTCAAAGGCTGTGCCTTATCTCTCCATCCATAGACGGTTTCCTGAGCTCTGTGAGCCTGAGGCACTTAGGGACACAAGACTGATGCAGTCTAAGGAGGGGTGCTGTGAACATCTTCTCCAAGTCCCAGACAAGTCCCATGCTCTTCTGGCTGCTCTGAGGGTCCTTGGTTGTAAAGCAAGGATTCAATTATCTCCTGGGTTTCAGACACAAGTGGATGGATGGAATATCTTCCCTCACATGGAAGGAAAAAAAGATCCTCAGCCTCCCTATCCATGCCCCACCTTCTCTGGCATCACCTGTGACCACAGGACATAGGAAACATCCAGTGCATTGGGGTGTCCAGACAGCCTGGACAAATAGGCTGGGTCAGACCTCTAGTAGGAGGGAGAGGGCAGGGCTTCTCAAAAGTGTGGCCCCTGGTGCAGCAGTAGCATTACATGGGAGCTGGGATCCCATCACCAACCCATTGAATCAGAAACTCTGGGCTGTGCCCAGCAATGTGTTTAATCAGCCTATGCGTGGCTCTGAGGCACCAAGGTTACTAGCTTACCTGCTAAAACCAGATTACCACGGTCTGATGGCCTGCTTCTGCCATTTGAAACCCATTACTCAAAACCCTCCAGGTCTCACTTCCTTTGTGAGGAATTGGGATGATAATGATACCAGCTCTCCTAAGACTTATTTAGTTACCTTTTTTTTTTGTTGTTGTTGGTATGACAAAATTCACAGCAGAAACAACTTTATAGGGGACAGGTTTCTTGGGGCACTGGATTTCAAAGAGAGTTCAGTCCACCATGGCAGGAGGGGCCATAAGAGCAGTGGTGGCCCCGAGGCACAGGAGCAAATGGTGTGGGCTCTGCACAGATGGGGATGCAGAGAGCACAGCTGTAGAACCTGCAAATGCTCTCCCCAGGTGTCCCACCTACCTCCTAAAGGCTCCATTGCCTTCAAAATAACTCCACAAGCTGGGGACCAAGCTCTCAAAACATGAACCGGCACAGTGAAAGCATTTCATAGCCAAGCCATAACAAGACTTTTGTTCAAACGAATATGGGGAGACGCATAAATTATTCAGGGATGACTTAATTATTAGCATGCAGGTCTCTCTTGTCTCAGCTGCTTGTAAAGTCTCAATGGCATGTGTGACATTTGAATAACAGTCCTTAAATTTTGACAGAGGTACTTGGAAATGACAGGCTTGCTTATTTTCAGACCAAGCAAGGTACTTACAACCATCTTCAGCACACAGGGCGAACAGAGCTCTGAGGTAAGGAACAATCCTTCCAGGGTCATGAGACTGCGGGTGTGGGATTTATGCTGTATCCAGACAAAGCATCTGCACCCTGAGTTCTCGATGTGCGGACCTGTGGGCTCGGACAACAGTGTGTGCGCCTGTGATCTTGGGTAACACGGGTCCCTGTATTAATGTACTCTGGGAAAGAAAGATGTGATTAACTCTGATAGAGTTAGTGACGTAGAAGTTCTCTGCAGGAGCCAGCTTGTGCCCTGACTCATGGATGCTCTCTAGCTTTTCTGATGAGGTAGAATAGATGCTGGACTTCAGTGGGGCTGGACAGACGGCTGGACTGTCATGGTGGGTGGACAGACTTGGACTTCAGTGGGGGCTGGACAGACTGAACCAGCTCCCCACCTCTGACCCCAATATTTCTTATCTGAGTGCATAAACTTGAAGGGGGTACCTTACCCTTTAAAACTGCCCTTCTGTTCTTCTCTCATCTTATTTTTGTTATTTTTTTTTTCCAGGCAGGGTTTTGTTAAATTGCCCAGGCTGACCTTGAACACACTATGTAGTACAGGCTAGCCTCAAACTTACCATCTTTCGGTCTCAACCCTTGAGCACTGGGATTTGGGGTAGATGACTCTGGCTGCCTTTCCTCTTCTATAAAATGCTATATTACCCAGCTTCCAGAACCACCCTGGGGCTCAGCTTATATAATATGACTGTTGTGGGGGCCTGTTACAAACTGTAAAGTGCGAGCACCAGCATGGGATAGGAAGGTGCTGGGGAGGCAGTGGGAGAGTTTGCTGAAGATGCACAGTGCTGGTCCTGCCAACTCCCCAGGCCTCCGCGGTCTGGCAAGCCTGGCTGAGGCACTGTGTAGCTGGTGGGCGGGAAGTGGGGGCTGGTGGAAAATCAGGCGGAATGTGTGGTCTGACCCTTGCAGGGGAGTGGCCCAGAGGCATGGAGACTCACAGATCCTGCCAAGCAGACCTGCAGGCAAGTGCCATCCGCTCAGCATGGTCTGCCTCTGCCCTGCTTCCTGGCTCACTGCAGGCCCTCCGGAAACAGGACCAAGGAATCGGTTGCAATGAGCAAGGGTGTCAAGACATGGGATGAATATGGACAAGACTCCCTACCTGCTGTGTCCCCCCCCCCAACAGGTGGCTGGGCCTCCGGGATCCCTCCACATTTCTATTATTCCTCCCACAGAGAGTGCATGCGTCCTAACATTTCCCTACCACCCCACTGGGCATCCAGACCCCAAACTTAGCTTCCAGGAGACTGATTTCTGATGGGGAGGACAGGAGCTGGGGTTCAGGCAGCTGGATGTGCAGCCTTAGCATATGCGCCTTACCCTTTGGGCCTTAGTTTCTCTACCTACAAAACTAAGATCTTCAGTGTCCAAGTCTGGGACCCAAGATCAGTGAGCTGATATTGGTGTGGGAACCTGGCTAATAGGTCAATGAGAGGCTCTACTGTTGCCAAAGACCCCACCCTGGGAAAAATTGAGATGTCTGAGACCTTTAGAGGCCTAAGAGCCTCACATGGGAGCTATATACATTGCTTTTAGGTTTTTGGAAAAACTGGAGACCGTCTGAGAATACCCCTGCCCTGAAGGGCCATTGGGGGTGGGGCCGGGAGGGAAGAAGGGTATCTTAAAGCTTCTTGTGCTAGACACTGTAGGTCCTGGGACATCTCAGCTGTGCTGAAAGCCAGCCAAGCCTCTTGAAAGGAGCCTGCATGGTCAGAGGCAGCTGGGCTTGAGGTGAATCCGAGGTAGACCCCAGGCGGGGCCACTGCAGTGAGTGAGCCCGGCCCAGAGCCAGGGCATGAAGAGGAGGCAACTTCAGAGGGAAGCAGGCTGCTCCAGTTATAGTCTCCGGAACCGAACCTCAGCACCCCTCCTGCCTCTCTGATGCTGAGCATGCCAAGAGGGCAGGAAATGGTTATTTCAAAGGCTGGGCTAGCTGTTTGGCAAAGGGTTCAGAGTCAGAGGCCCCAGCACTCGAAGGACCTGCAGAAAGCCTTGCCCATTTCTTTCTTTCCTTCTCTTTTCTTCGCTGTCCTGTGTGACATAGACAGACTTATCTTAGAGATCAAGACCAAGGAAGAGAAACCTAGGTACCCGAGGGAGAGAAAACTCAGGCTTTAGGTGGATAGAGGGATGTGGGTGGGGTCTCCTGCAGCAAAAGACCACACTGAAGGGGATGACATAGAATCCCTCACCTTTGCCACTGGCCTGTGCCTCATCTGCTTCTCCCTCCTGCACACTGACACTCTCTGACACCCAGGCAAGGCTTCTTACTCCCATTGCATAGACAAAGAAACAGATCCAGAAAGATGGCCACACCACAATTCTCAGCTAGCTTACAGGGAGGACAAATGGATTTGCCAAGCAAGACAAGATTATCTCATGTCTCTTTCCGGACTCTGTGAGAACCACGAGAGGGCAGTTCTCACTCTGCAAAAACGTTGTGGAGGTGCACAGATGTCAGAGAAAGACGGTTTGGTTCCGTAGGACATCAGACTCCATGACACCACTTGACACCACTCTGCCCAAGGATTGCCTGGCAGGACAGACAGGGTCAGCCTGTATCTTCTGACTCTGAGTTCAGGGCCTTTTCCTGCTACCCTTCTGCCTGTATCTTTACCCCAAGGCTGACTGCTCCCCTAGTGGGAAGGGCACCCCATCAATAAGAGGCATGGCAGCTCAAAGTATAGGTTCATGTGGTAGAGTGCTATGGGAGTCAGGGAGGTGAAAGGTTGGGGTGGAGGGGGTCAAGGTACCCAGGAAGGTTGCTAAGCAACCCACCTAACAGTTTCTAGTTCCTGCCTTTTATTATTATTATTATTATTATTATTATTATTATTATTATTATTATTATCAAGTTGTCTCTTCTCGCCCTCCAATTTTTTTGCTGGAGACATGGTCTCATATATCCCAGGCTGGCCTCAGTGAGGATGTCCTTGACCTTCTAATCCTCCTCCATCAATTCCTGGGTGCAGGGATAATAGATGTGTCCTGCCAGGCCTAGTTACATGATGCTGAGTTTCATATCCAGGGCTTCACATATGCTAGGCAAACACTCTGCAAGCCAAGGATGCTTTCCCAGGCCCCCATTCTACAGATCACTGAGGGTCTTCCCTGTGCTTAACACTAAGTTGTGCTCACGGTGGATGAGGCAGACACTGCGCCTGCCCTGATGGAGCTGGTACTCCAGCAGCCTGCATAGCCAGGCTGGCCTGCTGAGCCTAGGCGGCCCGCCTCCGGGACTTGTCTCCTCTGTGGCTCTTCTTCCAACTCTTCCCAGTCAGATCACACGTCACCCCACCCACAACAAGTTGCTGTGTTCCCAGTGGAATGGCACCCCTCCTGCCTGCCAGACTCCTGTGACCACCGAGGAGTGTTATCAAGCTCCTGGGCAGTTAGTCATATTGGTCTGGTATGAATTTCAGCTGGATGTTGGGAAAAGGGAATTGAATGAAGGTGTGCTAGGCTGCATGGTGTGAACATCTGAGACTGTGTCTGACCCTGGCATCATTCATTCAACTCATTCATTCAACTCATTCATTCAACTCACCGATTCAACAACTGTGTGCTGAGCCCTGACACAGACTGTTCCAGCAATGAATCTTCAGTAGTGAACCAAGCAGGGGCGGAGCCTGGCCTGTGTGATATTTTAAGGAAAACAAACAGATGTCTAAGTCAATGACCAAATTCCTATCCAGACTCCTGATGCTCAGAACCTGGGGAAGGTGCCTGATGCCTACGTGTACCCACAGGCCAAACGTTTATCTAAACCAAGTGAGCTCCTGAAGCCGGCCCACCTTCCCCTGCACTGTGAGGGTTTCAAAGAACCGGAAGGAGATTGTGCTGGAATTATTCTTCCCTGCCTTGGGAACCCCGGGCCACTGAGGTGTCGGCCTGAGGTTTGGATTAACTAAAATAAACTAGACTTTAGAGTCACTTAAATGATTCAATTTCAGGAAACACCAAGCCCAGGGACAGCAATAACAAAAATAATCAGTACAAACATTTACACAGCACACACGGTGAGCCAGCCCCGCAAGAAGCACCCTGGTCCCCCGACGGATGACTAGGCTGCGTCGGAAGGAAGGGGAGGCTAGCAGGGGTGACCCTGATCAGAGCTGTCCCCTGGGATGGCCATTGTTCACTCAGGCTCCACTGTCCCCTGAACTACAGCAGGCTGTTGGGCTGGTTCCTTTGAAATCCCCAGGAATTTAATGGCAGAAAAGACAGGTCTTGCCAACAAAGAGAAGAATCTGAACTCCCTACACAGAAAAACTGGGCTTAGGGGAGAGATTTCCTAGAAACTTCTGAGGTGCCTTGATAAGAAAAGAAAGCTGGAAACACATTTATTGGGCACTTAATATATGCCAGGCACTTGCTAGGCTTCTCTTCGGGCCATCATTAGTGCCAGGCGCTATTTCAACATAGAGCTATAACCGGGCATGGAATAGATATTGGCAGCCCTCGGGGTTAGCCGGGATGTCCCCATATAGCTGTCCCACTTGGCAGAATATGTAATACTTTTTAAATTCTATTTGTGCACCTGTGTCTCTGAACATGCAAATCCCCACCCCCTGTTCATCTGTGATCCAGCAGCTCAGGAATTAACACTGCACAGCTGGGAACCCAAAGACTCAAGGCTCAGCCAGACCCAACTGGCCCATGCTTTCTCATTGATCTGCCTCATTCCTTGTCTGGCCCCCTTTGGTGGCTACCAGGCATGTGGGCACCTTGTCCAGCCTCCAACAACTGAGATCTCAGACCCTTTCTTCCAGTTTCCCAACCCCTGCCTCCCCGAAGCCTCCTTCCTGGCTGGCCACCGCCCTCCTGGTTCACCCTGTCCTCTATGGTCTGAGCGCTGCCTCTCTGCTGGGGCTTCTCTCTCTCTTTTCTTCTCACCCACGCCCCAGAATCGCTTTCTCCAGCCTAGACTTCCAACCTGAGCTGGCCCAGGGCCACAGCCTGTTGGATGTGTCTCCTAAAGTCCTACTGTCATCTGAGACCAGGCTCATCCCTAGGCTTCTTTCCACTTCTTTTCCTTCCTCCCTCTCCTTCTCCTGTTCCCATCTCTTGTTCGCATGCGTTCTCATTCACATGCATTACATGCATTTATACCATAAACACCACAGAATGACTGTTACATGCCATGTAGGGTGTGGAGAAAGCCCAGGTTCCCTGGCCTGGTGTCATAGCCCATCTGGTTCCCTTTTACTCCAAGAAGTCTGCCTGATAGGAGATGAGCTCGGAATGGTGGGGCTGTTGGCTCTATCCGCTGACACATTCTCAGCCAGGTAACAAGCACACAAACTCCTATACACACCCAGAGACGGGTAAATATGTAAACTCATGGCATTGACACGCCTGCATGCGGATCTGCATGTCAGGTTCAGAGAATAAAAACAGACACTGGTTACATCTGCTTTTCGGGTAGTGCTTTCCTGAGTATAAGGATGTCCAGTAGGAAACTTTGGACATAATTACTGTTAGGTCTCAAATCTGGGACAAATGGCGGGGGTGCCTTTCTTATTAACATCAAAGTTGACCCGGCCACCAGATTCTCCCAGCATCCCTCAGTCCCTGCCTGTTACAGGGCTCTCCTGGCTGGCATAATCCATCCCCCTACACTAAATTTCTCCAACTCAGAGGTTGGGTTGCCTCTCCCTATATAATCCAGCCATTTTGACTCCCTGGTTTTTTTTTAAATCTGCTCTCCTTTGGGCCTCCCGTCTGCTGCACCTGGTTCTCCTCTCTCTTTTCACCTCCTGCCTCTCCTCACATGGCACAGCTCAGTTCAGTCCTGTCCACTCTGGACTCTCCCAGATGTCCCTGCCCCTAACTGTGCTCTCCCACGTATCTATAGTAAACTCTCTCGTCCACCACACCTAGGAGCTTCCTTTTTATTTCTTTTTTTTAAATCCACTTTCACTAAAAGATAATTCATTACTCAACTAAAATTCAAATATGATTGATCATCCTGTATCTAATCTGGCGGTCTTATAACAGGAAAGACTAAGCAAACATGGATTACGTACAGAAAATTATACAGCTTATATGCTTGTGCACATTAGACCCTCACACAAGCAGCTCACATGTCAATACATACCTCACCCAATAAATATCTCACACCGCACACTAATGGGAATCTCAGGGCCTGAGAGCAAACTGGGGCAAGCTACAATAGTGGCCAGCTTCTGAGGATGCTCTGGGGATGTTTATCCATGAATAAAGACCTTATGAACCCAAACTTCTGGCCACGCAGCTCCTCAAATGCATGCTACAAGACTCCTCAAAGTCATCTGTGCAAGAGAGCTGGGTTCAGCAAGCTCCATGTCCTGACTGGCAGGGATAACAAAGGGGAGAGGAGCTTCCAGGGTCTGAACCTCTTCTTATCTCTCGAGTTTTCAGATTTCCAGAGCAGAATTCAGTGTTCTTGAACTCCCTTTCCAAACAGGACCTCTTTGTCCAAATCCAGTCACCCTGGGATAAAGGAAAAGCCACCCCATTTGACGCCAGACAGAAAAAGGCTCCAAATCCTGACTCTGATATTTGCATGCTGTGTCCTTGGACAGGTCAGTTAGCAACTGGGAATAACGTGGACGTTCTGTTAATGGCTGTGAGGATGTAGTGAGGATTACTGAGTAGAAAAGGTACGTGGAAGATGCTTTTAGAGTTTTTTATATTGTGATGGGAACTAGCTCAGATAGCGAAGTGCTTGCCTTGTTGCGATGAAGACCTAAGTTTGGTCCGCAGATGCCACACAAACATGCCAGATGTGGTAGCTTGTAATCCCATGTTGTGGAGGCAGAGACAAGAGGATCCTTTGGGCTTAATGGACAGCAGTGTAGTTCAATTGGTGATCTCCCAGCCAATGGAATTAGGCAGTGTACCTGGGAATAAGGCCTGAGATTGTCCTTTTGACCACACATGTGCATGCACATACACATACATATGCATACATGCACAAGTTATTATACATTTCTATGGCAAATAATCCATATTTTCACAATTGTGAGTCCATATGAAAAAAACAAACAAATAATTATTTCAATTGGATTCAGAGATCTAGTAGCCTCTCAGGCTGGCAGTGAAAAGCACAGAAGAAAAGGAGGTGGAAATCATTGGGATCAACTGTGATCAATTAAGCATAGTCGTAGGGTTGGAGAGATGGCTCAGCAGTGAAGGGCAAGAAGTTCTCCTGCAGAGAACCCCTGTTCAATTCCCATGTCGGACACCTCACAACTGCCTCTAGGGGTGAAGGGTGGGGAGGGTGGTCTGGCTCCCTCTTCTGGTGTCCAAGCCCACCTACACTCACAGGGTATACCCACACAGAGACACAAAATTAAAAAAATAAAAGGAATCTTTAAAAAATTAGATATTTGAAATATTTTTAAAAGAAAGAAAATTAGATGTTCGAAATCCAAAACAAACCAAAACAAAACTCTTTAACTATAGCAGTCCCCCTGAAGTAGATCTGGTGCTAATCTGAGACACAGAACCATTTAGAACTGTGTCATCGGTGCCACGCACTGTAAAAACATGCCCCAGGCACACTGGCAGCTGAGGCCCACTGAAGCAGAAAGGAGGGAGAGGCAAGGAACGGCTCCGCACAAATGTCAGGGCATCGTCTGTTTTTAAGCCATCTGGTAAACTCTTGTTGGTGAATGTCAGGGTGGAAGATTCCCAAGTCCTGTTTCCTTCAGGGTTTCAAAACCCTTCTCAGGGAGCTATTGACCCTTGGTGCGCCTGAGACTGGAGCTGCTCATGAGTTATGAGTGCTTCTGCTTCTTCTCCACCTGAGCCTTAGGTCTCTGCTTGATGGGCCGATGGGAGGAGCGGGTGCAGCAGAGTGTGGCCAGGGAGCTCATCTTCCTCTCCCCCCCTGCAGCAGTGACCAACAACATTCTAGAAGGTGAAGCTGAGTCCTGAGTTCCTGAAGACGGCCCTGGTAAACAGAGACCTGGCAACCGCCCTGCGGTGAATGCAAACTTGCGATGGCTAACCTGTCCACACCGAGGAGTGGTTAGTGCAGCAGATCCCAGTCCAACCCAACAAACTTACACAGCTTAATAGATGCACTGTGGTCGTGAAGATTTTTTTTTTGAAAGTAGTTTTTCATCTTAGGAAGGGAAAGGAACGTTCTCGAAGCCAGCTGGCTAGTCAGAGGAGCCTGATGCAACTTTGCTGTAATCACACCCTGCCTTGTCGGCTTCCAAACAGAATGTGCAGTTGTTTAGTGAGTTCAGCGGCATGCTGGCGAACTGAGTAGCTAAAGTTTGGTAGATAACAGCGATCTACCAGGGGAAAACAGGGTAAGAACATACCTGGAAGTGTGGCCAACAGCAAAGATAAGATCATGGATCATTGAAGACATTGATGGAACAGGACTGATTCTTGGTAACAAAGGCTTTGGACCGGGATGCTGGAGGGAGGAAACCAGTGTTTGTGCTGTCTCCTGCAGCCAGATACTGTGCTGCTGGCAATGAAAATGTAGTCTATTATTCTCGCTGAAGTGCAGTGAAACAAAAACAGAGGCTCACTGAGGTCAAATAAGTTGCCCGTGGTACGTAGCAAGGCCTTGAACCCACAGTGGCCTTGAACTTAAAACCTTGCTCTCCTTGGAGCCGTGAAGAGGCTAAATACTGCCTAAATCTCCCCGGGCACAGCTTCAGTTTAACTCGACAACAAGGTGGCATTGGGTCCCAGTAAGTCAAATCCAAAGGAGAGACCTGAGGTGGCCAGAGGGTCTGCCTTCATGCAGGGTGGCCTTGCTCATGACTTCCTGTTCTAGGCCATAAGGGTCTGAGGCCCCTTGGGAATGGCCTTGTCCCAGCATTCCAGGTCCAGATGCAGACAGCTGTGTGATCCCTTCAGCTTGTGGTGATTCATGCTGGGACAAGGAAGCTGCTTCTTTGTCCAGTTCCGTGTCCCCAAATCCTAATCTGGGGAAAACTGCCTTAATCTCCCTGAGCACAAGACACTATCTGGATGGCTGTCCCACAGGAGGGTGGAGACACCCCACTGACATCCTGGAAGCCAGGTCTATAACAAAGAAAAAATTCAGGGAAGAGGAGGCAGCTTTTTGTCTCTGGCAAGGCTCCTGCAAGCCATCTGGTGGAGGGGCTATTATTCAGACCTCTGGATCAAGCTCTGTTTGTTTTGTAGGAGTCTGCAGCTGATGGCGTTCATCAAATTCCCTGTAGCCAATTGTGCTTGCCGGACCTTTCCTTTGGCGGACCTGGGCAGCCTGGGTGACCTCTGAGCTCGGTTCATAGGTCCCCTCGTGGGAACCAGCTGCTTCTTTCTGCCGCCATCAAGAGGCCAGACTCTTTCCTTCTGGACACCTGAGTCAGCCCACCAGATGCTTCAGCTGACGTCACCCAGGGACCCTGGGGCAAAGGCTAGACACTAAGAAGACCAGGAAGTCTCTGAAGTGAGGACAATTCCAGTGACCTTTGTGTGACAGCTCTGCTAAGGCCAGGCCGATCATCTGTGGGGTCCTCTGTTGTAAAGGAAGAGCGCGCACAGACAACAGAGGACTAACTGGATTAAGATGCCATTTGGTCCCCTCCATCATATGGCGGTCAAGTCTCCATCCACTGCTTTGGAGACTGAGGGCGTGCTGCCTTATCTCAGACTGTCCTATGCACACATGGAAATAGCTGCACACAACCACATGCCTAAAGGCCTGAGACCGTGTCTTTGCACAACAGGTTCTCAATACAGGCCACTAACTTTGCCCTTCATTTCTTAGAGCATGTAGAACGGTGACCTTTAGCTCCCAGCGTGCAGGACAAGTGGGAGGCTAGTGTCCCTGACGACAGAAAGCAGGAATCAGGAAGCGTCCTTCCACCACAGTGTGACCCACCTCTTCCGCATGCAGTGTAGGGGAGAGCATCCAGCCCGCAGTCAGGAGACGGCTGAGCAGACAGATCAAGCATGTGGCTCCTGACGAGGTCACCAACGTCACTGAGTCTCAATCCCCTGATCTGAACATTGAAATTATAAGGATGTTTTCTCTCTCTCTCTCTCTCTCTCTCTCTCTCTCTCTCTCTCTCTCTCCAGCCTGACCAGCTGTTCCCCATGACTCCATCCTGCATGACTTGGTCCTGGAAGCCTGAACAGGGGCAGCAAGGAAAGGCAGAAAGGGCAGGCACACAGGCAGAAGAGCTGGCATGGAGCGGGTTGTGAATGCTCTGATGGAGTGGTACCCACTACAAAGCCACCCAGAACCTTAGCACGGGGTGACGGGTCAGCTGTCTTGGTAGAGGTCTGCACAGATGGGCAGTCCCTGGCTACAGATATCTGCAATTGCTAATTTTACACAGACTGCCAACATTCACACCTGGACCAGAGGACGGCGTTGCCATTTCTCTGAGCCTAACCGGAGGGGAAGACTTTGCCACTTTCCCTTGCGTGTGAGCCATTGACATGGCCGTGCTCTTAGCAGCAATACACTCCATCCCCTCTTCACACATCCATCCTAGGCTCCCTCCACTCTCACTGCACCTCATCTTGCTACATCTAGGCTCATTTCCTCTCTGCTGACTACCTAAGGGATTCCTTTCACAAATGGCTGATCACGCCACACAGGCCCTGCTCTCGGGGAGCTCACGGTCTAGTTAGTCAGGGAGATGCACTCCAGGACAGTGTCCCGAGAGCTGTGGTAACTGTGAGCAAAGGCATCAAGGCCATGTGGGAAAGGAATCTCACTGGAGTTTGGGATGCTTGCTGAAGCTGTCCTGGGAGATGTTGGTGAGAGCTGAGGGCTGGTGGGAAGGAGGAGTCTAGGGAGAAGAAGTAGCCGGCCAGCTCGGGAGCTCAACAATGTGGGAGGGGCCTATAGGAAGAAGGAGCGTGGTTTTAATTTGGTTTAGTGTACACATACATGCCCACACCTGTGTATGTGTCCGTCCTTCTCTCTGTCTAAGCCAAACCATGGGAGACAGGAGGAAAAGGGAACCTGCACAGTGAGCAGGGAGACACTTTACCAGTTTGTTTGACAGAGAGCAGAGGACCCACAGGAGGGCTTAGAAACAGGAACAGGAAATGGTCAGATGTCCACGTTAAACAGACGCCTCTCTTTGCATGGAAAGAAAATATTTGACTTTAAAAAGAAAAAGGAAAGAAAACAGAGAACACGTAGTCCCAGGCACTTGGGAGACTGAGGCAGGGGGATGGCAAGCTCAAAACCTATCTGGAACACAGTGAGGTCAAGGTCACTCTGGGAAACTTTGTGAGACTTGTCTCATAATTGAAAGAGGCTGGAGAGGTGGCTCAGATTTAGGGAAAGCGGGCCAAAGGTTCATGAGGACAGAAAGAAGCTTAAAAGCCCTAACAGCCACATAAAAGCCAGGCCTGGTATGGGGAGGGGAGACGGTAGACTTCTGGGGCTTACTAGCCCACCAATTTAGCAGAAATGGTGAGCTCTAAGTTTAGTGAGGGACCCTGTCTTACAAAATAAGATGAAGAGTGATTGATACTTGAGGTTGATCCCTGGGCCCCCTACACACACACACACACACACACACACACACACACACACACACACGCAGGTGAGCATACATGCAAAAATATCGCCCTCCCACACCATTCCACCCAACACATACATTCATTTGTTTGTTCATCTGCTTATAAAAGAACTGTGAAGAAACTGAAGAGATGACTCAGTGGTTAAGTGGGTAAGAGCTCTTGCTGCCTTTCCAGAGGACCCATATTTGGTTACTAGCATGCACACCAGGGACTTTCAACCACCTGTAACTACAGCTCCAAGGGATTTAACACCATCTTCTGACCTCTGAGGATACCTCCTCACAACCTATGACAGCCACACAAACACACAACACATTTTTTAAGGGGTGTGGAGAGGGCTACAGTGAAGTGGTAGGGTGTTTGCCTAGCAATAATGTGGCCCTTGGTTCCATCCCCCAAACTCCTGTCCTACAGACGGACTGACAGCTGGAGCACACAGTGTAAAATGGGGTATCACTGACTCAAAATGGGGGACATTTGGGTGACTCTGGCATTGTTTTGCCACACCATTTAATAGCTGAAGGATTCCACAACTTAAATTATTGACAGTGTCAATCTGGTGACCCGGAGCAGAGAGAGGCCCACTGGGGACAGAAGCAGAGGGCAATGAGAAATTCTCAGTAGACAAGGTCAACACAACTCTAAGCCTGTTTTGATATCTGTCTCTTCTCTCCTCGGCAGCTGCAGGTGTCTCCCTGGAATCCCAGCTTCCCTGGGAGATGTCCCCTCTCCACCAGGTTCAGAGAGCTCTTCCCTCTCATCTCCCATACTGCTTATAGCCCCGGTCACACCAGGGTCGTTTCATATCAGGATGCCCATACTTGGCTGATCACACATCCCCTCTGCCCAGGGAAACATCATGTCCTTGTGGGGCAGGAACTGACCCTGTGCTCCTGGTCGGTCTCCAGGAAAGTCTGTGTTACTAAGGGTATGACATCATGCCAGGTCAGGGCCTTGTATCCTACCAGGCCCATGGTCAGAGCTGAGGAATTTCAAGAACGAGCAAACTGATGAACAAAGTTCCAGGAGACTTGGAGAAATGTAGGAAACAACATGGCAGCCTGAGGTGAAACTCGGTGTTGCATTAACAAGAAGAAACCTTGGAAAAGCTACTCTGTGATGGGGAACCTCCTTCAGCCAGTGGCCTCTAAGAGGCTGCACCAGGTTGGGGCATGACTTTGGGGTACCCAAAAGACCACAGTCCCACCCAGCTCAGCCTCTTCTTCCCGAGCTCCACGCCCTGAGGTTGGACTCCAGTTCTGGTTCCGTGAGTTTTCCCTTTTAACAAAGAAAAACCTTAGAATACTATATTCAGAGTTAGCTTGGGATCATTTGACTCACGTTCAGCATCAACTCTGCCTCCCTGAATATTTACAGTAAGCAGAGATAATGCCCTCCTCTCGGGATTAATGTTGATGGATATTGTAATTAGCTTTGGCTATCAACTTGACACACAACTAGAGACACCAGGGAACAGGAAACCTCAACTGAAGAATTGCTTCCATCAGATTGGCCTGTGAGCATGTCTGGGCAGGTTTTTGTCTTGTTTTTGTTGTTTGTTGACTCAGGAGGGCCCACTGTGGGCAGTACCATCCCTAGGCATGTGGGTCAGGCTGTAAAGAAACATTACTGGGTCTTTCTACTGAACTTGCAGGAGTGGAGGTTCCTTGTAGTGGAAGTGTCTCTCCCTCCTGAACACCGAGAGCAGCAGATCATGATCTGGAAGCCTAGAGCAGAGCAGCAAGATGACGGACTGATACGTGTTGTTGGTTTTTTGGTTTTGGTTTTTGTTTTTGTTTTTTTTTTACATTTTACTCTTTGGGGGACACCACCCAGCTCCCCAATAATCATATGGAGGCTTATTCTTTCTTATGAATGCCTGGCCTTAGCTTGGCTTGTTTCTAGCCAGTTTCTCTTAAACTAGATTATCCCATCTACCTTTTGCCTCTGGGTTTTTATCTTTCTATTTTATATGCCTTTCTTTACTTCTTACCCTGTGGCTTGCTGTGTACAGCTGGTGACTGGCCCCTGATATCTCCCTCTCCTTCTTCTTTTCCTGATCCTCAATCTCTCTTTCCAAATTTCTCCTATTTTATTTTCTCTGCCTTCCAGTCCTGCCTGTCTTTTCTCCTGCCTAGCTATTGGTCCTTCGGCTCTTTATTAAGCCAATCAGGTATTTTAGACAGGCAAAATAACACAGCTTCACAGAGTGAAATAAAAGCAAAATAAAAGGATGCTGTAATCTTTGCATCATTAAACAAATTAAACAAATTAAAACAAATTAAAAAAACATAATGCATCTTCAACTAACATTCCACATGGTGTACCATCCATAGCTAGCTGGAGCTCCTGCAGCCCAAGTACATCTGCACAGGCCACACCTTCACCACCAAGTGAGAGTGGCTTGTGAACCAGTGCCAGAACTCCACTTGCTTTAACATGAGCCACTTTGGCCTCCTCAGCTATGTCACATGCCTGAGAATGAGAGACGGAGAAGATGCTGCAGCCCAGCAGGCCACCTGTGAGCAAGCTGGAGGAGAATTGAGGAGAGTGCCTTCTGGTCTTCCCCATCGGCAAGCAATGGGCTGATCCTCCTTGCTCCTGCTTCTGGATCATTCTGCATGGGGTGTCCCACCTGACCTGCTTACCTGAGGAAGATTCCAGACAAGTCATCAAGAAACTGTCCAGACCCCTAGAATTTGCAGGCGCAACCTCAGAGTCACCAAGTGAGGGAGAAGATGGCCCAGGAATGACAACACATTTCGAGTCTGTTATCCATCATTCTTGACTTTTGAAATAAAGCTAAGAAAATAAACAAATGAAATAAATCTTTGTGAGTTCGAGGCCAGCCTGGTTTATGGAGAGAATTCCAGGAGAGCCAGGGCTATGCAGAGAAACCCTGTCTCGAAAAAGCAAAAAAATAAAATAAAATAAGCTTAGTATTTGCCCTTTAAAAAAGAAAGGAAGGAGGGAGGGAGAAAGGGAAGGCAAGGGAATAGAAAGAAAAGAAGGAAGGAAAGAAGGAAGGGAGGGACGGAGGGACGGAGGGACGGAGGGAGGAGAATGTGAGCCTGGAAGCAAGTCAGTAAGTAAGCAGTGCTCCTCCATGGTCTCTGCTTCGGTTCCTGCCTCCAGGTTCCTGTCCTGAACCCCCGCCCCCGCTGCCCTTGATGATTGACTGTAACATGTAAGCTGAAAGCCCCTTTCTTCTCCAGGTTGCTTTTTATCCCGCTGTGTATCACAGCAACAGAAAGCAGGCTGAGACATACGTAGCAATTACTTTTCCTGCCATCTGTTCTAGTTTCATTTCTGCTGCTGGAATCAAACAGCCAGAGAAAACACCACTGAGGGAAGAAAGGGTTTACACTTCCAGGTTGCAATCCACCACTGCAGGGAAGACACAGAGGCAAGAATTGGACACAGCTGGTCCCACCAAATTCACAGTCACGAGCATAGAAGCCAAGGCACCCACACTTCTGTTTGCTTACTTGCACTTCTGCTCTGCTTTCTCCACTCTTAGAGAAATTGGGCTACCCGCAGCAAACGCAGTCAAGACGAGCCTTCGACAGACAGGTAGAAGGGCCAACGTGATGTAGACGGTCCCTCAACAGTTACTCTCTTCCTGGGTGATTTTAGGTTATGGCAAACAGCATTCAAAACCAACTCTGAGCCTGTTTTGATGTCTGTCACTCCTCGCCCAGACCATGCCACCAAAATATCTGAGAGAATGGCATGAGGGAGGAGAGAGTCACCTTTGCTCTTGGTGGTCAAGGATTTCTGTCCAACGTCACTTGACTCCACACAGTGGTGCTGGGAAGAAGAACTTCTTCACCTCACACAGACAGAATGCAGAGTGACTAAGGGAGACAGAGACCAGCTATCTCCAAGAACCAGCCCCCAGTCCCCTACTTCCTTCAGCTAACATCCCATCTCCTAAAATGTCTGGAACCTCCCAGACTGTGCCAAGTTGTCCACACATGATGTTGGGGGATTGGCTATGTTGTTTTATTCAAACATCATGCTTCCACATGTCCATGTATGCTACATATTATGGACATGCCATTCGTAACACACCCGTGACCATTGTCTTCAGCCAAATCCATACTTAATAGTACTTACCTGTTCTTAGACCAGACAGTGTGCCTCTATATCAGGTGACTCTGTCTCTTCTGATAATAATTAAATGATCCCTGAATGGGCCTCTGACCCTTAGGGGCTATCAACATCTTTCTCCCAGAAACCTGTGCACAGGGCCCTAGTTACGCTACACCCATTCGTTGGGTCTTTGGTGAGCAGCCTTCCCTAGAATGTTCTAGAATTATACTACCGTCTTTTATTTTGTATGCCCCAGCACAAACCCAGAGCATGGAAACTGGCGGAGAACCGGAGAGGGAGACTAACAGATGCCATTCCTTCTCTCTGCCATAGCTCCCGGGCCACTTGTGCTGGAGAACTTTATGGACGAGCCTCCTGCCTGGCACGGCAAGGCTGGCCCACTCCTGGCCTTCTGGACATTGAGCAGGTGCCCAGGTGCCATGGAGCACCTGAATAGTTTTGGGTTTGCATGCAAACAGACTTGTATTCAGAACGGAGGAAGAAACAAGTCGGTAGGAGCAAAGGAACCCAAACCACAAGAGGCATGTGCAACGGCTTGAGTGGGGCATGTCCCTACAGTCTTGTGTGTGTAAGTGCTTGATCCTAGCATTGCTTGGGGAGCTTGGGGAACCTTTAGAGCAGGAGGCATGTCTAGTGGAGGGATCACTGGAGAAAGCCTTTCAGTATTGCGTTCTCAGCGCTCTGCTTCCTGATCATCACCACGGCATGGGCTAACGCTGCCAGTTTCTGTGGCCACAGACTCACCCTCTCCAGCTGCCATGCCTTCCCTGCCATGATTGGCATTCCCTCTGAACCAGGAACCCAAAGAAACCCCTCCTCCTTGAAGCCGCTTCTGTTCCGCATCTTGTTCCAGCAATGAGAAAAACAATACTGGATGTTTAAAGCAATTAGCGGAGGCAGGCGCACTGCAGAAGAGGCCAGGGGAAGGGAGCAGCAAAGGCAATCTATATCTGCCTTCTGGGGTTGTTGCTAGCTCTCTGGGTCAGAGCTGCTCTGACAGGCACTGGCTGGATTATGAAAGACCCTGCTGGCAGAGGTCTGCAGGAGACTCAGAGTGCTTGGCTGAAGATGGGCTAGATGACCCAGAAGATTCCGGGGGAGGCTGTCAGTGGATGTGCTTATCTATCCGTGCACCCTAGATGAAATGATTTGAGTCAGAGTTTCAGCTACTCACAACAGCCTTCTGAAACCTTGGCCATGTGCTCTGAATCAATAGAGGAACAGAGCATCCACGGATGAACTGTTAGGATTTATCACTTCAGCTTTGACTGTGCCATTTTGTTACCCTTGGACAGAGTTTTAAGAATACTTTTTTTTTCCCGTTCCTAAAAATGTTAATGGGCTTCCTGTCAGCCCCAGAAGAGGAAAGGCAACCAAGAAGGAAAGTGTGTGGCTCCGGTGTCATCCTAGGAGGGGAAAGGGAAGCCTAAGCTCCTCTGAGCACTCCCCTTGTGCTCAGCTCATTGGGGTGCCCTGCTTTCTCCTTTCACTACTCCCCAAAGTCAGCAGGAGATCAAAATCCAGACTGGACCGGGCCAGCTTCTGGAATCTGGTGGAACCTCGGTGTGAGCTCAGCTGACTGAAGGGGAACAGACTAGCTCCCCGAATTGCAAATGCACCAGGATGCCTCCGACCCCAGAGAAATCTCTCCTCCACGTTCCTTTCCACTTCCTTTCTCTGCTCACCACAACATCCACTCAGCAGCAGCACAGGGGAGCACTGAAGGGGCTTCTTGAGGACTCTGCCTCATTCCTGTCTTCTTCTTGAGCCTTTGGGCATCTTAGTACATGCTAATTAGCAAATTGACTGATGCCCAGCACTAAAACGGAATGCAAATCCGCACGTGAGAGAAGCATCCGCATGCACGCATGCATGCACGGGAGTGATGCAGGGCACCTGTGAAACACCTGTATCTGTGGTCCTTCACCAAAGCCTTAGAATCGGAAACCCAGGCATCACAACCCCCCCCCTTTCTCTCTCTCTCTTTCTCTGTCTCTCTGTCTCTCTCTCTGTCTCTGTCTCTCTCTCTGTCTCTCTCTCTCTCTCTCTCTCTCTCTCTCTCTCTCTCTTTCTCCCCACCCATTTCAGTTTGCTTTGTTTGTAACAGTTTTGCTTCGTGTGCTTCATTCTGGCCTTGACCTCCGTAGCCCAGACAGCTGTAGCCCAGACAGGCTTTAAACTCTTGGTAATCTTCCTGTCTCAGTCTCCCAAGTGTTTGGATTACACCAAACCTCTTTAACTTTGTCTTTAAAGATCCACATATCTTTTATACATGTTGTAATGGAGAGATTTCGAATGTACCTCTTGTTGTGTATGACAAAAGCACTCACTCACCTTGGCCACACTCCATCAAGATACAGGACAGTGCCATCCCGTTAAGAAGTCCCTAGAGCCCATCTGCAGACCTCAGGGCTCTGCGCGTCGCCACTCTCTGGCTTTTCCACCTTGTGCCGCAGTAGAATTGCATATAAACAGGTGACAGATGGAGTCTTTTGTGTCTGGCTTCTTTTGCAGACCTCCCCTCCTTGGGAGGCAGTCCTGGGAGCCGCCATGCTGGGGTAGCTCATTCTTTTTTATTACATTCCAACATGTGGACACAGGCAAGGCGCAGACCCACTCGGCAGCTGACCGACATTCTGGATGCTTCCAGCTTGTGGCGGTTCTGTATAAAGCTCTACAAACATTCCCATAAAGCCCTTGTGGGGAAATACGTTTTATTTCTTTTGGTTACAAAATGATTGCATGTCTGACATCCCAGGGACTCTTCAGACCGTCTGTCAGACGATTCCACTTTCCATCCCTTCCCACGGTGAGAGCTCCAGTTGCCCACATATGTGACAGAATTTACTACTGTTCATTAATTTTCTTGCACTCCTCATTTTAAACCAGCTTTGCACTCACAGAAAAGGGCAAATACAAGACAAAATCTGGTACATCCCATGCCCAGTTGCCTTCATTGTCTTCTTAGAGTACAGCTTGCTGCCGCTGATGAATGCAGTTTTAACTACAGCCCATTCTTCACTCAGATGGGTCATTTCTTGGCTCACGTACTCTCCCTCTGCCAGAACGCCACTCTGTGCTGCCATAGTCTATTTAGTTCTCAAGTCTCCTTACATTCCTCCTTGCCTTGCTCGCTTGCTTAACAAAGCGGAGGAGTGCTAACTGGCGTCATAAGACTTACGCCAGTTGGGATCTGCCCAATGTCTCTCCTGAGATTAAACTGCCCGTGGTTTGGGGGAAGGTGACATAGTGAAGTACGTTCTCACCACGGCATCCAGGGTGCGCATCGACGTGACCCACCCCTACTAATGGGGCTTTTCCACTCCTGGCTGGAAAACCGAGGAGAAAGTCCAGGAGGGTGACCCTGTGTTTCCCTTTTCTATTGCAACATCTTCCTTCTGCAATACCTAATGCTGCCAAAAGAGTGAAAATTCTTAATTCCAATATTACATTTTTAGTTCTTGATTTTATGTGGGTTCATTTTTATTCCTTCCATCTTTCTGTGAGAGTCCCTGTCTGTTTGCTCATTCCCTTCGCCCTTCCCTTGGAATAAATGGACGTCTTGATCAGGCTATTTGAATGCAAGTCTGATTCCGTCTTCTCTGTCGTTTCTGTGTCTGTTGTTGCTGTTGTTCCTTCTAGTCTGCTCCACATGTCCTCGGTTCTTTCTACTCCTACCCATCTTTGTTTGCAGATACGGCAGAGACTATGTTGAGGACTGTTATTTTCACTACCGTATCGTAGCTTCTTTGCGAGAGGAAGTTAGCTTACTCTAAAGATAATAAGTAACCACCAAGATGTCTCAACTAATAAAGGCACTTACCACCAGGCCTAATGATCTGAGTTCAACCCTGGCCCCATTGAGTATAAAGAGAGCATCAACTCCTGAAAGCGGCCCTCTGGCTTCCGCGCATGTACCGCTGTACACACATGCGCATACATGTACACGTGCACACACAGATACCACTTTAAAAAGATAAATAAACGTTTCGATTAATATGAGCCTTCTGAGGATTTATCTGGTTGTCCAGGTATTTGACAAGATATGATAAAAGCAACTTGCCAAAATTCCAACTACCAATCTCTTGGCATGGCCATCTTTCAAGTAGCTGCTTCCCGGAGCCTCACCCTATGTACACACAATCGGCACCCCATGAAAAATTCCAGGGTACTCCATGCAAATTTCCTATCAATATTCTTTTTAAAGTTTCCAGTGTACAGCCAAGGTTGATAACTACCTAATTATCTGTTTTCAAATTGTGAAGGACCCAGAGAAAAACACTCCGATGCCCAAGAAAACTCAAATCCCCTCTAAGTGGGCTGGTTCCAGATAATCCCTCAATGGGCATTGATCAAGAAATCCAGAACCACGTCTTATAGTTTGTGCCTGTAATCCTGCAACAGGAGGGTTTCAAGTTCCAAGCCCTGCCTAGATTACAGAGTGAGTTCAAGGCAAGCCTGGGCAAATGAAATGAGACCCAGTAACAAAATTAAAGGTAGAGAGAGCTGAGGACATGGGTTAAAGGTAAGGTACCTCCTTAGCATGTGTGAAGCCTTAGTAGGTTCCATCTCCAGTACCACCACCACCAAAAGGAGTTTGGCATTAAAGACTTGAACTGGGAGGAACATGGGAATAAGATCCAAGATAATTAACAGAAAATCTTGTGGCTGACCTTTAGAGTGATTGGCTAGTGTAGACAAGAAAATGCAACTCTCAGGGCTAGAGAGATGGCTTGCTGAGGGGTTAAGATTGTTTTCTGATCTTCCAGAGGACCTGGATTCAGTCCATTACCTTCAACTCCAGTTCCAGAGGATCAGACACCCTCTTCCGGCCTCCTCGGGTTCTCACACAGACACATGCACATAATCAAAAAATAAATATTTTTTTTAAAAAAAATATGATTCTCATCACAGAGGACTAAGAAAGTTTATTCTGAAGCCAAATATGAGTGATTATGGCCAAGGAAAAAGATTTAGGTGACCAGAAATTTTCATATACCAATGGCTACCATTTGGTGATGGTTTATAATGGTCATTAATCAAGACACTTTTCAAATACACTGGTGGAAACATCGAGTAAGTGGGTTAGAGCAAAGCAGGGAATCTCTGCTATGAGCCTCGGATGCTCTCTGAGGACCCCCTTAGCCTCTTGGTCGGGGGAAGTTAGTGTTACAGTAAGAATGGAGTCCTTGGGGTGGAGACATGCCATTGTCCCTCTAAAAAGGGTCAGTTCAGTTGGACTGGTCAATCACCAGCTAAGGTACTGTCCCTCGACAGGGTGGGAGCACCTGAAGCCATGCTAAGGAGATAGGAAGAATGCTTAGCCCTTTAGTGAGATAATGTACTTTTCCTTCCCAGAACTGCCTTTTGTGCCAACCCTTCAGAGTTGCCATGGCGCGCTGCTGGTCTGCCCACCTTCCTGTGTTCTCAAAGGTCAAACTTGCCTTTTCTCTTCTCATCTTTCTTTCAGGGGCTGGCCAGCGCGTGAACATGCTTCCTCCAGCACTCTCTGATGCTCCCCTCCTCACCTGTGACTGTCTGCTCTGCCACTGACCTCCATGGCTGCTTACCTCAGAGGCGTGGCTTATTCTCGCCTCCGTCTTCTTCCTCTACTTACCTCAGAGGCGTGGCTTATTCCGCCCCCCCCCCCATCTTCTTCTTCCTCCAGGGAACTGTCAAGACTTACAGCTTGCCACCCGAGGATTTTCTCTTCAACTCTACTGAAATCACCTGAATTCCTGGGTAACAGGTGATAACTCTGCCAGGACTCTTTCGAATCTCTGGTGAGACTGACAGACTGTTAATACATTCCTAAAGGTTTCACGTCTTAGTCACAAGGACATTAGGTTGGACACAGAGGTGGGCAAGGGATGCTATTAAAGGGACAGACACAGCCCAAGATAAATTGTAATTAGGCTCTTGATCTGCGACATCCTAGCCTCTCCACAATCCTTGACGTTCTAATCATCTAATCAGACTTATCGTAGGTTCAACGCGTGGTGTTGTTCCTTCCAGGAACTTCAGTTCACATCTGAGTAACGCCTGCCTTGTGTGAGTCCCACTTAAGACTTTCTTGTTATCTAAACCGAGACACTAAAGTGATACACGGTATTTAAGAAGTCCAGATGTTCTCAAACTATTGGGGAAATTAGATCAACCCTGAGTGAATTCTTGTCAGATGTGAAGTTCCAAATTCAGGTGAAAAGATGTCATTCATGCCCCCGAACTAGTTCCAACTCTTGTTCAAATTCCAAGCTACCCGAGGGGACAACAGAGGTGTGCTCAACACGATCTTAGGCACACAGCTATCCACATTGTGAGTATGAATAGCTTCCCAGGGACATCACTTTTGAGCTGGTCCCTTTAAGTTTAAGAAAGTACAGAAGAAGGTGATGGAGAAGAAGGCCAGGGCAGTCTGGGTAAAGAGAGCGTGGGAAAGAAAGGGCATTGAGCTAGGTGAATAAACCAAACGGCAAAGGGAGATTGGAGGTGATGGATGTGGAAAGGTAAGAAGTAGAGGCACAGATTAGAAGACCCCAGGAGTCAGGTACCATCCCCCTCCCCACTAGGGGAGAGGAGTCAAATTCAGAAAATAGATAGTCAGGAACAAACAGGCCTTTCTGGAGTGTGATGTCATATCCTAGTGAGGCAACAGATCTCCGACAGAACAAAGTCACGGAATGGTGTAATGAGACGGAGTGAGCCCCACAGCCGGAGCAGAAGGTAGAGATGAACGGTCGCCTGAGTCTCATTCGAGGAGTGTTATAAAACTCCAGACAGTGATGCTGACACTTGACGAGGGTCCTTCTCTCAGCCTGCTCTGCACACAGGCACTGCAAGAGGGTCAGCAGGCTGGACAGCTTCATCCTGCCCCGGTGCATTTAGAAATGCCACGGCAAATGTGAGAAAACTCCCAGCTGCCACCTCTGCATTCCACATCCTTAAAGAAGCCCTGAATTCCCTGCAGCTTCAGCATCGCGGTCTACAAAATGGGCACATTCCTGCCTGGTCACCCTGTTTGACTTACCGGAGCATGGCCCGGAAAGACCCAGCTTGTGTGGAAAGGGCTTTGTCAAGGTCTGGGGCCGACAATGCTGTAAGGAGCTATTATTACTAATAATAAACAAGAATGTGTGACAATGGCTAGAATTTCCTGTTGAGACAACAGCTTCACCGAGCCATTAAAAAAGGTAGGATGTTTTCCAGTCCACCATGAGAGCCAGGCACTGGTATTGTTTCGAGACTCTCCGGGGAACGGAGGGCCAGGCAACAATAAAGAATGAGCCAATTTGTCCTGAAGAGTCTATTTTTCTCTTCGAATCATTTCCACAGGGCTTTGTGCCTTCCCGATATTTTTTCTCCTGTCATGTCTGATGAGAACTGGACATACCCAATTTGATTTTTTTTCCCTTAAAAGGCTGCATCTTTCTACATGCACAGGGCTTGTACCTCACGTATGTGGCTGCTCTCCTTTCGGGTACAATGCCTGGGAGTCGAGGTACGGCCACTTCCGTGAAGACCTCAGAAACTGTTTCCAGATACCAAACTCTACCAGAATCTCTTTATTCCTCTCTATCTGCTCAGGGCAAGCACTTCCAAGTAGACAGCAGTTGACATTTGTGAATTTGTCAAAGCAAGGAGTGTGGTCGAGCACCCTGGGGAATACATAACTGCACCAGAACTCTAACAGAAACTCTTTCTTGTTGGGCTAATGATGCCTAGAGGGGGTTATGGTGACCTTGGGGCTGTTGTTTCTATTTCAGGGCTTCACACACAGTAGCTGACTGCCCTCGGAGACTGGGGGTACTGGTCCTGGATAAGGGGCCCATGTCTCTGTTGAACTTCATCTCCTTTCTTGGTTCCACTGGAAAAATTAAACCACTCTAAAGATAAAGGACATCTACGCAACAGCTGGAAGGGAAGGCTCCCTGTTAGCCCAGACTCTCACACACTCTGCACAATTTACAGAGCACGCATGCAGGCTCAGCACACACGAATCATGTTAGAACATGTATCCAGGCTCACCACATGGGACTAGTGTTAAGACACACACGCAGACTTATCACATGGGAATCATGTTAGGACACGCATGCAGGCTCATCAAGTAGGAATCGTGTTAGAACACACATGCTGACTCTGTTCCTTTAAGAACTCCCCGAATGATGTTGAGGCTGCAAGTCAACAGCCCTTGCTTCGAGGAACATGACAAGGAGTTCTCTCCGAATAGAAAAGAAAGGCTAAGAAACAAAAAGGGTTAAAGGAAAGTTGGAAAAATCCAAGAGCTACATGGAGGCTTCTATATAAAACAAAACAAAAAATACAGAGGTGATGTGGGTCTGTCAAGCTAGAAAAACCCATTTATATATTTTATCATGTCAGTATAAGAAAACGGAAGAATTAAATACGAGTGTGGTGCATATGTGTATGTGTGCTGGTGCATGTTCTTACATGCGTGCATGCTTGTGGAGGCCCAGAACTTGAAATCTCATATCTCCCTCTATCACGCTCCACCGTATTGTGTATGTACATGTTCATGGGTATGAGAGCGCACATGTCCACTTGATTTTTCTGAGACAGGGGTTTTCATGGAACCTGAAGCTCACAAACAGGCTAGATTGGCCAGAAGCCCCAGGGAGCCTCTGTCTCCACCCCAGGACGGGGACTGCAGACAACCCAAGGTCAGATCCGCAGACTGTATAGCAGCCCTACATTGAGTGAGTTATGTCAGCCCTCACCATAGAGTCACTTTTGATGGGTGACAAAGATCATTCGAGAATATCCAACGTTCCATCTCCCAGAGGAGAAGGTCAAAGAAGAGTATTTTTGTGATTTTTGCAGGTGTGTCGTGGATAAATCCAGCAGGAAGCTAACAGTGAGATACTGGGGCCACCATGGTCCCACCTTGACCAAAAGGATGTGTTTGTCACAAATCGTCTCATAAGTCCTCGGTGCGCCTTTGTCCTCCCATCCACGGCCAGGCCACATATGCTCTACTAATGAAGTGTGACAGGTCACAAAGCCACAGGCCAAATAGGAACCCTTAAATATTAGGGAAATACACCTTATAGGAAAGAAACCCATCGTGTAACCAAAGAAAGTGTGCTAGAATGATAGATGCTTGATAATACCTAGGTAAATGGGTGGTTATCAAATTAATGAACATGAACACTTCTCATAAAGGAACAAGAAGTTGAAGAATCTATTAAAAGCTGGAGAAAACAGATCCATGCATGAAAGGCTAGCCCAAATTACCCCTAAAAACCGCTAGGATTCTGGGCATAGTGGACACGCCTGCAGTCCTAACAGGGGGATCAGGAAAGGGTTCAAGGTCACCCTTAGCTATAGAGAGAGTTCAAGGTCAGCCTGGGCAACACGAGACCCTATGGCAGAGCAATATGAAAAAGCTAGAGAGTTGAGAACTCAGTAACAATATGAGATGAAAATAAAACACAATGCCTACTTCAAACCATTCACAAATTCCAGGCGAATTAAAGCTACAAATGTAGAAAATGATAGAAACATCCAACAAGAATATCTGCATATTTATTTATTTGTATTTTAAATAGCATGAAGTATAAAGTTTCATTTTCAAATGTAAATTATTAGGGATTTTTTGTTGTTATTGTTCTGGCTCCTCTTCTTCCCCATCCTCACCTCCGGTCCACTTCCATGTCACGTGATCCATTATCGTTCCTACTCTTCCTTAACACCTCTTGTCCCTCTCATGGGTTCATGACCTTACCGACCCTCACACCCACAAATAGACGTGTAAATATTAGAGGCTACGATCAGCATGCAAGAATGAACATGGAGGATTTGTCTTTCTGAGTCTGAGTTATATAATTACACGCATGTAACACATACATAATATCATTTCCAGATCCATTCAATTTCCTTAAAATTTCATAACTTCATTTTTTTGGTTGTGAGCCTAGCCTTTAATGGCTGAGCCATCCCTCCAGGCCATAACTTCATTTTTTATAGCTGAATAGAATTCTACTGTAATCATGTTCAATTTTTTCTTGCTCACTTATCACTTGATAAACATCTAGGCTGTTCCCATTTCCTGGCTATTGTCAACAGAGCAGCAAAGAACACAGACATGGAAGCATCTCTATGGCACAAAGTCCTTTGGGGTGGTAGAGCTCTGGTACATAGCAGTCCTATTTTTAGCTTTCTGAGAAACCTCTGCACTAATTCTCACAATGACTGTGCCAGTTTACACAAGGAGGTTTGTCACACATATGTCCAGGGCCTACGCTGATCCCATGCAAGCTTCCTAGCTGTCAGCCCAGACTCTGTGAGCTTCTATGAGCCCAGGTTAGTTGTAAAAAACTCTGTTGGGTAAGAGAGGAGAGAATGAAAACTCCTGTCTTATAAACTCTCCTCTTTCCTCCATTTAATATAGTTCTGTCTTATATAGCCTTTGTTATTTGGGGCACAAATTCCTAATTTCTTTAGGATTTTTATCATGAAGACACACTGGATTCTGCCAAATACCTTTTCTGCATTTATTGTACTAGATATTTGCTGTCCATAAGTATATTTACATGATGCATAATGTCTGTTGATTTGTGTAGGTTGAATCTGCCTTGCATCCCTGGGATGAAAACAACTTAGTTCTGGTGTATGATCTTCTTAACGTGTTCTTTACAGGGAGGATGGGGGTATCGAGATAGGGTTTCACTACGTAGCTCTGGCTGTCCTGGAACTCACTACGTAGATCAGGCTGGCCTCAAACTTTTAATGTACTCTTGAATGTCATTTGTATTTCACCAAGAAAGTTTGAAACTGTATTCATCAGGGAAATTGGTCTGTAGCTCTATTTTGTTGTGGTGTCTTTATCTGGTTTTTGGGATCAGTACAATACTGACTTCATAGAATGAGTTGGAAGGTGTCTCTTCCTGCTCCATTTTATCTGAGACACATTGGTGGTAGATCTTCTCCAATCGGAAACCCAATGGTGGTAGATCTTCTCCAGTCAGAGACCCATTGGTGGCAGATCTTCTCCAGTCAGAGACCCATTGGTGGTAGATCTTCTCCAGCCAGAGACCCATTGGTGGCAGATCTTCTCCAGTCAGAGACCCATTGGTGGTAGATCTTCTCCAGCCAGAGACCCATTGGTGGTAGATCTTCTCCAGCCAGAGACCCATTGGTGGTAGATCTTCTCCAGTCAGAGACCCATTGGTGGCAGATCTTCCTTGGAAGTCTTTTAGAAGTCGGCAATGAAGCTAACCAGGGTTAACTGGGTTTTACTTCATGAGACTTTTAATTATTGCTCCAATCTCTTTGCTGTTGTGAGTCTGTTTGAATGGTTTCTGTGCTCTGGATTTAATTTGGGAGGTCATATGAGTTCCTTCCACATTCTACCCATTTCTTTTAGGCTTTCCAACTTTTGGGAATGTAAGTGCTCAAAGTCTTTCCTAAGACCTTCTAGACTGCGCTGGAGTCTGTTGTAACAAATCCTTTTATCTATGATTTATTAATTTGGATCTTCTCTCTCTTTTATTAGTTTATTGGATTTGTCCATCTTGTTCATGTTTTCAAAGAAAATGGTTGATTTTGTACATTATTCTTTTAGCCTCTATTTTATTCATTTCTGCCCTAGTATTTATGATTTCTTGCTGTCTACAGGTTTGGCTTGGCTTCTTCGTCGAGAGCTTTGAAGTATACTTGCTTCTGTTCACTCTGATTCTTTAACTTGAGAGCATCCAGCCATAAACATTCCTATTAGGGTTTCTGTCTTAGTTTGCTCTCTGTTGCTGCAATAAAACATGGGCCAAAGACATCCTGGTGGGGAAAGGGCTTAGTGGACTTCCGTGACCTGATCCCAGTCTATCAGCGAGGGAAGTCAAGACAGAAAGCTGGAAGCAGAAGCTGCTGAGGAGGCTGTGGAGGAGTGCTGCTTACTGGTTTGTTTCCCACACCCCGGGGCCCATCTGTCCAGGGGCAGCACTGTCCACACTGATCTGGGGCCTCTCACATCAATCATTAATCAAGAACTTGATTAATGGCCAGAAGCCAATCTATTGGAGGCATTTTCTCAATGGAAGATCCTTCTTCTCAGATGACACTAGCTTGTGTCAAGTTGACAAACTCTAACGGGGACAACTGTTTTCACTGTATCCAGAGGGTCTGAGAGGCTGTGTATCATTTTCTTTTAATTCTATATATTTTCGCTTTCCCTTGTTTCTTTGGTGGCCTGCTGGTCATTCCCTCAAAATGTGTGGTTCGGTCTCCGTTTTGGAGGGTTTTCCTTCCTGTTGATTCCTAACTTCATTCTGCTGTGGCCTTATGGAATACAAGAAGAATTTTCTTTTCTCTTTTAAAGATGTGTTAAATCTTGCTTTGTGGCTTACAATATGATCAGTTTTATAGAATGTGTGTTCCCTAATAGGACAGAATATTCTGTAGCTAGCTGGTAAATGCAGTCACCGATGGCACAGTGTATTTCTTCAGGTCATTTGTAGACTTTTAGTTTGAGAGACAGAGCTGAATATGGAAGTAAGGTATGGACGCCCCCCACTAATATCGTGTGGATCTTTTGTGAGCTTCTGTTTCTGTTAGTGTTCATTTTGTAGCATTAGGAGCCCCAATAACTTGATGTAGAAATATTCACAATCTTCTTGACAAATCGTTTTCTTAATCATCTTTTGACTTGAAGTCTATGTTATTACATTAAGAATCAGTATGCTGTCAGGCCTGCTGGTCATCTCAGCCCCAAGGAGGCAGAGGCAAACAGATCTCTGTGAGTTCAAGAGCAGCCTGATCTACATAGTGAGTTCCAGGACATCCTGGTTATGTAGAGATTCTGTCTCAAAAAAAAAAGAGCAAAATAAACAAAAAAATCATGCTAGCTTGTTTATGACTTCTATTTTTGTAGTAGGGTAATTATTTCATTGTTTGACTCTTGGTTCTTGGATATCTTTGCTAGTTAAGTGTGTCCCTTTTAAAATGTATTTATTTATATATGTGTATGTGTGGGTATGTGTGTGCTCTAGCGTGGGTGAAGGTCAAAGGACAACGTGTAGGTGTTGACTCTCTCCTTCTACCATGTGAGTCCTGGGTTCGAGCTCAGATTATCAGGTCTGTTTATCAGGTCTGTAAAGTTGCTTTACCTCTTTTGCCATCTTGCTGGCTTGGCTAGATCTTGTTTTTCAGTCTAGCAATAGGTCTGAGTCTTTTTATTGGTAGCTTGAGATTATTTGCATTTAAGGTTATTACAGACTGGGTTTTCTATTTCATATTATTTTGTTAGTTGATGTTCTGGTTGTTTGATTTAGTTGTTCCTCCTTCTCGGTCTTTGTGAGTTTTAGGGGTTTGCTGTAGCTGACATGCATGGTCCATTCCTGACTCTTCTATTCACCTGTTTCCTTCATGGCACGTGTTCTTCTTTTCTATGCTCTCGGAGTTGGAACCATCTCTCTTCCTCCTCCCTATACTATTCCTCTAAGGCTTGTCATCAGTTGAGCTTACTTGTCATGACTTAACTTTGTATTATCTCTGCGGTGTGTGGAAAGGACAGCCAGTTCCCATAGTTCAGACATGTCAAGTCAGTGTGTCTCATGTCACAGATTGCTTGCTTGTTTGCTTTCTTTTTCTTTTCTTTCTTTCTTTCTTTCTTTCTTTCTTTCTTTCTTTCTTTCTTTCTTTCTTCCTTCCTTCCTTCCTTCCTTCCTTCCTTCTTTCTTTATTTCATTTATTTCTTTCTCTTTTGTTTTTCTGGGACAGGGTTTCTCTGTGAAACAGTCCTAGCTGTCCTAGAACTCACTCTGTGGACCAGGCTGGCCTCGAATTCACAGAGATCCACCTGTCTCAGCCTTCCAAGTGCTGGAATTAAAAGTGTGCACCACCACAACCCGGCTTCACCCTGAACACACCCAATCTCATCTGATCTCTAAAGCTAAGGAGGGTTGGGCCTGGTTAGTACCTGGATGGGAGACAGATTGCTTTCTACCAGAATCTCCCTGCAGAGTTTCCCTGCCTGCCCAAAGGAAGTTATAATCCTGACCCTAGGGAGTTCAGGACGGAAGTTCCTGCTCCTCTTAGGATGCACGGATGGATCACATCAAGCTCACACTGCGGGTTTTGCCTGTGTGTTACTTCAGGGTAGGCATGAAGAGGGGAGGAGGCTGTTTCCCATAGCCCAGGGCAGCCTCAAACTCTCTGTGTGGCTGAGTCTGACTTTGGACTCCCGAGACTCTGGACTCTCCCTCTGCGAATGCTGGCATTACAGGTGTGGGCCACCACACCCAGGGACACACATGACTTTTAATTGTTCTGTATTGACCAACGTGCACAAATCTTGAAAGCTTCGTGCTAAATGGAAGAAGCCAAGTCTACTTGGCCACATGTTCAATTATATGGAAACATTTAGAAAGGCAAATCCGTGGAGACAGAAGCTATATCTGTGGCTAGTGGAGGGGTGGGGGGATTAGAGCAGGATCGGCTGCTGACAGACAGGGGGTTCCTCTGGAAGTGATGGAAGTATTCAGGAATTGGACAGTGACGACAAAATTTGAAAACAAAACTCACAATTGCCTCCTTGAGACATGGTCTCACTGTGTAGCTCAGGCTAACTTGAAACTCACTCTTCTTTTTTTTAAAGATTTATTTATTTATTTGATGTGTACTGGTGTTTTGTTTGTCTGTGGGAGAGCGTGGGAGTCCCCTGGGGCTGAAGTTACCCAGGCCCTCTGGAAGAGCAGCCAGCACTTTTTATCATGGCACCATCGCTCCAGCCTGGCCTTGAACTTGCAGTGAGGCTCTTACCTCAGCCTCTCAAGGATTGGTATTAGAGGCATGAACCACTATGCCTGGGTCATATCTCAGTTCTTCTCAAACCTGTATGCTGTAAGTCACTAGGGTGAATGAGTTTTATCTCTTCTCAGTGGACCCTGCCGTTATGTACTCGAAACAATGAGTTACAAGAACCCCATAGGGTATCGTTAAGGGACAGGACCCAAACAAGTCCGCCTAAGAGACCTTTCCACACTGAGGGCCCCGGCAGGGCTGGCTGGGGACATGGCCCCTCGCCTTAAGATGTGGGTCCCAGACTGGCTTGTTCTGTTTAGAAGAGCCACCTTTTCCACCACCATGGGTTCGATCTCGTCATCA
Organism: Alexandromys fortis; assembly: GCF_014885135.2. Classification (NCBI taxonomy): domain Eukaryota; kingdom Metazoa; phylum Chordata; class Mammalia; order Rodentia; family Cricetidae; genus Alexandromys; species Alexandromys fortis. The sequence goes on from NW_026067972.1 coordinate 2,790,955, forward strand.
TCCTACAGGGTTCAAGTTTGCTTTCCTTTCACACTCTCTGCAGGACTGTGCTGAGGACCCCCACCTCCTCTCGGCGAGGAGTGGGGATAGATCTCACCCTGTGGTTCAAGTTTTGTCTGAGTTCTTGGTTCCTAAACCATGACCTTGAGCTCACAAGGCTGGGCCTTCTCCCAGAACACTATGAACATCAATTTCCAGCAACTGCCCCCCCCCCCCATCAATCCGGAAAGAAAGCTAGAGAAGTCATATCAGACCAGGAAGGAACCTTCTGGATTAATCAGCAGTCACCACAACTCCCCTCTACAATCACCGTTCCTTGGATAAAGTCCAGAGTAAAGAAGGAGCCATCCCTGACTCACCCATCAAGTAAATGAGAAACTGAGAAGTCGAATCTCTGTGTCCTGCTCCCCGAAGCACACGGAGCCTTACAGCCAATTATGTCTGTTGCAACATCGACCTCAGTAACTCCACTTCCCATTAAACCATCTCCCACACAATGAAAAGCAAATGGACTGGCCCTGGACCAGCCCCAAGACAAGGGGCTCACTCTCCCAGGACATTCCCAACCAAGTTACGATCTAAAGTCATGCTGAGAACAAGTCCCCGAGGCAGGCACTTTCTCTGTGGTGGAAAAAACTCAGCCTCACTCATGGCTACAGCTGGGAGGAGAAGGGGTTCAGATAGCTGCAGAGCCAATTTCAGGGTCTCATAAAAATATCATGGTGGGAAGGGATTCTCTCTCTCCTTCTTAGCGCAGCAATGCCCTTTGTGATGGCTGCTTCCCTGTCAGTTATCCAGTCAACAAGCACGCCCTAAATGTCTACAGGGCGCTACCCATGCTGGACACTGGGCCTGGGAGTAAATCGAGCAGAGAGAACCCTCCTTCAAAGGGCTCTCTCTCCATCTCTATGAAGGAAGCTGAGGCAGACAGCTTCAACAGAACACCATGCCAACCCAACCCAAAGCTCTCGATTTGCTTGGGGACGGGCAGAGACTCATGTATCCAGTGGATGGTGGTTAGGCTGCATTCTGAAGGTTTCCAATGGTCTAGGAGATGGAATTTGGTCCCCCGCCCCATTGCCACCTCTGAGCCATAAGGAGCAAAGGTGCCTGGTGTATTTGTGTGTGTATTGGCGAGAGTGCCAGGGGTGTCAAGACAGGTGTCCTGAGCCATGTCCTGTTGGGCAGTTCCCACTGGAGTCTCATGCCTAAAATCTGGCTTTTATGGGACTGAGACAGGGTCATAAGAGCTGTATCAGTGGCATCACTAGCGTTGATACCACTCCCTCGGCAGATGGCATGCCTGGGTAGAGAGGCAGAAGATTATGTTTCCAAGATCACGTGGCTAGGAAGATGCTCACCAGGGTTCAAACACTGCCACTTGTGTGCCAGCTCTCCCCTGTGTGTGCTCTGCTTCTGGTGCTGCCACCATGCCTGCAACAATCCCTGCCTGCTTCCTCCTGCAGAGGGACGAACCATGTGGGAGGAGCTCTGGACCCACCAGGAAGGGCTTTGATCACCAGGCTCAGCATCCCATATGCAATCTAGGGAGGATGGAAGCTTCCTCAGAGGCAGCCAACATTCCCGAAGGGATGTACCCAGGTTCCTTTCCACACAGAGCATGAAAAGTGAGCTTCTCTGTGGACACGGGCTACGGCAGACGTCCTGGAAGGTGGACCCTGAAGAGTTCTCTGTTTTGTACCCATAAGGGCAGAGCTAGACATCCATCAAGTGGGAAGAAAGGCAAAGCCACAGGGGATAATGTTTGTCAGGGTCTCAAACATCTGGCTCGCTCCGAGGCTCTAAATTTGGATCAAGCAGACATCCACTTCCTCCTAATCAAGATAAGCCACACCAAGGCTCTACACAGTCATGTTGGGTCACTTAATTGCCTTCCTCTTGGGAATCCTGAGCCAGCCATGGGGAAATTTTCGGCCGAGACAAGAATGAAAGCCAGTGCCATGCCGCACCCTAATCCCTTTTACAGACCAGGGAGCCACAGGAGCGCCAATTCCAGTCAAAGGACCTGTGGGCCTTTCTTTTTAAAGAAGAGCCAATATTTTAAGATCTTCCAGGCCATGGAAAAACAGATGCTAGGAGCATGAGAATGGCAGTGTCCGGCAACCCGGCACTTAATGTCATTGTTGTCTAAATAAAGCCAGGCCACGTTCACAAAAGGCATGTTCTTTGGCCCACCGGAAAGTGATCCTCTACGAAGCTGTAATGGGAAAAATACCCCCTCGGGTCACTGCCCTTCTTGTGGCTGGTCACGAGTTTGGTGTTAACTGTACTTTCCGTTTCAAAACTTGCTTTTGCTCTCATTGTAAAAGTAACAGGCAGTTACTGTTGGAACTTTGGAAAACAAAGAGAAAACAAAGAAATGCATAACAATTCAAAAAAGACAATAAATCCTTCAGCCAGCTATTAAAATGTGATTTTTTTCCACAAAAATCAAGACGACAGTGTACACAGAGTTTTAAGTTATTTTCCACTCAGTGTCATCAGTAGCGTGACCCTCTATGCTCAATGCTCTTCAAATTGTAACTTGTATAAATTACAGCCGATTTCTGAGTGCAAATAGGTGGCCAGCTTGAGGACACTTCGGTAGTGTCCAGCTTTAGAGGAGCTTGGCTGTCCGAATGGCTAAACGTCCCCTTGGGAATCTGTAGGAAGGGCTGTGAAAGCCTGGATGCTCCTCCCTCCCATTTAAGAAGGGTCCACCGACGAACCCATGGCACTGGGTTCCAGACACTCGGACATGGAGTGGAGCAAAGACGCCAACATCCTGCATGAGGGAGCCATATTCTAATGATGGCACCAAGTTGTCCTCCCACCAGCCACGGGTGAGAACGCTTGGCTCCCTCCTTCCTCTCCAATCCCACGATCTTCTTATTTGAGGGGCATCTCTTTAGTTTTGGCTTCATTTTTCAAAGATAGGGTTTCATGTAGACTCAAAGTCACCGTGGAACCAGATGGAACTTGAACTCCCAATCTTTCCGTCCCTCCCTCTCAAGCGCCTGGATCCCTGATGCTGTCACCACCCTGGTGACAATGTCCTTTCTATAAAAATGTCTGCAGCAATTCAACTGTCATTTAAAGGGCCTTTCACTGTGCTCTCTGATATACTTTCCCAAAGATTAAGAATTGTCTGTCTGTCTGTCTCTCTCTCTCTGTATGTATGTGTTTGATATGTGATTTGTCTGCTCACTTTTTTGTTTTTTTTTTTTTGGTTTTGTTTGAGATAGGGTTTCATTATGTAATCCTTGCTGGCCTGGGCTATGTAAACCAGACCGGCCTTAAAGTCACAGAGATCCATTCCACCTCCATCTCCGAAGGGCTGGAATTAAAGGCCACTTCCTAGCCATGCTTTTTAAAAAAAAACAAATAGTAAGATGTTTACTTCTTCTTATTTGTAAAATATTTAAATATAGTCAAGATGCTAACTCGCCACCTGGTATATTTTTTAAGATTAATTATCTTTATTTATTATTATTAATATGTGGGTATGAACGTTTTGCCTTTTTAAACATATATGTACCATATCACTGCAGTGTTCATAGAGAGGCCAGAAGACACCAAGTCCCTTGAAACTGGAGTTACAGGTGGTTGTGAGCTACCTGGTGAGTGCGGGGAACTGACCAAGTCTTCTGCTCCTAACCACTGAGCCCTCCCTCCAGCCCCTACACTTGGTATATTTTACAAGGGTTTTTTCATTTGTGTTTTGAAGATCTATGGTGCTTTCTGTTTTAGTTTCATTTTCTGTTGCTGTGACAAAATATTCTGGAAAAAAAAAAACAACTCAGGAGAGAAAGTGTTTGTTCAGCTCACATCTGTCACTGTGGGGAAACTAAGGCAGCGGAAACCTAAAGCAGCTGGTTCATCACATCCACAGCCAAGAACAAAGAGGAGTAAATTAATGCACACATATCTGATCTCCCTTTCCCCTCTCCATCCTACACAGTTCAGGATCCTCTGTCTAGAGAAGAGTGCCACCCACGATGGTCAGATCTTCCTATTTCAATTAATAAAATCCGGATACTCCCTCTCAGACAAACCCGCAGGCCAACACAATCCAGACAACCCCTCACAGACGCTCGCTCTTCCTCCGTGACTCTATAGTGTGTCGAGTTCATGACTAAAAGCAAAGGATTGCACTCACCAACTTTCCCCTGTGAAGCCATCTGGAGCTTGTATGAGACCTGAACAGTGCAGCGGGGGACAGAAACAGACACAGTCCCACACAGCTCCGGTGGTCACTGAGTCACTTAAGTGAGCCGTCTCTCCCAAAGGAGCCCTGGAGATTGGGAGAATGAAAGACGGGGTGTGACAGGCAGCGTGGGAAGGTCTCTCCACGACGAGCATGTGTCCTAGGCACCATTCCTGAGAAACACAGGCAGGGACAGAGAAACATCCATCGTTAAGGAAAAGCCTCCAGGGAATGCATGAGGGCAGGAGAGGGGTGGCAGAAGGGGGGCGGGAAGACATATGGTCATCTAGAAAGCCTGCCCCCCAGGCACAGCTGGGCCCAGATCAAAAAAGGCAAATGTGGGGAGGGCATCTGTGAACCTGGCCGTGAGACAGGCATTGGTTAAAAGATGCGTCTGGGACTTAGGAGGTCAGGCTTCCAAGACGAAGCAGCCTCCCCGGCGTGGTGGCTGAGCACGTCAGCGTGACTGACACTGCTGTGACGGGTCAAGGGGCACCAGCCAGGCAGAGGACCCTAGTGATGGCAGGACCCAAGCGGTGGTTACCCTCAGACACGTCAGAGGGATGGGAGGCCGGAGGGCTGTGGGGAACGGTGGCAGAATGGCGTCAGTCAACAGAGGTCTGTGTAACTTGCATATGGGGAACGAATGAGAGGGAAGGAAGTTCAGAGACAGGACAGGACTGTGCACGTCTCTTTGGGATGCCCCAAACACGCTCCCTAGAGTGACAAGTCACCTGAGCAGCTCAAGTGGCTCTGAGACAACCCTGCAGTGCAGAAGCTGGTCATGCCTTGTTCAGATCCACATTTGCCAGGAGTGTAGAGATGACAGGAACAGAGAGAAACATCACAGCCTAACAAAGAGTCATCCCCGGGTGAGACGGAGAAGCCTGGAAGTTGGTGGGCCAGAGCTGCAGATGGGTGGGTATGCAGGCATATTCAGGGTTTAGGAGTCACTGGTTTACTGGAAGATTGGACATGGGAAATGTCAGCGGTGACTCCCAGCTCTTTGATTTGGGCCTCTGATGGTGACACAGCGTTGTTGTAGGAGGATGGGGTCTGGGGTCAGATGCGAGGCTGCAGGACGAGAACCATGCATGTGTAAATGCGCTGCCATGCTACGCTTCCTCTTTCTGTCTTTCTGTTTATTGAGATAGGGTCTCATCGAGCTCAGGCTAGCCTTGAGTTCATTGTACAGTCAAGGAGGACCTTGAACTCCTGATCTACTTCCTCCACCTCCCAAGTGGCAGCATTGCAGACAGGCAGCGGCACCCAGCTTCCTTCAGATTTCAATAATAAATGCCAGCAAAGGTGGAGTTGAGGAAGGGACCCTGGACTAAGGACTTGGATCCCCCAGTGACTCACAAGTCTGAGCTGGTTCCATCGACCCCACTGAGCCTCAGTTTCCTCACCTGAAAAATAGGGTTGATAAGTTCCAGTCTAAATACCATACAACATTGACACTTTGGCCAAATAAAGTGGTAGGAACCAAAGTAGTCTGCAATTGTAGGATAAAAGCCAGAGAATTAGAGGATGTGGAGGCTGTGAAAACATGTTGGCTGGCCCTCGTGTGCCTGTTGCGCTCCTGAACTCAAGGAGGCGGCTGTGGATCCTGCAGGATATCAAGACAGTAGGCGTTCCAGCATGCATGGAATGGCAGCTGGGGGGGGGGGGGCGATCGTTCTGCTTCAAGGGTGTAGCCACCTGTAAGTTGCCCATGTCCATTCAGTAAATAACCCCATGCCCGTGTTCACTCACTCAAGCAACGCTAATGACAATCAGTGGATTATTTAAAGCAAAATAAAAAACATGAATGTAGGAGGGGCGAGGGTTGAGAATTCCAGAAGGAGGGGGGATAAGAGAGAAGAATGGAGAAGGGATATTATCAAAGTCTATTATGTGCAAGCATGAAATTGTCCAACATAGAATATTTTTCCCTAGGTAATACTTGCATTCAATCAGACCTTCTTGGAGATGCAGAATCATATAAATATACATCGTGTGTGTGTGTGTTTCCCAAGGGACCATTCAGAGCAGACATGAGTACAACAGACCCAGAGATACTAATTTAGGGGTTGGCTGTGCTGTAAAACTAATTGCTACCCCACAGATGCACTTGTAAGGATTCCAGCCATATCTTTTTCAGGCTGGACATTTATGTCCCTTGTCATTAATATCTTTCCATCTCCCCACCCTTAGCCAGTCGGGACAGTGACCCGGGGCCACCCCACCCCATCAGAAGTTCCAGCAGAGTAGGTGGCATTTGCCCCCTTTCAGCTGAGCTCCCCCCAATGGGGTCAGAGCCCAGGGAGTTTGCTCCAAGCAGGCTAGAAAAGCAGCAAGCCTGTCACCAAAGAATGAATGCTGAATGCTTCCCCTCCCTGCCAGACCCAAGAGACAGAAAGCAGAGCAGTGACCTCGGAGGGAGCGGAGTGTGGAGAGGAGGGGGTGGGGAGCTGTGGTTTGGTAGATCCAGAACTTCGACTTTGCAAGATCAAGAGCCCCGGAGATGAAAGTCAGTGATGTTTGTACAACATAGGTACGCCGAGCGCTGCTGAGCTGCTCTTCAGAGGAGGTCAAGAAGGGACTGGAGAGATTGCTCAGCCAGTGGAGTGCTTCTCTGCAGGTGTAAGGACCGAGGATCATCCCCAGAACCCATGGAAGAAAACATAGAAAGAAAGAACAAGAAAACCCTACATAGGCATGTACTTATATCCCAGCACTGGGGAGGCAGAGAGGAGCAGATCCCTGGGCACACTGGCCTGCTAGTCAAGTCTACTTGGTGGGTTCCAGGCCAATGAGAGACTGTCAGAAAAGACTACAGGTAACTCCTAAAGAACGACATCCGAGGCTGTCTCTGGCCTCCACACGTGTGTACACTCATGCCCGGCACCAGTACAGATGAACATGCACACATAAAGGAACAGTGAAGACAGTAAATTCTTCATGTTTTTCACCATGACAGTAAAAATAACAATCACAGTCTGTACCGAGGAGCTCAATTTAGGGGCTTTACCTTGGTACGCTGGGAATCACTTATGGATGGAGTCTGTTCTACACACGTGTGTTCACACACTCACACACCACAATGGATCACACGTACACACAGAGGCTTTACCCCGGTGCGCTGGGAATCCCTCATGGATGAAGTCTGCTCTACACACGTGTGTTCCCACACTTACACACCACACAGGTTCACACACACACACACACACACACACACACACACACACACACACAGGCTTTCTTTACACTGGTGCACTAAGAATCCCTCATGGATGGAGTCTGTTCTACACATGTGTGTTCCCACACTCACACACCACACAGGATCACACACACACACTCACACACACATACATGCATGCACGCACACCAGCCTCCTCCGTGAGTTTCGCAAGGATAGCGGAGCCCCGTCATCTGGGCCAATCTGGGTTTTACCCCGGAGCTTTAACTATTCAAAAGCTTCTTTGTTTCCCTGTGCAGCCATTTCTCATTCATTTCGCCATTGCATAAGACATACTTTGGTTCTGATATATAAGAAAGAAAAAAAAACTCTTTGCCCATTTTATTCATTTTGAATAAACTAAAAATAAGTAAAATAAGATGCTTTCCATTTCCTGCAGCCAGTAAAGAGTCTTCAGGAAGGAGAAAGGAAAGAAAAATGCAGAATATGGAAAAAGCCCTGGGCCAGACACACAGGAGCCTGAGATTCAGCACGACTGCTCAGTCCGCTGGGAGGCCTTGGGTGAGTCCCTCCCTTCTGAGGCCTCAGGCACCTCACACAGAGAAAGAGAGAAGTATGTGACAATCCTCGGCCTTCAGAGTCCCTCCAGCCCTAACACTCTATTTCCAGTGAACAATAAGACAAAGAACTAAACGTCTTATAGATGAATTGGTTTTTATTACTCAGAAACATTTTAAATTAAGTTTGTTGTGACCCTGCATAGACAGAAATAGCTCATGTCATCTCTCCCCTCAGACAGACGACTTTGGAAACTCCACGCTCCCACTCACTCCCCTCGAGTATGGTCTCTTCTCTTTCTCCCGGCTTTTGAAACTGCCCAAGACTGAGTCCCCCACACACACCTCAGTCCTTCTCTTCCTTGGCCTCGCAAACAGTTCCTCCTTGTGATCATGCTCTTTGGAGGGCACCATCTCCGCCCTGGAGGTCCAGGGAGGGACCCAGGGAAAACACCTTGAATATCTGAGTGGACCTGAACCCACAACCATGGCTGGAGTCTCTTGTGCACCACACAAGCCTTGTGGTGAGTCCTGCTGTGAGCCTTCTGCCACCAAATTCTGGAATCTCCCAGGGAGGCACCCATTTAAACACTCAGCAATTATTTATTGAGAACCGGCAAATTCTCAAACTTGGTTCTTGAAAACTGGAACACGGCCAAGGCCTCTGCCCTCCTCACATTTATAGCGGGCGCAATGCCAAAGTTGGATGTCAGTCAAAGGAGGGAATATGAGATGCAGTTACAAACTCAAGGAGCCAGGAGCAGGGAGAGGTGAGATGGGGACCAAGGGGTCCGCTCAGAGAGCAGCAGGGCAGGGACACTTAGGGTTGCTTGGATAGTAGAGCGGAAGGATCCAGCAAAGGACCTTAGAGAGAGGGAGTGCTCCAGAGCCAGAGAGCTGCCCCTGTCAGAGCTGCAGGAGGGAGGACCTCCCCCCTCCCCGATGGGGAACCTGATGATCTGGGGAACCTGAAGATCTGACCAATCTCTGGATGGAGAACCTGGGCTAAAGCCTGCTGCCCATACCCCCACCCAGGTCAGCCCCTCACCTCTGGGGTAGAAACTTAGGATCTGGAGGGGACCAGAGAGAGCATGAGGATGTCACATGAAGGGGGGCTGGCAGGATGCCACCTTGCAGCAGACATGCTAAAGAGTCACAGCAGGCAGTCGCCAGTCATGCCTTAGGTGGGGGTATTCTGTGGCATTCCATAGGCTCAGCTAAAGGCTGCACACAGTCACGTCACAGAGGGTGGCTTCTTTGTGTTGACTTAGTTCTTAAAAGAATATCTTTTAACACTGTTTTGTCACAGGGAAGGAAATTAGATCGCTTTCCTCAGCACTCATGTTGGGGACAGTTGTCCCTGCTACCTGCATCACCTCTGGTCCCTCATCCTCACATGAGGACGAGGCTAAGGATTTGTCAAAGGCCATGCAGCCACCAATGAGCCCAGGGAGGACTTGCCTACGGGATTCCAGTGTTCACTGATAGCCCCTGCATCCCCTCAGAGCCCCGATTTCAGCAGAGAGAGGGAGCACTTCCCCTAGGTCTCCAACACAGAAACCTGCTCCCTGTATCAGCTCCTTGCTGGTCCCTGAGAGTCACAGAAAAGAAAGTGAGGCTAAACAAATGGCATGGTTGTTTAGTGGCAAACAAAATAATGACGCTAGAATGGAACCAGTGTCTCTGGACCGCGTGGGGAAAGCAGCCTCCCTGGCAGGAGCAGCTGCTAGGATACTTCAACCCTTGCTGGCCACGCCCTCCCCCAAGAAGGGAACCTCAGCAGCCTTGTGTGTTGGGCAGGAGCCCGTGGGAATAAGCCTTCGCGAGCTCCCTCCCCCACCAGCAGCTGATCTCCCTCCAGGGAAGCCCTTCTGAGCATCTGTATCCTGCCACGAGCTGGCACTGGGATGCTGCTGTCACCTAGGGCTCATTCGGCACAAGCCCACCAATCCTGAGATCATCACCTCTGACCTCGCTGAGACCCTCCCTCTCTGACCCTGGAAATCTGGAGTGAATTTGGGGGGAATTCAGACGGATGTTGCTCTTGCCAGTTTCCTGTGGAAATTAAATGAAGCCAGGAGGCGACTCACTTAGGAGGGAGGCAGGAGACTTGAGGACAGCAGGGAGCATGAAGGCAGGAGGTGTTTGTTTGCAAAGCTGTTGGTCCTGCCTTACTGAGCCCTTCTCAGGAGGAAGAAGACCTCTGGCAGGGCTTGTCAAGCAAAGTCAGTCCCCGTCCAGCCAGCCTTCCATTCCTCAGCCCCACCCTGGACTCTCCCAGAGTGCCCATGGCCCTGAGCCCACAGATCTCCACACTCCAGATTTGGCAGGGTTCTGAGCCCAACACGAGTTGCTTCCTCTGCTTGGAACCTGGGGACGGATGGCTTTGACTTGCTCCTTGGCCACGGCTACTAGACAAAATGCTGCCAAAATATGCCACCCTCGCCTGACTGGTTCCTTCCTTCCTTCCTTCCCACACCTTGATGACAAAGTGCCAGCCGGGAAAGCTAAACTTCCCAGCCTGCTTTGCAGCTAAGGAGTCCCAGGACCCGGGGCTGAGCTGGTTCATGTGACTTGTAACCCAAACACATCTGCAAGCACCTCCTCTCCCTAAGGATGGAAGTGGGTAGACGGACAGCGAAAGAGACCAAGGCCTTATATTGACATCCTGGATACAGTTGTACCAGAATCTCTCGACTTAAGTACTTGGGGACTTAACCTGTTTGTGGTAGGCATGAACTTGAGTGACTTCCTCTTACGGAAGGAGAAGAAAGCCTCCCGTGCAACTTGTTCCCTGCCTCTTGGGTTTATGGTACTTGCGGTGGAATACATTTCTCATTGGATAACCCAGTGACCGCACACCTCACGCCTCACTTTTGGTGGGAATTACCCAGCTAGAACATGAAGGTCACGAGAGGGACCAATGGGATCCAGAGAAGGGTAGCTCAAGAATGAAGGAAGGATGGTCACAGAAATGGCAGGGAGGGAGCCTTGGGCGGGGGGAATCCATGTGACAGCCATGAGGAGAAAGAACTTAAGCAGAGACGAGGGATAGACAGGGTCAAACAGAGCAAGGGGGTGGAGGAGCATGAGGAAGAAGTCTTCAAGGGCTTGAGCAAATGAAAGGCCTGTGACCTTGGCAGGAAGGCTCAGCTCAGGGTTGGGGACAGAAGCCAAACCACACAGTGTGATCAAATCCCGGCGTTGTGCAGCTCACTGAGGGATGAGTGGGGGACACACACACTCAAGGAAGGGTGATGCAACCCAGAGATAGCTGGCTTCATGGTCAGCTACAGCTGTGCTTCCCACGCAAGCCCGCTTCTCCCAACAATCCCTACATGGACTTTCAGCTCATCTGGCTGCCAAGGCATGGTCCTGACGCAGGCACGGTCCCCTCCTAAATCCCATCCCCGTGATTTAGAATCTCACTGCACACCAAGCCCTTCCCTGTACATGAAGGCCTATTCACTGGCCTTTCCTAGTAGCTCAACGCCACCCTTGCTCTGGCAGAAGCCAGACCACACCTTCCTCCAGTCACCTCTCTTGACCATGCTGTGTCCAACTGGAATCATAATTGGTGGGGCCCAGAGAGTTCGGCTCCCCAGAATGGGGTCAGTGTTGGCATTTGTGTTCCCGGGTAGAACCCACGGCTCTGGAATACTTGAAGTGTCAAGAGCCTTAGTGAGTTCTCGGCTTAGGAGACTGTAGGGGCCTGGACCTCTCCTGGGTTCTGTCAGGGCCTTTTCACTCCCAGAGTTGGCCTCGGACTCTCAGGAAGGAAGCAGAGTGGCCCGTAGTGCACTCCCCTCGGCTGCTCCCTGTAGGGCCTTCCCAGAGGACAGCTGCTTCCTTTTACTCATTTTAGAACCAGAAGACACGATTATGACCAAATTTAGCAAACAACCAAAAATGAAAATCCAACCCGTATTTTAAAGCGTGCTTCTGCAACTCCACCCGACAGAAGGGAAAGTCCCCATCTGAGCCATGTGGCTGAGGAATGGGCAGCTGCAGAGGCAGAGCCATGCTGTGTCATGATTCTGAGGGCAGTGGACATGGGCGTGGTCTCCTTACCAACTATAGACCGCTGGCAAGAGCAGGGCCAGGCATGGAGCTGAGAGGCTCAGAGTCATGAAGGCATTGATTCTTACCAGAGCTAGGGAGAAAAGAGGCTTCTAGAATCCAGGTCAGACACATACCATGGTGGAATGCCCTCTTTGGTTGGGTCTACAGTGCTTGGTGAGGAGGGAAGTCCGAGGCACCCAACAGTGTGACCCACTTCACACTATCCTAGCAGGGGACATTAGGTGCTGCAGGAATAGGCACGCTGCACTGGAGGATTGCAAACAATTATTTCCAGGAATTCTGGCTGAGTTGAGCTGCCTCTGAGAGGTTCTTCATACAGGAAAGAAGGTGTCAGGAGCCTGAATGAACGAAACAGGGGCACCAGGCACAGGTGCAAAGGCTTGCTTCACAAACCACAGCATTTAAGAGCCAGGCCTGACAAGAATGTGTCTTCAGCTTACATTCAGAGATAGAGTGGTGAGATTAGAGGAGGCTGTAATCCCACCAAACTCAGTTCCTGCCAGCTCAGATGGGACCCAGTCTCTCTGAGACTCAGTTTCTCCCCCTCCTCCACCTAAAATTCACCACTAGAAAAGCATCACAAGGCCAGCAAGATGGTTCTGTGAGAACAAGCTGCCAAGTCTGATGACATGGGTGGAAATGACTCCTCCAAGCTGTCCTCTGGCCTACACACACACACACACACACACACACACACACACACTGATGAAAGCATACATCTATAATGTAAAACACTTGCATTGGTTTTTTTTTTGAAGTTTTACATTGCAAAATTCAACAAAATCACATGTGAAAATCAGTCAGCATGGTGTCTTATAAACAGGATATACATTAAATATTCTACTTATTCTAGTTGTTAGAAACCTTGGCATTTACAGTAAAGTTGAGAATCAAATGTGGTGACCTCAGCACTCAGAAGGCAGAGACAGGAGAGTCAGAGGAATTTGTGGCCAGTCAGGGTTACAAGAGACCCTGTCTTAAAAAAAAAAAAAAGGAAGGGAGGG
>NW_026067972.1:2804766-2839334 GCF_014885135.2 Alexandromys fortis
TATCTATCTATCTATCTATCTATCTATCCACCCATCATCTTTTTATCTATCTTAATGTTTCTCTCATATGGAGAATCTAGATTATGTACATCATCTGTCTAATCTATCTGTCTGTCTGCCTATCATCTATCAATCTATCTGCCTATCTCAATGTTTCTCTCACATGTAGAATTTAGATCTATCTATCTATCTATCTATCTATCTATCTATCTACCTGTCGTCTATGAAAATGACATAAAAGTAGAAAGGCACTTCCTGGGGTTAAGAAGGAAACCATGGAGGAGCATGAGGAGACAAGCCTATGAACAGGATACTTTTTTAGTTAAGACATATTCATTCACACACACACACACACACACACACACACACACACACGATGGCTTTAGCTCGGTGGCTCCTTCAGCAACGCAACAGAAACTAAAAAGACTGGAGGAAAGCACTTCAGTGCTGCTGTCTCTGGACACTGAAAACTCAAATGGTTTCTTAATATGTTTTTGTAGTTTCCAAATCTTCAACAGTGAGCTTACATTTCTACTTTTATTATTTTTATTAATAAATACATCACACACTACAGTTAACTAGATTCAAAGATCATGCAACCTAACTAAGTACTGTTAGAATTGACTTATATTTTGTAATGATCTGGTGAAAATAGAGTGTTCCTGACACGTGCTCACATCAGGAAGCCAGCCTGATCTGAGATCCCATCCCATGTGGATTTAGTCCACAAGCTCCCAAGCCAGTGACAGCGCAGCAAACATGTGACCTGACCCCCATATCAGACCTGCTCCCCTTATCCTTGGAAGAGAGACTATACACCCTGAATAAGGACAGTTCCATGGTTCAAGGCCCAGGGACGGTGTCACGGAGAGTCTAGGAGCTCAAGTGGCATGGTGGAGAGAGGCTTGATTTCATTCAGCTCCAGTCAACAGCAGCTAGGTTCTACAGCAGGGCCAGCCTTTACCATCTCCAATGGGTGATGTTTACAGACTCGCCCGGGAGGTAAGGCTCTAGAGGGCCATGCCTGTATGTGGTTCTGTTAAGCTCATGCAGGCATGCACTTTAACTGTGGGTGGGACCACTCCCTGGGCAGGGTACTAGGGACAGTGTAAAATGGAGGGAGCCGGATGAGGACTCATATGCATTCGCCCCTCTCTGCTTCTTGGTCATGTGTGTTACTTCCAGTTCCTCAGCCTTGACTTCCCATTACTGTGCTTTGGACTGTGAGCTCAAATAAACTCCCTTTCCCTTAGGTTGTTTATACCAGTGCTTTTAACACAGCAACAGGAAGGAATCAAAACACCAGGAGATGGCAGAGTCAAGCCTGTTCCACTTGTAATCAAAGACAGCCTTGATCTGGGACAGCCCCTGGTGCTGTGTGATACCGGGTTGGTGCCTTCCCTCTCTGGGCCTCTGCTTCTCCATCTGTAGTTGTGGAGTTGGACAGAGAGTTCTCAGTGGCTTCCCAGCTTGGAGACAGCAGCTGACACCACAGACCCTTGGCCACCCTGTCTTCATGGCCCAATAGACGGAGGATGGATGCCTTTGAGCCCATTGTTCTGGTCCTGCCTCTAATGAGGCCACATCTGGAGTGTATCTTCTCTGAGCCCTGTTGTGTGCAGTTCCTCACAGCTGGGTCCCCATAAATCACTTGGTTCTGTGGACAAGTTCCCAGAATCATCCAGAACCTGACCCAGAAAAAGGCCGCTTTTATTTCCCTTCAGTTTCTGAGTCCAAAAGCTATGAAACAAACTCCATCCACGTTGGAACGAGCTCCCAGCTCCTCCGAATTCTAGACGAGAGGATCTCGGAGGGGCCACGTGTCTTCAGGCAGGAAGCATGAACCGGCACCTCCCGGTTCCATTTGCAGGGTGGGAGTGGTACCTCAGCTCCACAGTGAAGAGTCTGAGCAGACTTCCTACGGCTTGCATATTCCTATTTTCCCTGGAGAGATATAGGAACTCTGGAGGAGAGGTGCTGAAACTGAACGGGCCTGTGGAGTGAGGGAAAGCCTGTGCTCTTTGGCTCAACCATGTATTCTCCTTGCTGCTCCTGACACCAACCTGGCCCCAGCTCTCTCTCTCTCTCTCCGTCTAAGACCCTGGTGATATGGGAAGGTCATCTGTAGCAGGCTAGCAGCTCCTTCTACACCCTGGAGTCTGTCTACAAAGCCTTTGCATCCCTCCCTCAGTGAGTGCTCCCTGAGCACCACCAAATAGACATGGGATGGGGGGGGCTGTTTCCACACTGACTCATATAACGCTCATTGCCCTCTCCGAGCCCTGACCCTATTCTTGTACTTGGGGGGTGGGTGGCACAGCAGTGAGGTGACTTGTCCAAAGTTCAAGCGGCCAAATTAAAGGTGGCACCAGTCTTGTCTACTGTAACCCGACACCATCTCTCCTGCTGAGCAAAGTCCCACCTTGGCTGCCAGTGGAAAGAAGGGCTTAGAATCACACTCCACTTGAGGGTATTCTTAAAGATAATTTTTGTTTCATTTTTGTTATTTCTTTTGAGAAAAGACCTTGCTATGTATCCCAGGTTGGCCTTGAACTTACTCTGTAGACAAAGCTATGGCAATCCTTCTGCCTCAGCCTCCCTGTGGAGGAGGGTTGAAGATTGGTTAGTTCTTTATGTAGCTCAGGCTAGCCTCTATCTGGCTATGTGACTTAGGATGATCTTGAACTCTGCATCCTCCTGCCTCCGCCTCTGAGGTGTTGGGATTCTAGGTAGGCACCACCATGCCCAGCAGGTCATTCTTGGGTCACACACACACACACACACACACACACACACACACACACACATTCTGTCATCCCCCCACAGCCTAGCAATGCCACTTTCATTGCCCTTGAGGTATCCAGGTTCAGCCTGGACTGTTCAGCAGTGGAGCAGGACCAAGTCCAGACCTCCAGTTACATGTAGATTTGCTTGTTTCTCTCCCTCCTGGAAACCCTACTAGGACGGTGGAGGAAGCAAGGCTGGCTGTCCTGGAGCAGGGCAGACTCTGGATCATCTCCACTCCGGAGGATTAGCCAGAGGCTAAGAGCAAACACACTGGGTGGCCTCTGCAGAGATCTAGAGAAAGAAAGAAGCGCCAGGGACACCCATCTCAATGTTACCGGGAAATGGGTGTCCCGCGAGGACTGCTGCTCACGGGCAGGGGACAGGCTAAGACTGGCTGACCCCATGCTGGAGACACAACAGATAGGGGACTCTTGCAACAATGCGGAGGTGACTTCTGCAAGTCCCTGCAGCATCTCCTGCAGTCGCTTGCTTTCTCTGCTCACAGCTGCCTGTGAGAACCGAACGGTGCTCTGCAAACCTTGATGTGGCACCAGAGCTGTGCCGGTGGGCACACACATCCGGTCAGTCCTTCGTGGGGTGTTGAAATCTCTCCAGAGGTTCTCATGCACTCTCTCTCACTGACCCCTGCCTTGTGAGAAGTTCAGGATGAGTCACAGAAACTTCATGACTCAGCAGCTGGGGCAGAAGCCTCCATTCCATAGGGACCGTGTACTTGAAGATGGCTGAGGGGAGGATGGAGCAATCACAGCTGATCTGGGCTCTGACTGCGGCCTCTCTGGCAGCAGGGATCTAACAAGGCAAGACTGAAGACATACCTCCCCCAGTCTCTGCCATATTAAAGGGAGAGAGGGTGGAGGGTGGGCAAGGTCACAGATGGAATTCTATCTGATAGGTGCCCTCACCCAGAGCAGCAGTCTGGCCCCTACGCGGCTCCTGGTCTGGGTGTGCCTCCCTAAACTTGGCACTTTTCAGAAATGTGCTTGCGCAGATAGAAGTCAGTCACAAAATCCCCTGTGCTCTCCAAGTGGGGCAGACTCATTCATTCAGGCTGGAGCTAACAGAGTTGTGTAAGTGGGCTAAGGGTGAGGGGATGGACCTACAGCAGGGTGTGAAAGCCATGGGACCCTCAGGGACCTGAGTCACCTCTCCTCTCCTCTGAGAAGCAGCCACTGAGCTCTGGAGTACATCCTGGGTGCTATGTGACCGCAGACCAGTTCCCTGCCCTTCCCAGCATTTTTATCTAAAACAGTTTCAGGGTTTGTATGGACGCTGGCATCTTGGCAGGTATTTTAAGATGCTCCACTGAGCTCACAGTAGGACAATCTTGGAACGGTGCCTTGACTGTGATAATTATCACCATCGCCATCATGAGTAAAAACTACACATGGGAGGCCACAGTCCTTCCCCCAACCAACCTGACAAGATCAGGTGATAGAATCCCAGGAGAAAGCAAGTCCCTGAAGCTATCTATAAAGAAAGACATTGGAGCTATAACTTAAAATTTATTTAATTTTATTCTGTGTGAATGGGTGTTCCACCTGCCTGCATATCTGTGTGACACCTTCATGCCTGGCTTTGAAGAGATCCAGAAAAGAGAGATGGATCACCAGGAGCTAGAGTGACAGATGGATGTGAGCTGCCATGTGGATTCTGGGAGTTGAGTTCGGGTCCTCTGGAAGAGCAGCCAGCGCTCTCAAGCACCGAGCCATCAGCTCTCCAGCCCACTAGGGGACAGGCCAGCGTTTCCAGTCACACTCAGCAGTTAAGCGTTGCAGCTGTAATGCACCAGGGCTAGAGAGCAAAGCCCTCAAAACTTTCTCTCAGGATTGGAACTTAATACGATCTAATACAGCAAACCAGTTTGTGACGGTGCCGTTTAAAAAAGAGGCTCTGTTGATACTTCCAGAACTTCTGCAGAGCTGAATTCAGACAGCAGTTAGCAAGCAAAATGTGCAATACTGATGAGGAGAATTCAGCTCTCGTTTGCTGTGTCTGCAAACCGCACCCTTCCTTCCCTCAACAGCCTCCGTCTCCCCCGTCAACTATATTTGGTCCTGGGTGGCCTCTGGGTGTCTCCCAGTTATCCATCCATCTCATGGATTTCAGATTTGCAGGATTTAAAAAACAAAACAAAACAAAACAAAAACCAACTGTCTGCTACGAATGCACTGTCCCATTTCCAAGCTGACACCACCACCTAGTGTGTCACACAAGGAAGGCACGTCCGTGGGGACTGGACCTAGCCTCCTTTTGCCTTTTTTCTTTCCATGCAGGATCTTAGCACAGCCCTGCCCCCTTCTCAGTCTCACCTCTTTTTTTTTTTTTTTTAAAGATTTATCTATTTATTATGTACACAGTGTTCAGTCTACATGTATTCCTGCAGGCCAGAAGAGGGCACCAGATCTCATTACAGATGGCTGTGAGCCACCATGTGGTTGCTGGGAATTGAACTCAGGACCTCCAGAAGAGCAGTCAGTGCTCTTAACCTCTGAGCCACCTCTCCAGCCCCCTCAGTCTCACCTCTTAAGGTCTCTGCTGCTGACAACGCAGCCAACAGAACAGACCGTAGCACACACCTGTCCACTCAGCACTTGAGAGACTGAGGCAACCCGGACTACGTGGAGGATTCAGGGCCAGTCTGGGGTACAACATGAGATCCAGGAACTCCAAAGGGGAAGAAGAAATAGAATCCTAGGACCCAAGGCAATCTGTCTCAGCAACTCTGCAGACCAGCATGGCATCCACACCTGCCCGTTGTCAGAGAGACAGGAATCCAAGGCAAGACTGTTGGGGAAACCGCCTCACATCCGTGTGGCCCTTTTTAGGCCCTTCGCCCATCACGGCAGGGAAAGCCTCCTCAAATACTGCAATGTGTCCAAAACTCAGATTATTTTCCAGATCTTCTCAAGCACTAAGCTTGCTGCTCCTGGTGGAAGGCGTCAGTGAACTGACTCCGCAATCCAGGCCAGTTGGCTGCCATGCCTCTGATGTGCACAGACGCAGGTGCAGCCTCCCACACTCTGGGTGCAGTTGGGGACGCCAGCTCTATGTCTGGCCCACCCAGGCTGTTTCCCTGTGCTTGAAAAGGGGCTTCCCCCTACACCAGCCACCTGACCCTCCACACTACAGAAGCCAGAAGGAAGTAAACAGTGGTCTCTCCCCTGACCTGCCAAGTCTCCACAGCAGGACCAGGGGAAGGTCAGGCCCACCCTGCCCTCGGTCTGAGAGCTGAGCCCAGGAGCTGCCCCACCCCACACTCCTGCCTGCTCAAGAGCTGACTAATCCTTAAAGAGAAAACAAGTGTACTACTTTGTGTGTGCTTTCTGAACAAACACCTGCTTGCACGCATGGTGCTTTAAGTATAAGTGAGATGGTTCTGAGACTTTAAAGGGGTGGGATGGCCCAATGGACAGGGTGCTTGACGTGAACGAGTGAGCATCCGAGGATGGTTTCCCAGAAAAGCCTGGCTAGCATGGAGGGCTGCAGAGAATGATCAAGGAAGACACCTAAAGTCAAACTGACCTCTACACACATGCCCCAGATACGTGAACATGCACATACACATACTATACACACATGCAAAAAAAAGGGGGGGACAGGGAGGGAATCAAAGCTAACATCTCAGAGCCCCTCTCACATGCCCCAAACGGCTAATCCCCTGCCTCAAACTCAGTTCATGATCTTCATCTCATTCACACGAACCGGAAGTATGGAGCAGTTAAGGTGCAGAGGTGGATTCAGGCAAAGCAGATCTGTTACTGAGGAGCTGTTGGCGTCACTCTAGAAGGAGCTCCTCAGGGTAGAATGCTTGAGAGAAGAGCTAAAGACAGGAGGTGACACTTTTTAGTGAATCATGTGTGTGTGTGTGTTTCTACAATGGACGGGGACAAAACTAAGATCTGCAGTCTGCCTTCTCACTGAGGCTTTCTTGAGGCAGGGTCTCCTGTAGCCCAGGCTGACCTCAAACTCTCTGTGTAGCCGGTGATAACCCTGAACTTCTGATCCTCCTACCTCCACTTCCTAAGTGCTGGGATTAGGGGTGTGCCACCAAGCCTATGTTAAAAAGCATGGGGTGCTGTGGATTGAACACAGGGTCTTGTGCACGTTAGGCAGGCACCCTACAACTGACCTACACCCCGAGCTCACTGATGGTATTTTTAATCGTTCTTATTGGCTATAACAAGTTGACGAGCTCCAGGAGCTGATTGAGGATCACCCAGACATCGGGACTTTGGGGCAACAGCCACGGCAGCTGCCTAGTCACAAGCTCTCGCGCTGGGTTAAACAATCAAATACTATTTAAGAAGCAACAAGAAAACTGAGTTTCGTGTAGAATGTCGCATTCCTCCCTGGCACTACCTGGGTGATAAAAGTGACAAGTGACACAAACATGTCTTAAAGTCACAGTGGCTAAGCACTACTGAAGGTCACCGGCCACCCTCCCACCAGGCATCTGCTGGAAATACACTCTCAAGTCTGGACGATCCTGGTACGCCATATTGTTTCTCTGAAGTTTCAGACTTGGCTAGTCTGTTTGGGTCAATACGAACATGACGATGGTTTTGACTGCGGCAGCAACACGTACGCAAAAAGCATTCTTTATTATAATATAAATGTAGACCGACTCATCTAGCTCGCACTGGAAGAAATCAACGCAAGGTTTCTAGTGTCCATCTCAGCCCACTGAGAAAACGCTAACTCGACGTTTGAGGTATTATCCGTTTGTGCGACCTGGGAATCTTCATAAGTACCAAAATAAAATATTTACCTTTTGGTTATTGAGAATAAAAGGCACCATTGTGAAAGGCACATCTTGATAGGAAAAAAATATATATCATAATTAACCTTTCCAAATACCAAAGGTAACCTCTTAGGATTGCCCTTAGAAAACAGGGTACTAGGAGACATTTTCAGAGTTTCAAAGCCTGTACAAAGCTTATTCACATTCTTATGGAAACCAACATATTCACAAATGGCAACCATGTACTTCCTCCACCTCACTGGGTGCAGAGTCCACGGCCAGGATGGGCTCCTTCCTTGACAAGGCGACGCGCGCATCACACGTGTTCCTTGAAGAACCATTTCTGTTTGTCTGAGTTGGTGCAGTCCCGCAAGAGTGGGGCAAAGCCTTGGCCAAGCTCCTTCTGTGCGGCTTTGACGCATTTCCCGGTCTGCTTGTGAACTAAAGTGCCGTCCTACAAATGACAACAGACGTGTCATGTTCAAGATGACTTAGTGACTCCTCTGAAAAGCCTCGGCTCCTGCAAGGCAGGTTTTGAAGATCCCAGGGAGTGATTTTGAGCCTTTCAGGAATGTGTCAGCCACGCGAAACAGCGCCACCTGCTGGCTACTCAAGAGGATGGGTCAGCGCTTCTGGCTTGCTCAGTGAAATCACAACCAAGATCCTTTATTTACCTCCCCTGTGCCTCTTCATTACCTAATTCCATCCCTGACGGCTTCCTTCTCCTGAGCATTTTAAGAGAGTCAGGAGACCCGTCCATACTCCTCACTTGTGTGCAGCCGGATGGGTGATCTGGTCGCCTGTTCTTTCTAATTTATTTTATTTATTAATCAGTCTTTCTAATTTATTTTATTTTCATTTAAAACAGGGTTTTGCTGGTCTGGAACTCAAAATCCTCCTGCCTCAGCTTCCTGAGTGCTGGGATTAGAGGAGTCGCTACCATGCCCAGCTCTTATTTTCTTCTGTCAAACAGGCAACAATGCAGGCCTCAGCTCTCCTAGGGAGCCTGCAAACTCCACTATTTACTATGACATATTTCGACTTTGAGTGGGATTTCAGAACAACCCATTTTGAGCAATGCGGAGCAATCCCTGTCTATCCCTGTGGCCAGTCAGGAATAGATACTGAAAGATAACTCATTTTTGTTCGGACTTATGTCCTCCAGCACTTTGTCTTACCACAAGCCTGCTGCAAATGGGCTGAAGGCCTGTGCCTTCTAGGTGTGCAATGACATCAAACTCTCAGTCAACAGTATCTGGAAAGCCAGCTCCATCCCAGAGTGTCTGCTTGGTTACCTCCACGAGTCTCTGTAGGGCCTCAGCTTCTACAGGAAGTGCTGGGAACCCACCGAGTCCTTCCAGAGCAGACAGGGCTGCTATTAACAAGCCCATTTCAGAGTGAGGGCAAAGAGGCTCGGAGAAGCAAGGTGATTCACACTTGGGTCTAAGCTTATGTCCCGGCACTTACACCATTATGGCACTTGAATTAACAACGCCACCTCACTCCCATACATTTGTGACCGCTCTGCTTTCTATTACAACCCGCTGTAGCTCATGTGATTTGAAAGAAGAAAGCCCCATTGTCACCAGAAGCCACAGACTGACCCTATAGTCCCCTCCAGGCATCAGAGTGAGGTTTCCAGTGTCTGAGACCCACTGGGACCAGGTTAGAGAGCACGCCTGGCTTCCATGCTCTCTTACAGACCTGGAGGGATGGTAGAGGGTTGCACACTCACTGACCTCGTGTAGGATGAACTCCTGATTCTCCGGGACGGTGTCCTTGCAGAGATGCATGACAAGGGTATCCTTCCCTTCCTCCACAGCCACGCAGGCCTCGGGCTGGCGGGTGTTGTAGCGTATTTCTTTCTGGGATGTGTACTCGAAAAACTAACAACAGGGTGACCAACATGTGTCAGTTTACCTTGAGGTGTGGAAGAAGACGCCCTGAGCAAGACCATCTAGGGCAGCAGTTCTCAACCTGCATATCAGACAGTCACATCACGATTCACAACGTGAACACAATTACAGTTATGAAGTAGCAACGAAAATAATTGTATGGTTGAGGTTCCAACCTGAGGAACTGTACTGAAGGATCACAACACAAGGAAGGTTGAGAACTACTGATTTAGAGGGAATAAGTGGGGTGGATTGGACCACCACCACCCCACCCCACCACCACCAAGACCGTGTTAGGGCTCCAGGTGTCTTGGGATGCTGAGCTGGCCTCTAACACAGTGCTTGGTCCGTGAGTAGAGCGTTCCTCTCTTGCACAACCCATTTACTAGACAGTGAAGGTAGGTTGTTAGTGGGAAAGAAAATGGACCTGTCTTAGGGGCTGCCTGCAACCTCGAGCAGCCAATTCTCCTTAAACTCACTCTCTTTCTCTTCCATTTAAATGCCTGTTAAAAAGGCCTGGAAGATTTGGGGGAAGGGGTACAGCTCAGTGGTAGAGCATTTGATTAGTGTGGGCCAGGTCCTGGCTTAACGCCCTACCCCACCCCATAAAAGATGTCTCTCATCCCAGGCAACCTGTTTTGTACTCTGGTGTTCCTGGCAACTCTCTACAATACCTGGGAAATATCCCGGTCCCTGGTCGCACTGCATAGTGGGAATAAGTGTTCTTTCCCTCTCACAAGGGCCCAAGAAGCTATACTTCTTAATACTTTTGACAAGGCGCCTTCCCCTGCCTCTAAGACAGGTGGTTCCAAGGCACATGGTACAATGCTTCTCCATCCATTTCTTAAGAGGATTGGGATGAGATGGGCCTGAACTCCGAGGGTCCTAGAGGGATACCATCAGCCTGGACGAGCAGGATACTAAAAAGTATTGAAGAGCCCAAATAATCTAAGGCTGGCGGGGGGGGGGGGGCAGAGTGATGGAAGTTTGGAAGTTCAGGCTAGGAGGAAGCTTATGGTCAAACTCAATAGGAGTGAGAGAAAAATGCTGTGTTTCCATCTCTCCATCTCCAGGTGTCTGGGGCTCCCCAGAGCAGGGAAGCTCTCAGGTCCCAAACCAACCCATCCTCTGCATCCTGCTGGTGAGCCACCTGACACATGAACCTGCTCTCCTGGGCTTCTCCCGCTCTAGGCCTCAGAAGCCCTAAAACTGAGCCTCTCTGCCCAGCCTGACCCACAGCACTTCAACCAGGAGGATCTACCCAGGCCCCACCCAACACTGCTTTGATACACCATGCATCAAAACCTATTTTATTTAAGAATTAACTCTGGAGCTGGCTCACAGTTAAAGGTGCTTGCCAACAAGTCTGGTGACCCGAGTTCAAACCCCAGAACCCACAAAGTAAAAGGAGAGAACCAACTCTCACAAGCTGTCCTCTGACCTTCACACTTGTTTCATGGCTTATGCATGCTCACGTACACACATGTACACACACACACGTGATCTTTAAAAAAATTGAAAGGATCTAATTTTCTTCTTTCTGATCCAAGTTGGTGACAGAGTTACTTTCAATGACGGAAACAGAGAGGCAGACAACCAGTTAACTAGTCAATAATAAAAGCATCAAATCAAAGATCGAGAGGCCACATGGAGGGACACCTTCAAGAGACATCTGACAAGATATATATAACTAAGCTGAAGCAACATGAAAGCAGCGCTCTAACTACTGATGGCACAGCTTTCACGCCAACACAGGAGGGAAGAAAACATACGTTCATCTCAGGTGTCCTGCTGAGGCTCGTCCCCTACCCCTCTCTACTTTCTCTATTAAAACCCTTTGATGGATTCCTAAAGTGATGCACCGCTGGCAGGTGGTGCAGAGGAAGAGGGAACTCCCTGGAGGGAGCAAGGCTTGGGGGATGTCCTTGGGATCACATCTTGTCCTCCACTATCCTCCCTTTCTCTCTCCCAATCCCATGACGTGAACTGCTCTCCCCATCTCACTTTCCTGTTACCATGACGATCTGCTCAGACACCCAGGGCCAAGCCACCATGAGCTGAACCCTCTGAAACCCAGAGCCCGAATAAGACTTCACGCCCTTGGGTTCTTTCTGTAGCGCTGACTCCACAGTGACGGACACCAGCGAGTCCCACACGCAGGGCTAGTGCTCTGCCACTGGGAGTCATAGTCCAACAGAAAAGACAAACAAACCAAACCCAAATATCTAATTTCCGGAAGAACATACAGAAGGCTGGTGAGATGGGTAGGCTGGAAAAGGATCTGAAGGCCTGAGATCTCTCCCTGGGACCCACATGGTAGAAGCAGAGAACAGAATCCAGCCAGCATATCCCTCTGACACACACATACACACTGTAGGCACGTGGACACACACACATTCACAAGTAAATAAGTAAATAAATACAATTAAAAAGTGTTTTATAAAGAAGAGTGGCAAAGCTTGCCCCTTGCCCCTTGAGGACCACACCTACCTGGTTCTGCCCCATCCCATGGCAGAGGTACAGAAGGACCTGGTGGCCATCGACTTGGTTTTCATTGGGAGGGTTATAGTCAAGGCAGTACCCTTTGAGTCCCTTGTTCTGGAGCTAAACAAGACACAAAGGTGACACCTGGTCTGGATTTCTACACACCAAGTGACTTTAGTGGGGAGACCCCAGAGACCACCCCAGGGAAATGAGCCCTTCCCCACTGTCCAGCTCTTTCTGGTCATTATGCACTCCCGTGTAGACAACAGCTAGGAACTTGGCCCCAGTTTAAGACGACAAACCCCTGGCCTGAAAGTCCACATCTCTATTTCTCAGCAACAGCCTTATCGCTGCCCTGGCCCGAATGTCTCTGGGTCATGACCTCACCTCCCTGGTAAAGAGAGATGGAGGAGAGAGCTGCAGCTTACAGACAGCACCATAAGTGGAAATACTCCACAGACAACCGAGCCTGGTTTTGTTTTTGCTTGCTTTGTTTTCTCAGCATGGTAAAAGCAGTCACTTATGAGGAAATGCGGAGGTGTGACCTGGGCTCACAGAGATTTCTGAAGCAAGACATGACAGTCCGACCCAGTGTGGAGAGCCCCACTAGAACCTGCAGCCACCCCGAGAGCATCCTCAGAAACTGGAGGAGTGGGTATTACCATGGCAGCGTGAACAGCAGCAAGGCTTAGGGGCTCAATAGCAGGCCATGGTAATGGTCTAATTCCTAAGACGGGGGCCACATTTACAAAGACACACACCCAAGTGCACAGGCGTGAAAGACATGACACGTGGGGTCTGACCTAATAGACAGAAACACCAATGGCGGGACAAGGGGGAGGAAGCAGGATGAACAGAGTCTTGGATATTCGAGAATCGCAGGGACAAGACTCATCATTTCTGGGTTTTGGTACATTTGAACATTTTCATATCCAAAACAGAACATTAAAGCCTGACTTTGCAGTTATCCAAAATGAAACCCCAGCTCTTCAGACAAGCAACAGCAGAGAAGCCCATATGAGATAGTCTACCTCCCAGCAAAAGCAAGACTCTTGTCTTAGCTGGCCTTGTTCCATAAACATTTCTTCGAGGTTTTTAGAAGTACTAGAAGGGAGACTTGTGCCTCCACGATTGCTTCTGTGGTTCCTAAGGGTTGGGAATGACTACCGAGTCAGGGCCAATAAGACTAAAAGCAATCTGAAAATACTAGCAAAAATTAAGACCTTCCCCACCCCCCACCCCCCACCCCCGAATACTAATTATTAACTGGAAAGATGCTCAATGGGCACCAGCACTTCCGCACAGGTCTGGTCCCCAGAACCCCCAAAATGACAGAAGAGGAAGCACTCCTGAGAGCTCTTCCTTATCTCCACATGCACCATGACACCCACTTATTAAACAACGACAAAGGGGAGCCCATCCTTGCCAATTCCCAGTCCTGACATTCGATGCTCAAGGGGAAAGGAAAAGACAGTGCACCATCACACCAGAGGGCTGGGATCGTGGAGGCCTGTGGTCCCCACAGATGAGGATTTTCTCCCCCAGGATCATTCTTCAGACCCAAGATGAGGCAACAGCCAACTAGCCACGGCCTACCGCTTACCATCCCGAAGAAGCCAGGCCTGTCCTCTGGCACGTGAAGTTCTGGGTACACCGTCTCCAGGAACCACCGGAAGTCTTTACACTGGAGCTTGGCCCGAAGCTTCTTCCTCTCCGTTACGTCCCCAAAGGGTTCCTGAGAAAACAGAATGGTTGATTCCCTACAGGCCCCGGAGCCGTCCTGCCTGATGTCACTAAGCTGGGTGCTGGGCACAGAATGTTCCAGCAGGAATAGTGCTTGGCTGGTGAGGAGAAAACTGAACACCACACATTATCCTCTGAACTCGATATGTGTGCCACAGCATGCTCACACACGCTTGCACAGAAACAAATTACATGGAATTGATTTTGAAAAGAAAGACCCAGGGGACAGAAATATGAAGGAACACAGATACTTATTGTCCTTTTGGGGAGGATCACGTGTCAGCCTTAGATAGCACATTAGAGCAGAGACAGTCACATCACAGGCAACAAGCAGAAGAGACTGTCACACTGTCAGAGCTTGCAAGCCAAACGCAGACCCTGCATCAGCATCCCGGACCATGCGTCATTGTGGACTCTGTGACCACGGTCCATCCTCATGCCCAACCAGAAGGATGCCATGACTTAGGCTGTGCCCTCCTTATTATTGATATCTGAGTATTCACTCTCAGACACAGACATGGGTCCTAGGTATTATCACAAGAGATCTGCACGCCCACTACAGTGAAGTACACATGGGTGCTGAACACTTAGTAGTGGGAGATCAATGCTGGGGCAAGCAAGCTTCTGGAAGTTTGACTTCACAGGCAACCTCTCTGTAAATAAAACCTGCCACCACAAGGCACAGCAACCGCTCACCCAGGAACAACGGTGAAGACTGAGATATGAATGTCTTTGCTCTAATGTGTCACCCTTTTGAAGACGGACAAGTGACGCCAAGGAAGGGCAGCAAGTGTCTGGGTGTCAACTTGCAATTTCTACTCCCCCGTTCTTTTTAAAGCAATGTTAAATTTATTCTGTGTGAGCGTGTGTGCAAATGCCATGGTGTGCATACGAAGACCAGAGGACAGTGTGTGACACCCAGTTCTTTCCTTCTGCCATGTGGATCCTGGGGATTGAACTCGGGTCATTTGACTTGGTGGCAAGCCCCTTTATCCACTGAGCCATCTCACTGGTCCCAGAAGTCCTTTCTTTAATGAGTCACTGCATCCTAGCTTTGACCAAAGCCCATCTTCAAACACAGCCCACCAGGCACTGAGCCCACGGTGCATTCAACATTCCTCTCACATCTTGTGTGGAGAAGGGTGCACTTTGAGAACCTGGAGTTTCAGGATGGGTGGCAGTGAGGAACGGGTGTTTTAGCCTGTTGCACTAGACAAGACAGAGGAAGCTGAAGCAAATGACCGTGGAGTCCCTGAGGCACAGGATCATGCAGGAGATTGGACTATTGGATCCTGAGTTCAGCAGAGCTGAGAGAGAGGCACCCTGGAGCACGCAGGCCCCAGGCCTGCTGCCACCCCTGTAAGCTAGCAGGCCTTCGCTAGGTTCCTCCGGTTTCTCAGTCTCCCCGCTCCCTTCTTCCTCCTCCTCCCCCACTCCCTGGGATTCCGATTTTTCATCTATCAAATGAGGACTTCCTGCAGGGTTGCTGGAAGACCTCAGGAGAAATTTCCATCAAGGGCCAGCACAGACGTCTTGGAGAAGACTTTCTTGTGTCACCTAGTGGCCCTCTGGAGTGCAAAGCTGGCCTCTGACTTAGAGTTTGCTGGTATAGAGGCAGGGACCCGAAGCCTTGTGGGGAGCAAAGGGCAGATCCACAGGTCCCTAAGGAAGCAGCCCCCCGAGCTATGTGCCTAAGGGGAGACGCTGGCTCACTCTCACGGGGCCTCCCATCAGTATGGGCTCAAGCTCAATGTGGCTGGAGTCCGTGGGGGCAGCAATGTAGCTATGGAAGAATAAGCACATGGCCCCAACCACGCTGGTTACCAAGAGGGAAGCCAAGACACCTGCACCACAGCCAACAGATGACACGGCACAGTCCGGACTGGCCATGCCAGCACAGTCAAGCCTGGCTATTCTCTGGTTCTGTACTTGCAAATTCACCTGCAGGCCAAGGTTGGTTTGCAACCCTGTGCTTTCACAGTCAGAAACATTCATAAACGATACTTCAAGTCATCCGACACATATGCTTCCAGAAAGGTCTAACAAGGCCACGCTCAGCCTTCCTGTTCTGCACTCACACTGTACACGTGTGTCTTTTCCACAATCTATTGGGGCCTTGTTTTTCACCACGTGTTGCCGACTTTACCAGTCATCAACACTGACCCCACAATCAGTGAGTCTTGCATTCCTCAATCTAAGGAAGTGATGTGGGGCCAACAATATGCTTCAGCTATTAAGGGTACTTGCCACCAAGCCTGACACCATGAGTTCGATTCCTGGAACCCACATGATAGCAGGAGAGAAGCAACTCCCCAGAGCTGTCCTCTGATCGCAGCACATGTACCGTGGCATGCATGCACCTAAGCATAAACACACACACATATGAACACTCATTCACATGGGGACACACATGCATACACGCATGCATGCACATATCAATAAATAAAGGTAAAAGAAGGCTGTGATGTGTCTCACAGGGAAAATGCTTGTTAGGTAAGAGCTGTTCAGACACCGGTTACAGTGCCCTTGGCCATGTGGTCAGTGCTGATGGACCAGTGATATATAATAAATTAAGTGCCCTGAAACAGAAATACACATAACAACAGTCCCAACCGGCTGGCAAAGCTGTTGTGTCTGAGTCTCACGGGAACCTAACTCTGCTAGGAGCAATGGCATGGAATCACTGATTCAGGATTTGCATGGCTCTGTGGACAGTGAGAATCAACTGGGTTTAGCATGAATGAAGACTAGACGTTCCCACACTGTTATCAGAACAGCCCAGTTGGCCCCTGTTTTTAGAACCAGATCTGCTTTGCTGGAGCAGCCGGACTACGGGCCTTGGTTCCCAGGAGGCCGGTGGTACCCACGTGGGGAGAGACTCACCAGGCGGGCCCGGGGATTGCGGTGGTAGTAGAGTTCTTTAAACTCGTCCATCCACACTTCTGCAGCTCGGACACTGTTGGCCAGGGCCTTGCTGCGCGAATAGGGAGCTTGCTTGGGGAACACGTGGCCCACATGCGAGCAGGGGTGTGTTTCCAGAGTGCCACCACACTGCCAGATCTGTAAGGGAGAGGAGGGGCCACACGGTGAACGAGGAACGGCTGCCAGTCCACAGCGAGGGCAGCCAGGAGGCAGCAGCCGCCAAGGAGCTCAGCCTTCACAGGGACAGAGGCTGCTTGCCAGCCCGCACTTGACGACAAGGGAAAGAGCAAGAAAGCATGCCCGGGACAGACAAGCCACAGGAGCTCAGAACCCCAAAGCCCAGGCAATAAAGTTCATGCACTTGACCGGAGAGGGCCCGAGGGACCTTGCCGGAGACACACTTCCTCAGTGGGTCAGACATGTCTTCATTACCTGGCGCCACAGGAGAGAAGAAAGCAGCAAGGGAGAAGAGAGGTTGGAAAGGTAGAGAGGAAGCTTCTAGAAGAGGCAGGGTATCCTGACACCTAGGGAAGAGGCAGAAAATCTGTTAGAATTACACCCAAAACTCAGCAGGCAGGGTCATTTGGGGCCTCGTTTTCCCAGAGACAATTTGAACCAACATCTGGTGTTTATAATATGGTGTGCGTGTTAGGGGAGGGAGGAGGCCAAATTCTTCTCAGTTAGCCATTTTCAAGGGGGCAGAACAACACAAGACACAAAACAAAACAAAGCTCCTAAAAGTCGGAGCTTTGGTTCTTAGACGAGTAAGATGCTGCTGCTGAGGGAATCGCTGAGGCGCTAGGGTTCTGTGGAGGACTCCAGGGTGGCAGCAAGGCCTGCCACAGACAGCCGTGCCCGGACCTAAATCGATCACATCTGACTTTCTACAGGAACCTGTGACCCTGCCGTTCTTAGACGATTCCCTGCCACACACAGGCTGCCTCCTACACAGCTGGCCAGACAGCAGCTTCCTGGTGGGCACAGGACTCTGGCCCTGGTATCTGAGTCCAAGCTCTGCCACTGACTCTGAGTGACCACATACAAGTCACAGGCCCACCCCCAGTATCAGTTTCCCCCCTCTGCAGAGTGACAAACTAAGAGACTTGTGATGTCTTTTCCGATTCGTTTTACAGAAGGGTAAAAGTCCACTTCTAAAGTAGTTAAACAAAAGCCAAGCATGTTGGTGAGACATGCTTACAGAATAATGGGGCACACCAACGCTGCGGAGGGAGGCCAGAGAGAGAGAGAGAGAGAGAGAGAGAGAGAGAGAGAGAGAGAGAGAGAGAGAGAGAGGTGGGAGAATATGGAACACGGGATGAGGCTAAACAGAAAACAGGACTACTTACCCTGAAGGAGAATTCGAGGTTTTCTCCTCCCCAGACTTCCATGCCTGTATCATAAGACCCCAGATACTCAAAATATCTCTTACTCACAGCAAACAGCCCCCCAGCCATTGTTGGAGACCTAGAAAAGAAGTGGTACCCACATTTCAGTGGAAGAAGCATGAAGCCCTCATGAATGGCTATACTACCTCCCCACCCGAGGCCTATGCCCCGGGAAGCTGAGCCCTCTCGTGCATTCATCCATCCATCCATCCGTAAGCACACCTGAACTCACGCTTTGTGCCCCGTGCCAGGCTGAGCCTGGAGGCACAGGCACACCCCGCGGTCCCTGCCTTGAAGTTCACAGATAGTTCAAGTCCCCTGCATGTGACACACTTCAGTGAAGGCCACCCAGAGCTCTGCAAGGCAGGGGCAAGGGCAGGGAGGGTAGAACAGGAAGGGAACGCGACCCTACCCTTTGACACGAACAATAATGGCGGAGGGGGGGGGGAGGACGGGAACCCTGTGCTTTTAAAATATGAGAAGACAGAGGGGAAAATGAAAATTACAGCTTATGCATATGTCCTCAATTAAAATTTTCAATTAATCAGCTGAAACATATTGATATAGCAAAGATACTTAATAAGAAAAACACTCTGGAGAAACCATAGGTAGGGACCGGAAGTCGATAGCCAGCCCTCCCTTAGGATGAGCTCTGAGGTGAGTGGCCGGGAAGGCAGACCTGATGACGTCGATTGGAGACCGCATCAACTCCCGCTCTCGCTGGGGAACCACGTGCCACGTGAACACCAGTCGCCAGTCAAAGCCTCCAATCTGGGGCTCCCCTGAGTTGCCCAAGTACTCAAAGGTGTTCCAGTCAATCACGTCGATCACGGGGCACACCACTGCCGACTCCTTCTCGTGGATCCTGCAAATACCCAACACACCCGCCATCTGTCTCAGTTCCAACTGGAGGAGGGCAGCCAGGAGTTCCAGAACGAACCGTCGGACTCTTCTGGCAGAAAAGAACCAGTCCATGGCGAGAAGACTAGCCTCCCTTACTCAGGGGTCTGGGCCATGCTAGGGACAACCACAGGGTATGCTGAGAAGGCAGAGAGGAGCTGGAATAGGAACAAGCCCCAAGTTTCCATCTTCTCTCATCCTGTCCATGGACATTCTTGGCTAAACTCGAATCCCTTTCAGAGGGTCAAGGTGTGACTTTTAAAATAAAGCATGTGTTCAACTTCTTGGGCGTGCAAGAGGTTCCATTACAAATGAAACACCTTAACATCAAGAAATATTTATCTCTGGCAAGCAAGATGGCTCCCCAGTGTTGATAAAGGAGCCTGCTGCCAAGCCTGATGACCCGAGAACAATCCCTGGGATCCACATGGTGGAAGGCTCTCTCTCTCTCTCTCTCTCTCTCTCTCTCTCTCTCTCTCTCTCCAATGTAATTGATTTTTCAACAAAGCAATTGTTTTTTTTTTTTTTCAAAGCAATTGTTTTAAGAACAGAATACGCACCAAGCATGGTAGTGCATGCCTTTAATCCCGGCACTCTGGGGACAGAGGTGGATCTCTGAGAGATTGAGGCTAGCCTGGTCTACATAGTGAACTCCAGAACAGCCAGGGACACATAGAGGGACCATGTCCTTCCAATCTAAGAGTTACACCATGAAGAACGAAGAAACAGAGGAGCAGAACGGAGTCATCCGTGTCCGAGACTAACAGAAGAAAGTCAGAGAGACCTCAGGTGCCACACTGAGGGGAGGTCAGGTCAGACATAGAATCAAACCCAGGAGTGATAAGCCTGCAGAAAGGGGATCTGCTCACACCACCTCTTCAAACAAACTGAGGGATTGTTCTGGGGCGCAGCACAGACCTGCTTGGCTACTGGCCACTGGCAAGGCCCAAGTCCCACAGGAACCCACGACTTGCCATCCAGCTGGCAGGAACCACAGAGAGCCCAGCTTCACACAAAGGGGAACCTGGGGAGTATCACGCTGATACTTGGGTGCAGGACTCTGTCTCGGAAGTAGAGGATGTATTCATGGAGAAGTTTCCAGAATTAACAGCCAAACCCTCAATTTGCACAACACGGATTACTCAACATCCTTAGCCTGCAGAGTGTCAAGAGTAATAGCTGCTGTGACAGCCCAGACAGCTCTATTTCCTATAGGTCCCCAGAGGGAGGGCCCATGATAGAGTTGAGACTGCCTAGGCACAGTCTACAGGCCTATGGGTCTCACTCCAGTGTATGCCAAAGTCCTCTGAGAACATCCAGAAGCCCGGAAAAACCCTAAGAGTCAGGTGCAAATGTCCCTCAGGGATTCCCAGCGGTCCTGCAGGGTAGACAACTCCTTAGGGATGGTGGCCTTGCTCCAGGGAGGGGCTGCCCCAATAGTCCAGGATCTATCAGCTCATCAGCTCAGGAGGGAGGGTGGCATCCTCAGATTTCACACTGACCCAAGGGTGGCCATCTATGCGCACAGCAGGAAAGGGGGTGGGGAAGGATGGCACTGGCCAGATTCTAGATGGCACTATATCCCAGGCCTAGGGAAACCACAAGCCTGTCACTGGTGACACTCCTCAGAGGCAAGGGAAAGAAGGAGTTACTGTCTGTCACACCCGCAGAAGACAGACAAGAGGAAGACAGAGTCGGGGCTGCTTGGTCTCACCCAGGAACGGGGTTGGGGGGACCCAGGAACGTAGAGGAGGGTTCCCCAGCTCTGCCAGACAGACACTGGCAACCAACAGTCAGAGGCCATGTAGCCAGTTTCCCAGTAGCACGGTTGTCTGGCCTTTGACCTTCTGTCTGCCTGCAGAGGAGAACCCAGAGAGAGCTCCCTCTGGGCACACTCCTGGCTTGCTAACCAACTCCTGCCTTCTATAGTAGACAGCTGGGAAGACATGGAAAGATCAGAGACTGGGAGAGGGAGCTACAGAGAAACACAACCAGACCCACAGTGTAGACAGCGACGTAAGAGGCTTGGGGTGACAGGGGAATGGCCTCAAAGACGTGCGTGCGTATTACTAAAAAGTATACTTTACAACTAAACTAACATAAAGATGAAAATAATACAGGCTGGGTTCATTATACTCATGCATACCTGCATTTTTAGTTCTGATTTTTAAAGAGATTAACATTTTTTAAAAACTGTGAGTTCTAGGCATATGCCTTGCATACCTAAGGCTCTTGGTTCAATGTCCATCACTATATACATGCACATACACACACACATACACACACACACACACCCTCTTTTAGGGTCTCTGAGTTTCAAGGACCCCAAGCCTTGTACCTAATGGGTACTGAGTTTCTCCAATACCCATGGCTAGGTGAGCCATGCCTGAAATAAATACATCCAAATGCATTATCCCCATGAGGTTCTAGTCCACAACGACTGTGTAAGCCCGGGTTGACGATACTCCCTAGAAGCTGGCTGTGACTACAGCTCCCCACACCTGCCGTATCCAGGTGTATCCACATGTCATTTACCACTGCACCACCACAAAGGTCCTGCTGAAGGGTATCTGACGCAGGCCTGACACCCCTCCAGCAGCCAAGATGATCCCGTCCCTGCTCCCACCCAAGCACCCCAATCCCCCATGAATGGCCCACGCACCTCCGCAGCAAAGGCTCCAGCCACCCCTCGTGGCATTCACAGTGACAGTCTAGGAAGGTCAGCACCTCCCCCTTGGCTACAGAGGCTCCCAGCAGCCGGGCTCGCACTAGGCCCTCTCTCTTGCCGGCACGGATCAGGCGCACCTTGGGCAGCTGTGACAGCTCATTGGCCAAGCGCTCCTTCAGGTGCTCTATGGACAGAAACAGGACAGCAGTCAATGGTCTACATCCTTGGCCGGGCGCTCATCCCAGCCCCCACCATCTAGCATTTCCCTGATCCCTTTAAAGGACACATGGAAGCCTCCTTTCCTTTGTCAGCCAGGAGGCGCAGAACCAAGGGCAGGCTGGAAGAGAGCCGTCTGAAGGCATGCTCAGTCACATGCTTTGTATGACAGAGGGTTACGGTACCTGAATATGACTCAGTAAAATGATGTTAAGAGTGTTTTATAGGGCCAGGCAGTGATGGCGCACGCCTTTAACCCCAGCACTTGGGAGACAGAGACAGGCGGATCTCTGTGAGTTTGAGGCCAGCTTGGTCTACAGAGCAAGTGTTCCAGGACAGGCTCCAAAGCAAAGAGAAACCCAGCCTTTAAAACAAACAAACAAACAAACAAACAAACAGAGTATTTTATAGGGAACTGGAGAGAGGGTTCAGTGATTAAAAATACTTGCTGCCCAGAGGACCCAAGTTGGGTTCCCAGCGCCCACATCAGGCTGTCCATAACTGCCTGGAACTCCAGTTCTAAAGAATCCAGCACCCTCTTCTGGCTTCCAAGGGCACTGCACACACTTGATGCACACACATACACTCAGGCACAGAAACACATGAGCACACACACATATTTATTGACTGAATTTTAATGTTATGTGCATGGGAGTTTTGCCTACACGTCTGTTCATGCACCATCTGCATGTCTGATACCTGAAGAGGTCAGAAGAGGACATCAGATCCCCTGGAACTGTAGTTGTAGACCATTGTGAGCCATTATGTAGGTGCTGGGAACAAACCCAGCTCCTCTGGTAAAAGAGCAAGTGATTGCTCGTAACCACTGAGCCCTAAGTAACCCTTTATTTAAAGCCCTTCATAAGCTGACTCGTGCACTTTTAAGAGCGAACTGAATATTGGATATATTCAATATACCCATTAAATATGGTCCCTTGCCTCTGTGGGAACCCTGTGATCAAAGCTTCATCGCCAGGATGGCGCTGTTGGGAGGTGGTGGGACCTTCTGGAGGAAGGGCCTATGGGAGGTCCTGAGGTCGCTGTAACAGTGCACTCCTAGGGGGACACAGGACTCCTGTCTCTCCCTCTGCTCCTGGCTCCAGGTACAATCACTAACTCTCACACAACTTCCCGCAATGCCTTCTGCAGTAACACGCCGAAGATGAGACCTGAGCTGATATGCACCAAGCCCTCAAACTCCAAAAGTTATTAGCCAAAGGAAGCTTTTCTTCCTCCTAAGTGCCCTGCGTCTGGTGCTTTATTACAGAGACAGAAAGCTAACACACGATTTTTATTAAGACAGTAATTCTGTTTAGTAGACATTTTCTTTATATAGAAGCAGCCCTCCACGGGGTAGCAGTAGCAACAGCTTGCCAGTGTGACCTGCACATTCCGGCCTGCAGAAGAGGATACCTATTCGGAGATGAGAGGCCAACAAACTAGCCTCCGGGTCTCCTAATTCCAGTACAAGGAGTCACACCCCCCAGAAGGTCAGATGGAGGGAGATGGGGACCCACCTGGGCTAAAGAAAGGGAAGAAAGAGCACTTTCCTCACCACAGTGAAGGTTCGGGCCCAAGGGTCTCACCTCTCAGAAAAGGTTCTAAGTAGTTTCACCATTAACGCAAACATTTCTCTAAACAGCCTTACCACTTAGAAACATTTCTTGGTCGATTTTCTTTTTAAGCTCTAACTGACTGCCTGTGTGCTGGTGGCAGAGATGAGGAAGGTGACTTTGCAAGCCACGCCAGGTAACCACAGTGGGGTGTGTGCATGCGGCGACACAGGTGTGGCCTGCCTACACTCAGGTGGGTCAGCCAGCGCTGGCTTTGGGTCTGCCGGTGCTGTCTTCCTGGGCTAAAGAGGCAACTCCCTCACCTCCCCACCAATCACTCAGAGAAGCAAAGAGGAAGCGAGCAGAGCTCCCAAAGGCATCCCAGGTCCTGTGGCTCCTACCCTGCTCTCTAAGTAGCTACAACGGGATGAGGGGGAGGCTCGGCCCACCCTCCCGACTATCCAGGACTTCTGCCTGCTCAGGGGCGAGCTAATTCCACCCAGATAATGAAAGCAATCTGATATTTGTTTTTTTTTTTTTTTTTGGTCCATATGTTGGTTAACTGGCATTGGTGTGGCAGACAAGAGCTAAGTTTACAATTCTGACAAGATTTTATACAAACAGAAGTTAGCATTTAACAAGGCTTAAGACCTGGCCAGGCACGAACACAACACCTATCCCTGGCCTCATCTCATTTGATCCTCACAGTGATCAGACAATGGAAGAATTATGATTACTCCATTTGTAGAGGCTGAACTGGTTAAGGTCAGAAATCAAAGCTGTAGGGTCCCTGGGGGTAGGGGTGGGGTAAAAATGTCCTCAGTGTGGTATGGGAACAGGGTGTACATGACCGCATTTCGTTTTCGCTGTAACTCCCAGACAGAGGTGTGGGTAATCCCATTCCCAGGACAGAGGTCTGGTTAAACCCATTCACAGGACAGAGGTCTGGATAAACCCATTCATAGGACAGAGATGTGGGTAATCCCATTCACAGGTAAGAAACTGAGGCTCAGAGAACATGAGCAACTTGCCTAAGTGTGGCCAGATCATGGCAGAGCTTGCCTCAGCCCCTGGGACCTTGATCTTGGACACTGGTCCTGGGCTCCACTGATCATCAAAACTCCAGCCTGACTAGCAAGGACACTGTTGCTTGTTCCCTAGTCTCCTCCCTGCCTGGAGACTGTAGCTGAGCTCACCGTCACCAGGATAAAGACTGTATGGAATCTCTAATTCCCCAGCACCTGGGTCGTGGTTTTGCCACCATGTTCTGCCTGATGAAGGGAGTTAGGGAACTACCAGGTAAATGTTGTATTCCTTGCCCCCTTTTAACTTTTCTGGCAGACTAAAATGAACAAGAGGGGAGGAGTCAGCCTGGCCCAGGCAGACTAGAGCTACAGAATCCCTGTAAGGAGATAAGTACAGACATCGTCTTGACCTACCAAACTTCTGGCAATCCTTACTTTAACCAGACACCCCAGACCTACTGACTAAAAACACCTCATGAATATACTAGCCCCAGCTAAGGCAACACTGTCCTGCGTTTGGGCAGGAGACGCTCCTTCCCCTCCTCACTTCCATCCTGGTCTAGCCCTGCCCTCGGCCGTCCCTCACATAATACACTGAACCCTTAGACCGACTAGACCTACCTGTCCCTCTCAAGCTCTCTGGGTGCCTCCTACCAGGCGCTTGAAATCCTAACACCTTATGGGGATCTCCACAGCCCTCCTTGACTTAGCCAAGCTCCCTCCCATACAGCCTCCTCTCCCCACTGACCAATAGCTGACCCTAGAGTAGATCCCAAACTATTGCTGTTCCAGTCAGAGCCCTCACTCCCCACCCCGTCACCCTGGCCCCTCCACAGGGCTTACCTCTGTCGCTGTAGTCATCCACCAGAATGACCTCCTCCAGCAGCATGTCGGGGGAGGTCTCAAGAACACTGTACACCGTCCGGAGGAGAGTTGACCAGGCTTCATTATAAAAGGCTATGATAACAGAAGTCTTGGGCAAGTTCTCATAATCGTATTTCTCCTCTTTGCACCTGTAAACGGAACATAACTTTGACAAGCTGAACAAGCCAGACACCGTTAGTACTGGGGCTGGAGAGAGGATGGGGACATGGGTCACAGTCTTTAGGCTTATCCTGGGAAATAATCTACTAGGGGCTCTCTCACAAAGAGCCCCAGAAGACACTTAGAAAAGTTATAACCCTAACAATATCCGCTTGTGGGATATTGGTTTTAAACTGTAAAGCAATGTGCGGATTGGAGCAACACACAAAGTAGACAGAATCCAAGGGTGGGAGACTGTTACTCAGCCCTCTACCTCACTAGCTGTCCTGTCCATCCACCCATTCTAGTCCAGGATTTGCTCAAACTGCTCCCTCCTCTTGACTGTTCCTGCTTCTTCCTCCCTTCTCTACTTGGCAAATTTCCTGTGCCCTCCAAAAGCAGCCTGGCCCTGGATCTCCTCTAGGAAGGAAAATGTCTGTCCTGGAGAGCGGGGTGGCCACACGGTGCTCCTCTATTACCAGACCGCTTCAATTTCAGCAAGTGCTACTCACAGTATCCTGGCACCTAAGGACTGTGCCCACCTTCCCCAGCATCCACAAGTCAGTTCGCCTCCAAAGGGTGGGAAGCTGAACACACAAACTAGACGTGTGGCTAGAATGTTAGGTGGCAGCCTCTGGGAGTGGAACGGAAGCTGTCCAGTCCCAGAGTGGGGCCGTGATTAATGCTCATGGGAGTCAATGACCTCCCTGTTTGTTCAGGAGTTTGCTGTCACCTTACACTGACTGCTTCCTGGTCAATACGGCATTCTATCCTCCAAGGGACAAAATGGTCTCAGTGCCATGGGACTGACCGTGGGGCGGGTGCCTGGAAATTATCAGCTGGAAGTGTCTGATGGCAAGATGGAAGGAGGCCAGAAGCACCACAGTTTGGACACTGGGGCCTGGCCACTAGCTACACAGGGAAAAGCTAAGCATTGAAAGGCAGCCAGGCTATTTGTTTCTGGCAGCCAAGAAAGGTCTCAAAAGACAGGTGAGTGGCAGACTGGAGAGACGCAGAGCCTCACAGCAAGAGGAGCACAATGCACACCTACTGACTGTCTAGCCCTCTTCCTGTGGTCCCCCTCTGTCAGTCACCAAGCATTTCCTGTCTGCCATGTGCCAAATAGGTTCAGGCTGTGTGCGATCCATGGCGCTTACATTCAGGGGGCAGCAATCAGGCAAGCAAATCAATAGTCACAAAAATGACCCATGCTATAGATAAAGTCAAGGAGGATAGCAAAAGAACAACTATAGAGGGGTGGGAAGGGAGTAACCACAGAACTAGGGAGGTAGAGGGCCTCTGCGGAGGGAGGTAACATTCAAGATGACGCTCAGGGCTGGGGATGTAGGTCAGAGTACGTGTCTAGCATGCACAGATCCCTGGGTTTGATCTGAGTACCACATGATGCAGGCCCATCATCTCGGGAAGTAAAGATAGGAGAATCAGAAGATCAAGGTCATCTTCATCTTTATAGTAAATTTAAGGCCCGCCTGGGTTACATGAGACCCTGGCTCAAAACAAACAAAAACAACAACAAAAAAACAAAAACTAGACACCCAGACCCTGTGAAGCCAAGTGGGGGCACTTTTCATGTGGAACTTAGCTTACTTCTGGCATTGTTTCCATGTTATGTTACTTTGAGAATTTTCAAACATGACCAACAGAGAGACTCATAAGCTTCCAGTGACTTCATGGCAAAAACAGTTGTCCACACAAAGCCAATCTCGATCCATGTTTATCTCCCTCTCCCAATGTCCCCATCTCAGAGTGTTTTAAAGAAAATCCTGCCTATCACAGTAGCCATACTATTTTAAAATGTATCTCTAAAAAATAAGGATTTATTTCTTAATATATAACAGCCATATATTTGTTTTGGTCAAAACTTAAAAACGGAATGACTCCTTGGGGTGATCCTAGCTCCAGTCTGTGGCAGTTCATCAAAGCTAAGCACACTGGAGACAGAGCCTCATGAACCAGAAAGGCAAATGCTGCCAACTGAATTTTACAGAATATATCCATTTTAGAGATGTCAATATGGAGCTGGAGGGGTAGGAGGACTTGGGCCCCTTGTAGATAAAATGCAGTATTTGATCATTACCTTCAAAACCACTTCTAGGCTGGAGAGAGAGTTCCGTGGTTAGAGGTGATTATTGCTCTTGCAGAGAACTCAAGTTCGAGTCCCCACATCCACAATGGATAGCTCACAACTCCCTATAACTCCAGCTCAAGGGGGATCTAATGCCTCTGGTACACATATGTGTACACATGCGTACACATACACACAACTAAAAATAAAAACATGTATCCCGTGCCAGCTTCTCTGCTCTTGTTTGAAAGATGAAGCTCAGAGAGATCGAACGGCAAGCTCAGCTCTCAGCAAAGGGCTCTGAGTACACTGGGCTATGATGTTTGTGTCCCAGTGATCTTCTTGGGAGATCCTGGCTCATTCCTTGCATCCAATAGGAGGCTTAGGAGACCACCTAAATGAAGAATCTAAATGAGGATCCCTGGACAACTTATCCCTAAAATGCACTCCTTCCTACCAGACTCTGAGCAAGTTCCCCTTCTCCTTCCCAGGTTCTTCTAGCAGATTCCAAGTCCCCTGTATAAACGCTACGACTGCTTCTGCAGTGAGAGATGAGGCGCCACGGCCACGGCCAGCTCTACTATCACTGAGATGGCTTCTCCAGAGCCACATGGTCTACTGAGAGGCTGTTTTGGGGAGGGGCTGCTCTTCTCAGCCACCTCCACATTCCCATCCCTACTGCATCTAGAGGCCCTGCTCAGGCAGGTACTCCAGGAAAAGTCAGCTTGGCTCACAGCGTGGACACTCCACCAGCACTGAGCCAGGCAGGAACTACATCCTGATGCTGAATGTCTTCCACCCTATTTTTTGAGATGGCCTCTCAATGAACCTGCAGCTTGTGGAATCAACTAGACTGGCCAGCTAGCAAGGTCTCTGCTTCTACTTGCCTCTGCCCTGCCCAGCCCCAGCAAGAATTACAGGCTGTTATAGGATCCCCAGGCAGATGCAAACCAACACCCACCCCTTCCTTCTTGGGCACTAACAACAGACCATCGTTTGACTTCATCAAAGTCGAACTTAGTGAACAAGGTTTAGGGGTTTACTTTCAGAACATAGAGGAGGGATGAAGTAAGGAGCATGGGAGACTCCACAGAGTCACACCACCAAAACATCTCACCCCTGCACAGACGATGACTTCCCAATAACCGCACAGATGGAGTCTCCCCTTCAGGCGACCTTCCCTACACCATGACTCCAGCACTTCTGGAGACCATGAGGCCATGTGCTACTAGTCTGGAAGGTGTAGCGGTATATTATTTGTGTTTTAATAAATAAAGCTTGCCTGAAGATCAGAGGGTAAAGCAGCCATACTAGTCAGCCACACAGGTCAAGGAATGGTGGCACCCACCTTTAATCCCAGGGCTCTGGGGGCAGGTGGATCTCTCTTAGTTCAAGGCCTCCTGGACTACACAAGATTGAATCTGTCTAAAAGAGAAACAGAGCTCACACAAAGGTGAGCCCAACACTTGGAATCATACTCCTTTAGTCCCAACACTAGGGAGGTGGAGAAAGGAGTGATATGGCTGGGTAGTGAGAGGAATATAAAGGGGAAGAGACAGGAGCTCACTGGAGTATAGAGTCTGATGATTCATGCAGATCGGATCACACCCCCTTTGGTATGAAAATTTGGTAGAGGTAAAGGGTCTCTCTAGTAGTTGGCTGTTTTGATTTTTTGATCTTTGAGTTGAACCCCCAATATCTGTCTCTGGGTTTTTAATATTAGTGTTACAGGAAGGTGCAGGAGAGAGCAGCTAGAATCTCAGATGTGGGTCCAATGATCCTTTTACCCCATCCTTCTTTGAGGGACCATCATCGGTCAACAGGCC
Source organism: Alexandromys fortis (assembly GCF_014885135.2). Classification (NCBI taxonomy): domain Eukaryota; kingdom Metazoa; phylum Chordata; class Mammalia; order Rodentia; family Cricetidae; genus Alexandromys; species Alexandromys fortis. The sequence continues at coordinate 2,834,042 of NW_026067972.1, forward strand.
TTCCTAGAAGGATCTCTTGAAAATACACATAATTGTTCTGAAGCAGATGATGGTTGTCAGACTCAGCAGACATAGTTCTCTGCACCACAGGCATGCTCCATGCAGTGGTCTGAATGAGGATGGCCCACATAGTCTCGTATACTTGATTGCTTAGTCCCCAGTTGGTGGAACTGTTTGGGCAGGATTAGGAGGTGTGGCCTTGTTGGAGGAGGTGTGTCACCGAGGGTGGGCTTTGAGCTTTCAAAAGTCCATGCTGGGCCCAGTCTCTCGCGCACACTCTGCCTCCAACTTTTAGATAAGTTCTCAGCTACTGCTCCGGTGTCATGTCTGCCTGCCAACGGCCATGCTCCTCTCCAAAATGGTCATGGACTCACTCACTCTCTGAAACTGTAAGCAAGGCCCCAATTAAATGCTATTTTTAATAAGCTGCCTTGGCCATGGTATCTCTTTCACAGCAACAGAACAGTAACTAAGACACACGGGGACACCAAGCCTTTACATGGGGATTCAAACTCAGATCCTCATCTCGTGTGGCAAGCACTTTACTGACCCAGCCATCACCTCAGCCCCATTTCTTTTTTTTTCCTGACATATAAAATGGGCAACATGTTTTTCAATGATATACCTAAAACACACAGATCCAGAATGAGTGAAAGAAAATGGCAGGAAAAATGGATCCAAAACTGAAGAGGTTCTGTGGACCTGAAGGGCTGAGTGGAGAAAGGAGACCGGCGAGTCTGACAAAGACTAAGATAATATCCTTTGCTTTACCATCCTTTTTGGAAAGCAAAAGAAACCCTTCCAATGCTCACTTGATATGGGACGTTTCACAAAGGTAAATTTACTAGAACAGCTAAGTTGGTCATCTCTCCGCAAAAAAAAAAAAAAAGAGAAACTCCATCGGCTTCCTCCTGCTTGCTCCAGCAGGACACTCCTGGGCCTGCAGATGATGCAATTACTCCGAGAGTCTGTGGCATGCCAAGCCTTATCCCTGAACTCAGACACACATGTAGCTACAGCAGTCAAGTCAAGAAGTGAAAACAAGGTCAAGAAACTGTGCTCTTCGGCCAGCAGGTGTCGGCACACGCAGCATCCCCATAGGCAGATCTGGGGCCACCGCCACACAGTCACACTTCTGTCCTGCTAACTAGGTCAGAAGGTGAGTGACCACAGCATTAGAAGGTGAGTGACCATGGCATTAGGATGTGAGTGACCATGGCATTACAGCAGACATCTCATTACTGTGTTCAATGAACACTATCTTTTTAGGGTCATGTTAGCAGCTCTCGGCTTGTGACATACATCCTGGCTAGATTCAGCACACTTGTTATTAACCACTTCTCACTCTGACTTTCATCTCCCCACCGCTCCTGAGCCAGCAATCCACAGTCACAAGTCAGCAGTTTTCAGCCAGGTCATACATCAGTCAGCCTGGGACCTAGCCACATAAATTCTGATTTCATTGTTCTGGGAAAGACACTGACACTTTTCAAGAGGCTGTAGGGCCAGCTATATGGCTCCCCAAGTTAGCCTGCTTTTAAGGAATGAAAAATCCTTCTTCCTCAAGCATCCAATGAGGGGCAACAGTGAAGGGACTGAGGACCCTGCATCTATCCAAGGACACCTTGTTCCCTCCTCCTCCTCCTCCTCCTCCTCCTCCTCCTCCTCCTCCTCCTCTTCCTCCTCCTCCTCAAGCCAGCACTGAACTAACATAGCAAAGCTGGGCATGCAACTGTCAGCTCTTCTACAACATCTCAAGGAAGCAAAGCCAGCTCCCAAGTCTCTTCACTGATCTGTCCAAAGACAGAGACCTAGGGCCAGACCTTGCCCCTTCCAGCAAGAGCCGAAGCAGCCATCCCTGGGCTGACCCATGTGTTGTCTCTGGTAGCATGTATGTGCAAGGCAATGCAAAGGCAGCAAAAACTGGTAAGCTGACACGCTCACTATATTCTCGACCGCACATCTATGTGTATATTTTCCCAAGTCTGCTTCTATACTTGGAAAAAGTCTAGACAGATACACAGCAAAATGTTAATAACAGTTTCCCAGGGTTTCTAAGCTGACTTTTTTTCATTTACTTTTTGAGAGAGTCTTGCTGTGCAGCTCTGGCTGGGCTGGAACCAGACGTGCACCACCATGCTTGGCTTAATGTTCTATTGTTGGCTTTTTTCCCCCCAGTTTTTGCTTCTCCTATGGTAAGATTTCTGAGGCAAAAGTTCTTATAATAAAAACAAACAAGTAAATAACTTTCCCCACCACAAAAGGTAAGTGCCAGACCTTCTGGGTCACCTGGGCTTTTCCTCGGATTAGTCTGGAAGCCCCCTTTACAGGCTCTGCCTACTTGACAGCCAGGGACCTTGAGTAACCCCTCTACTTATTAACCGGACTCCTGAGGACCCTACAGTATGAACAGAGAGACCCATCTGAATTCTCAACCCAAATATCAAGACCCTGATTAGCTCATCACTGATGCAGACGTTCCAGTGTCTTCTCTTATGTGTGCATTTGCTCTCTGTAGCTTTGGTTACTCAACCATATTTCAAAAATATTAAATGGAAAATTCCAGAAACAAATCATTAAGACCGTATATCTTCTCAACTCGCACAGTAAAAGCTTGCCCTTTCTGCGACATGAATCATCCATCCTTTTGTCCAGCATACCCACGGTATACACACTACCAGCCCACCAGTCACTCAGCAGTCACGTTGTTACCAATAGACAGTGCTCAGTATACGTAAGGTTTGGGAACATGTGAGAATTCAGGTGTCTACTGGGATCTGCAACCTGTTCCTTGAGAATAAGGAAAGGCCCTGACACGCCTGACCACATGGACGCTGAGCCTCCTGTGCCTCAATGCCTGTCCTGGCGTAGACATAGCACAGCTCAGCCTTTCTCTCCTGGACAGTCAGAAACAATGGCACAGGCTCTGTGACAGGAGCTAGAGGCAAGGCCCATCCCGCTGGGTTGGATTAATTCCCAGGGTCAAAGGCACAGCAGGCTCTATTCTCAAATCCTGATAGGACACAAGGCAGCAGCGTCACCATGGAGACAGGGTACCATAAGCCCCACAGGTCATTTAACGTGTTTCAAAGAGATATTCACACCTCCTAACAATAAAGGAAATTGGATCTGGAGAAGAAAAACTTCATGGCCAGTCCCAGATGACCAGAAGAGAAGCCCCTAGGTATACCCAGGGCAGCAGAGGAGAGGGAAATTAGGAGCATGCAGTAGGCTCCCAGGTGTGAGCTGACGATGAAGGCGGAGAGTGCACTCTTCCTACCCACTCAGGTAGCGCGTACAGACCGTCGTCAGTTCCCAAGTTTGCAAATGAGGAAACAGAGGATAAATCAACTAAGACAGAACTCACTGTCTGAGATCACACAACTGGTGAGCAAAAGACCTGGGGTGGTATCTCCCAGGTCTTGGGGGTGAATCCTGAGTCTAGCCTGAAATCGCTCCCTAGACCTGGCAGAAGAACTCTGGGATTTCAAGGGGCTAAACATGCCTTGAGGCATTCGGGAGAAGAGGAGAATTGCTGCCAATCTCAGAAAACTTTACTCGGAAAAATTAACTGTGAAAAAGGGAAGGCCTCAGGCAGAAGCACAGCAGTAGGCATGAACAAATCCAGGTATGATGTCAAGTCAAGTCTACTGTTAAACTTTCCCTGACATGGGGAGGAGGGGTCACAGCAGCTGCTAGGAAGGTTATAAACCCTGAAGGCCAATTTCAACATTTTGCAGCGTAGTGTTACCTATGCTTTCTGAGTCCATTTCCAAACAAACAAACAAACAAAAAAGCCAACATGGCCTGGGGAGCAGGAGGAGGCAGGCACCTGATGGTAACAGCTGGCCGGCCCTCTGGCTCTAGCCAGGACCCCTTTCTGAGTCGGTATACAGAGCTCAAGTGGGGACCAGAAATTCCCTAGAGGACGGAGGAAGCCGGAAAACCCAGGGTCAAAGGTGGCAGCAGCTCCTGCGGCTGTTTGTTTCCTTGTACCTCACCTGCTGAAAAGCCAGCAGCTTCAACAGGAACAAGGCTCGGACTAAAAAGGATCGGCCCTGCACCACCTACAAGCTGGGCTGGACTGCAGCCAAAAGCGCCCATCCCACTAACCCCTCCTTCCCACCGCCCTCCACCCAAAACCAGGAATTAAACAACCAGAGAGAGAAAGGAGGCTCCGGGCCTCGGACACAGCCATTGGGTATCAGCAATGATTCTGCTCTATCCCTGGGCAGCGGCACACCCACCCCAATGAATGGAGCCGGCCCTGTGCTAGTCGCCGTCAGCTCCCGGGAGTCACAGCCACACCCGCAGTCTAACTGCACCACACTCCGACAGTCTACTTAACTCGAGTCTCACCCTCGCAGGACAGAATGACAAGTTTGAGGCGCCGGATTCATGACACCTCCTAGTTACCAGCTCTTCAATTTCTGAGTCATTCTTATGTTCATTTTGATTTTTGTTTTTTAAACTTTCCCGCCTCCCCGCCCCCTAGATAGCCCCTCCGGTACCGCCTCCTCCCGAGGAGGATGCAGCATCCCACGCGGCCGTGTTCCGCAAACACTCACAGAGGGTTCCAGCGCTCAGGCAGGCGTCGGTGCAGCGAGATGCGGTCGCTCAGGTAGATGTTGATCTGGTGCAGCCGCACGCTCTCCTCCTGCAGACGCAGCTCCTCGCCCTGCAGCTGCAACCTCACCGCCTCCCCCTGCGCGCCCAGGGCATTGGCGTCCAGCGGCGGCCTGGGTAGCACCGGCTCGCGACGCCCGGGGCGAGGAGTGCGCGGGGGCACCGGGTCCACCGCGGTCCGGATCTCAACCGTCCCAGACCCGCTTCGAGCCCGCAGCACCGCGCCCAGCCCAGCCAGCGCCAGCAGAGCCAGCAGCGCCTCCCGGCTGCGCCGCAGCCCCCGCGGGCAGCGCCTCCAGACCGCACGCCCCAACATGCACCCTCTAGCTGCGCCCGCTGAGCCCGGCGGCCTCGGGCCGAGGCCGGACCCGGATCCCGGAACCGCACTCGCCCCGCCCCGGCCCGCCCCACCTGCGCTCCGCCCCCTTCCTAGCTGCCGCCTCCGGCGCCCACCTGCCGGTACCCACGTGGATGAACACTACGCGTGGCGACCCCGCGACGTGAGTGTATCCTGAGCGTACCGCTCAGGGAGCTGCGCGGCCAGTTCCTTGAACTCACGTGACCCTAGCACGGTCACAGATGGAGAGTCTCAAACCTTAGCCACTCCGAGTTCAGGACGTGCTCGCAGAAGCGGGGGGGGGGGGGGGGCGGCGGGGGGGGCCCCCCG
>NW_026067972.1:2839442-2910498 GCF_014885135.2 Alexandromys fortis
TTCGCTTCAGGGACACCTACACTTCGCTTCAGGGACACCTACACTGGTAAGCCCAAACCCTATTATGTCCTTTCCTCTGATATATCCTGGGTCTTGGGTAGGACTTTCTTTTAGGAGATAAAGAGGGAACCGCAGGGCCCCTGATTCCAAGCTTGAAAGACGAATTCCATCATCCCCACAACACACACGTTAGAAGAAGGTGATACATGGCACTTATGCATGCCCCGCCATATATACATACATAAATGTAAAAAAAAATTTTTGATGGAGCCAAAAAAAAGAAAAGAGGATGGATACTAGAAATACTTTGTTGCTGTATTGGAGTGAGAGTCTCAAGCAACCAAGGCTGGCCTCCAACTCCTGTTCCTCCTGCCTCCACTCCTGAGAACAGGTCTGTGGCACCAGGCATAGTTAATAGTGCAATCGCTCCCCACTTCCCCTCCCCGGAATTTTTCTGAAATATGGTCTCTGTAGTCTTGCTTGACTGAACTGGCTTCGTAGCTCAGGCTGGCTTCTAACTTTTGGGGATAAAATGACCTCCGTAATTTACACAAACCAACTTTTGCCTTTCACTGCGAGGGATGAGGGAGTCCAGACTTGGCCCCTGCCTGCTGCCTTTGCAAATGCTGACCCCTGTGCTCAAGACGGCCTGTTCCACCTGCCAAGCCCTCTTTCTGAAGCCTTCAACGCCTGCAGCATTTTCGGGAGGACTTCTTCCGGGTTTTTTTTTTCCCCCACTAATGAACGCTTTTTCTTCGGAAAAGGTTTTGTGTAACCCCGTGTCAACACACACATCAAACATTTGTGTATAAAGTCAACACACAAATCAAACATTTACTCATAGTGAGTCATAAAGAAACTCATTTTAAAACAATCTTTCTGAATACTTATAAATTTACTATTTATTAAAGAAGTAAGTGGTTTACATGCTTAGATGGGTGGGCTTGCTTATTTTTACATAAAGGCTTAAGTTATGGCTGAACATTTGATACTACAGAACACAGAGCATCTTCATATTTTCTCAGAGTTGATTGGTATTTTCATTTTAGAATCACCAATGATGAGTGTGCCATTTTACATCATAAATGTATGGTGCTAAGTAGCAGAACTTTATTTTGGACCATTTTGAAATTCTGTCCCAATCCCAAGCCAAAATTGTTTTTCAAGATTTATGTTGGGGCTGGAGAAATGGCTCAGCCCTGGTTCAATTCCCAGAGGACCCAGGTTCAATTCCCAGCACCCACATGGCAGCTGGCTGCCATCTGTAACTTCAGTTCCTAGAGATCTGCTGGTGTAGGAGGGTCTTCTTTCTATGTGTTTCTTTCATTGGTTGAATAAAGAAAACTGCCTTGGCCTTTTGATAGGGCAAAACTTAGATAGATGGGAAAAAGAGAACTGGATGCTGGGAGGAAGGAGGCAGGGAGAACTGCCCGCCATGAAGCTGCCAGGTCAGACATGCTGAATCTTTCCAGGTAAGCCACGGCCTCGTGGTGATACACAGATTAATAGAAATGGGATGAATCAAGATGTGAGAATTAGCCAATAAGAAGCTAGAGCTAATTTAATTAATACAGATCTCCGTGTGAGTATTTCAGGCATAAGCTAGCCAGGCGGGACGGAACAAGAAGCCCGCACCTCCTACTACAATCTACAACCATCTTCTGGCTTCCTCAGGCACTGTATGCATACACACACACACACACACACACACACACACACACACACACACTCATACATAAAAAAGAAAAAATAAAATCTCCGATTTTTTTTAAATTGAAACTGTGAAAAAGTAGCTAGAACTGGGGATGAAACTAACCAGTGCTTAGCTACTGGCTGCCTCCAAAGAGCATACTCAGTTTAGGTAATGATTGTAATTCAGTGGAAGGGGTCTGAAGAGGATAAAGCCTGGGCAAGCGCAGGGAGACTCTTCTTCCAGACCATGACAATCAGTCAAGGGTGGTGAAGCATGCTTAGATTCCCAACAATTGGGAAGCAGAATCAAGATGATCAGGTCGTTCTTGAATGTATAATAAACTCAAGAGGACAGTCTGAGCTACAGAGTCCTTATTGCATGGGAGAAAATGTGTATACACACACACACCAAGAAGACCAAGCAGGAAGAGGACAAGCAAGTCACCTGCCTGGGAAAGTTCCTGAAATCAGAACATTGGTATTTTTACTTAGCACTTCCTGGTTAGATATCAGTGCCTTCCTTGAGAACTAGTAATACAACAAGGCACCTGGCACAAAAGAAAGAAGGGTAAAGCGAGGTGTGATAGGTGAGTAGAGTCATTTTCCTCTCTCTTCTTCCTAGCAATAGAGCCTTTAAAAAAAAGCTTTAAAAATTAAAAAACACAGTTTACTCTTTGACCTAAGTTGGCCTCAGACTTGAGACCTTGCTGCCTCAGTCTTTGGAGTTATGATTACTGGTATGTGACCTCACATCCTTTAATTGCTAATGTTTGATTATTTGTTTCTCTGAAGAGACTAGCGAGTTCGTGTTCCAGCTTCTCTTGCAGCTAGGTCTGGTCACGTGACCATGCATGCCACCCATGGGTAACAAGTGCGAGTGTCAATGAAACTCTTGAACATAGAAGCCCCCCACACACACAACTTCCAGCTTTGTTTCCCTTGTGGTTTCAGTTACTTGAAGTCGTCTACAGTTTGGAAATACTAAACGGAATTTACCAACCAGAAATAAACATTTCATAGTTCTCAAATTGCAGACCCTTCTGAGTAAAATGATGAAGTCTTGACTGTCTTTCTCTGTCCTGCCTGGAACATGAATCGTCTTTTCTAGAGACTCCACACTGTGTTTATTACCCACGCATAGCTTACTTGGTATCTGTCTGGCTTACTAGATCAATAGCTATGGTTTTGAGTGCTGATGCTAACGTTAGGTCAACCTGGTGCACTTCATGATAGCTCCAAGTGCAGAGTATTGATGCTGCAGTTTAGATAGGTCGAAGAGAAATCATAAAGTGCATATTACGTCTCCATCCTCAACTAAATACAGAAAAAAAGATATGATTGCTATGATATACAATGGAGTAAAATATTTTGAGAGAGACCATGTTTATTTAACATACGTTCATATAATTGGTCTGCTTTTTATTATGTATTGTTATACATACATAAATTATGTATATACATATTTATGTATATACAAATTATGTATATACATAAATATATACATATTTATAAATTAAATTTGTAAGTTAAACACACGCTATTCATTACTGTGGTGGTTAAGCTTCATGGTCAACTTGATGGGGTTTAGAATCACCTAGGAGACACACTTCTGGAGAGTGTTTCCAGAGAGTTTTGAGTGAACAGGGAAGACCCACCCTGAAGTGAGTGGCTCCATCCCTGGGTTGCAGTCCCAGACTGAGTAAAAAGGTGTAAGGGAGAAGCCGAGTGAGCACAGTGATCACCTCCATGATGCCGCCTGAGGGTGCAATGTGACCCACCCAACTCACATTCTATGGTCACCCTCCCCACCATGATGCACGATGATCTTCTGAACTGTGATCCAGAATAAACAATTCCTCCATTAAGCTGCTTTTTCACAACTATGAGACCAGTAACTAAAATAATTACTATCCAAGGTTTCCAGAATCTACTGGAAACAGCTGGATGTATCCCACTAATAATAGTGGAACAACAATGTTTTTTTTTAAGTTTTGAACACTGTAATTGAGTCCATTTTCATGATTACTGTGTGTGTGTGTATGTGTGTGTGTGTGTGTGTGTGTGTGTGTATTGCAAGCACTTGTCCTTCATTTAATCAGATGCAGAACTCTGTAGTAGGTTGACTTAATTAGTTGACTTGAGTTGAAAGCTGCCCACAGAGAATCTTTCGGCCTTCCTAATGAGTGAGTCCTCAATGAGTCTCACTATCTGCCAGGAGCTCCAAAGTGGCATCTGTCAATCCCTTGAAGTTTTCACTGGTTAATCCGACAACTCTCTTTTAAGACTGTCTTCCTTTTTGTGGACCCAGCCACCAGGAATCTAAATGCTCAGTTACTGTATAAAGATAAAACTGGCTCCCGAGCATTGATTGAAACCTTTTTGCCTGAATCCTTTTTCAGAGGAACAGAGGCAGCAGAGGAAGAAAGGGAAACTTTATGAAAAAGGTAAAGGAACCCTGTGTTAGTTCAAATGAGAACGGCCCCCACAGACTCATATATTTAAATGCTTAGTCCCGGAGGCTGGAGAGATGGCTCAGAGGTTAAGAGCACTGACTGCTCTTCCTGAGGTCCTGAGTTCAAGTCCCAGCAACCACATTGTGGCTCACAACCATTTGTAATGAGACCTGGTGCCCTCTTCTGGCCTGCAGGCAGAATACTGCATACATAATAAATAATAAATCTTAAAAAAAAAAAAAAGCTTTAAATGCTTAGTCCCCAGTTGGTAGAACTGCTGGGGGAGGATTAGGAGGTGTGGCCTTGTTGGAGGAAGTGTGTCACTAAGGGTGGGCTTTGAGGTTTCAAAAGTTGTTGGGACCAGGAGATTTGTTTGCACTTGCCTGAAAGGGGGAGTGAAAATTAAGAAAGAAAGAGACAAGAAAGAGACAGAAGATGGAGTTGGGAGGGCTTCCAGTGAATACTGTAACAGCCTCAAGTTTATTACTCATAGTCTTTATACGCCCCCAATCAAAAGTAGATGGCAAAAGACTTCCTTCCCATGACACAAGGAATAAACAAGCATAATTACCTCTTTACAACTCAAAATACCTAGTAGCCACGCCCTAAAGCAAACATCCTGTTGTCAGTCTTTGAGGAGCAAGACAGCCAGTAGCCACACCTTTGGCCAAACATACTGTTATTTGTCCTTGAGGCACAAGAATAGGTTTGAACTCTCTGACCTTTGGTTAAGATGGAAAGGATTCAAAACGATGGGCTCCAACAAAAGGCTCATGCCAGGTCCAGCCCCCCCCCTCTCTCTCTCCTCTCTCTCTCTCTATCTCTGCCTCCAACTTTACAGATAAGATGTAAGTTGTCAGCTCCTGTTCCAGTGTCATGGCTGCCAGCCAGCTGCCATGCTCCCCACCATAATGGTCATGGACTCTCTTTCAGACACTGTGAGCAAGTCCCATGTTAAATGCTTTCCTTTCTAAGTTGCCTTGGTTGTGGGATCTCTTCATAACAATTTAACAGTAATTAAAACAGTAGTTTGTACCAGGGACTGGGACATTGCTGTGGCAGGACCGACCATGCTGTTTTATAAATATGAAAGATATTGGGACTTTGGACCAGAAAATTGGTTGAATATTGCAAGTAGGCTTAAATAGCCATCCTGGTAGAAGCTTTGCAGACAGCACAGCTGGGAATAATGTGGGTGATGCAGGCCCAGTTCAACAGGTTTCAGAGGAAACATTATTAGCAGATAGGCTAGGGACCATTCTTTTAAAAGTTTATGTCTCTGCTTCTACTCTTGCTCTAGAAGTCTGCCCAACAAGGCTAAGTTGGAGAGTTTAGGACTCTCATTGGCAGAGGAGATTTCAAGGCAGCCTAGTATTGACTTATCATGACTAATTGACTGTGGTCATTAGTAATCACTGTTATACAGGTCTACAATAATAAAGAACAAGCAGGGGAAAATGAAACACAAAAAATGCAATATGAGGAGAAAAGTAACCCCAAGGAAGAAAGTGATGTTGGAGTTAAGTCTTGAGCTCAAAGAGTGTCTTAGTTAGGGCTTCTATTGCTATGAAGAGGAACCATGACCATGACAACTCATAAAAAAAAAGTTAATTGAGGTGTCAGCTTACAGTTCAGAGGTTAAGTTCATTATCATCATGATGGAGAGCACTGATGTGGGATGTCCTTCTGTATATGTGTTGCTTTTATTGGTTGATGAGTAAAGCTGTTTCAACCAATGGCTTGGCAGAGTAAAGCCAGGAGGGAAATCTGAACAGAGATATGTAGAGAGAGTAGGCAGAGTCAAAGAGACACCATGTAGCTGTCAAAGGAGAAAGAAGCCAAAACATTACCAGTAGGCCACAGCCTTGTGGCGATATATGGATTAATAGAAATTAGTTAAAGATGTAAGAGTTAGCTAGGAAAGGCCAAACAGTGTTGTAATTAATATAGTTTCTGTGTGATTATTCAAGTCTGCAGCAGGGAAATGAAAGCACAGTCTCCATCTACAGAGCATGGCTATGTGCAGGCAGACACGGTGCTGAAAAAGTAGGTGAAAGTCCTACCTCTTTCAGGCTACAGGAACTTGGCTGAGATTCTGGATGGTATCCTGAGCATAAGGAAACCTTAAAGCACCCTGCTACAATGACACTCTTCCTCCAACAAAGCCACACTTCTTGATAGTGTCACTCTCTTTGAGATTATGGGGACCAATTATTTCAAACTACCGTATTGCACTCCCTGGCCCCCATAAGCTTGTGACAATATCATAATGCAAAACTCATTTAGTCCAACTTTAAAAGTCCCCATAATCTAACACAGTCTCAACAATGTTTTAACACCCGAAGTTCAAAGTCTCTTCTGAGTTTCATGCAACCGCTTAGCTGTAATCACCTGTAAAATTCAAAATTAAAAATCAGATCACATACTTCCAGTATAAAATGGTTCAGGATATATTTTGCCATTCCAAAATGTAGGAAAAGGAGCATAGTCAGGAAATACTGGACAAAAATACGACCAAAACCAGCTGAACAAACTCCAAACTCTGCATCTCTGTGTCTGATGTCAAACATTCTACAGATCTCCAACTCCATTCAGCTTTGTTGACTGCAACACACTTATCTCTCTTGGGCTGGTTTCCGTTCCCTGTTAGCAGCTCTCCTCAGTAAGTATCCTATGACTCTGGCATCTCTAACATCTTGGGTTCTCCAATGCAATCCAAGCCTCAAGCTCACAGCTTCATGCAATGGCCTCTCTAAGCCTCCATTCAGAGATACTCCTGACACACGACTGGCCTCCACAACTTTCTTTAAGAAAGGAGGAAAATTCTATAACTTGATTCTTCCATCTTTAAATCTAAAGCCAGAACCATTTGGCTGAAGCGGTCAAGTTCTGCTGGAACATGGTCCCACCCCATTCAATTATATTTTCACTGGCTTTCTGTTTTTCACTGTTACTTTTACTGCCTAAAGCTGGCTGTCCTGAAACTTGCTCTGTAGACCAGACTGGCCTCAAACTCAGAGATCCACCACCCTCTCTGTCTTCCAAGTGCTAGGATTAAAGGCGTGAGCCACCACACTGGGCGCTAAGTTTTCTTTAGCTCCTTTGCACAAGTTGGAAAGGTAGCTGGGTAGGATCTTGCCTGGGATCACCACACCCTTTATTCCATTTCTTAATTCATTTATCTCATTGAATACAGGACTTAGCTCCCTTCCACTTCCTAGTGCTGTTTTTCTCCTCAAAATTTACATTTTGTAATTTATCCTGATCAGCTTACTCTTTGTCATTATGAATCATTAGAGTTAACCACTAATAACCATATAACAGAGTCTATCCTAGGCTGTTTGGAGATTTCCTCTGCCAATGGAATTAATCTAAAGCTCTTCACTTTAGCCACAGGCAGACTCTTCAGACAAGGGCATAAGGTAGCAACACTCTTCACCCAAATATCACAAGACCAGTCTCTAGGCCACATACTGACATTCTTCTCCTCTGAAACCTCTTGATAACCATAGTTCATCAAGTTACACTCAGCACCACTCTCCTCCATGCTCCTACTAGTGTGGCCCATTAAACAGTGCTTAAAGCATTGCACTGCTTTCTTAACCCAAACTCCCGAAGTCCATATCACTCCAAGCAAAAACATGGTCAGGCCTATCACTGCAATAGCCCAGTCCCTCGTACCAACTTTTGTCTTATTAGGGTCCCTATTTCTGTGAAGAGACACCATGACCATGGAAACTCTTATAAATGAAATCATTTAATTGAGGTGTCAGCTTATAGTTCAGAATTTCAGTCCATTATCACCATGGTAGGGAGCATGGTAGCATCCAAGCAGACATAGTACTGGAGAAGGAGCTGAGAGTCCTACATCTTGCAGGCAACAGGAAGTTGACTGAGACACTGGGTGGTATCCTGAGTATAGGAAACCTCAGAGCCCACACTTCCTCCAACAAGGCCATACCAACTCCAGCAAAGCCACATTTCCTAATAGTGCCACTCCCTATGAGATTTTGGGGACCAATTGCATTCAAATTACCATAAAGAGATAAAAAAGTTTAAAGAAAGACCCCACCCACCCAGCTAAGCTTTCAACTTGTAATAAGGAAATGCCTAAGGACTGTTCCCCTAAAGTAGAGGAAAGTTTACTCAACAGAGGAAAGCATCAAGCCAAAGCTTATGAAAATGTGATTCAAAGAGGGGGGTCCCAGTTCCAGCCCAAGCTAGCAGAACTTGGCAAGTATGTAGTTCTGGTTTAAGAGACAAGAAGGATACAGGAGTAAAAGGGTTATTGGATCTTTCTCTGTGGTTAAGAAAGTTGCTTCTGTGAGGTGTGTGGCAGGGAAGTCCCTGAATGGAGAGTCAGAGAGACCATTTCATGAAGCCTAGATGGTGTTGGAGACCCAAGATGTTGGAGATGTCATGAGCCATGGGATGTTTGCTCAGGAGAGGTAAATACAGGGAGTGGAACCAGCCCAAGAGAAAGAAGTGTATAACAGTCAACAAAATTGGAAGGAGTGGATGATCTGAAGAGCCATCTAAACCCTTTGACATCAGGCATAGAATTACAGGACCGGGGGTTGCACTGTTAGGTCTTGGTTTTACTTTGGTCCAGTATATCTCACTTGTGCCCTTAATCCTCCTTTTTGGAATGATAATGTATATTTTGTGCCCTTACATCTCGGAAGTATGTAGTTTGCTTGCTTTTTGCTTTTGCTTTTACAAGAGGTTACAGTGAAGAGATTGCCTTGAGTCTCAAGAGAGACTTTGGACTTTTAAACAGTCTTGAGTCTGTAAAAGACTATGGAGGCTTTTGAAGTTGTATTTACTGAAGTTTGCATTGTGATGTGGCTATAAACCTATGGGCTACAGGGAGTGGTGTGTGGTGCTCTGAATGAGAATGCCCCACAGACTCACAGATTTGAGGTATTGGTCCCTATTTGGTAGAACTGTTTTGGGAAGGATTAAGAGGTGTGATTTGTTGTAGGAGGTGTGTCGCTGGGTATGGTACTTTGTGCCAGATAGTCTTTCCGAGGAAATTACCAGATATGCCATTAAAATTCTGTGTAAGTCATCCCAAGGTCCAGCACGTACTGATAAAGCTAAATCCTGTCCTTGTACCTTCTGTCCCTGCTCACCAATTTCAATAAATTCCTCATTCTTTCCAATTCTTTTTACTATCACCTTTTGTAAAGTCTGGATCTCCTGTCTAGTGTTCTGTTCTAATGCCCTCACTGAGGAGTCCAAGGTATGAAACTTATCCAGTGAAGATAACATCTCATCCTTGGACATAATTTTGATGGTGTTCATATTGCCTTCCTGGAGAGATACCTTATCTGTTAATCTATCATAACTTTTCAACAGATTCCAATTGTTAAAGTCAACAGCACAGATTCTTTCGGATAATTCTGTCACATTGATGCTATCCCTCTCCCTCTCCATAGTATTTGATCTCCTCAACTAGCTGTCCATTATTAGTCTGTAAAGACTGTATTATGTCTAAAAGTGCCTCATTCTTGGCCCTGTTATCAAACCATTTTTAAGAGATAATATGAAAAACGAAACTAATTCCTAGAATCAAATAATGGGGTGTAGAAGGAAAATCACATAAGCCTTGCAGAATCCCATCCATAGTATATTGAACTTCTAAATAGTTATGTTATCAGTAATTTCTGTAGTTTTTCAGATCTTATAATAAGATAATGAATTAGAGTAGGTGTAATACTCGTTATCAGCCAGCAGGTGTCACAGTTGCAGCCACATGGCCGAGAGATGCTGGCAGCAGTGAACAGCATGTGTTGCTTACTTAGGCACTGAAAAATATGCTTTGTTTAACAAATTAAGAGCAGTTATTAAATCGATCAAATGATTCCAAGAGTTGGGGCCCAGGATAAAGAGAAAACCCCAGTTTTCCATCAGTGAGAGTTATGAACTGTGTGCACCATGGGGCAGCAGTGTATGGGCCGGTGTGTAATGCACCAAGTTGCAGCATGTGGGCCGTGAGCCAGGGAGTGCTGAGCAGCAGCCTGCTGTGTCTGAATGTCAGCTAGAGCCACAGGCGGGAGAGTCAGTGCCCAATGCACCCATAAAGGGTGGACTGGTCTCCAGGTTCGAGTGCCAGATGATGATGGAAATTATAAAATAATCCCACACTAGTTCAGAATTATGTATAATAAAGGGTTATTTATTTAGGGGTAGACTCACAGATCACAGTCTTCTACATAAACAAGGAACAGGAACCAAATCTAGCAGCCGGAAGAGAGAGCCAGAAGCAAGAGGGCGGGCACATGCTTTACAGCTGCATTTATAGTATAGGAGACCACACCCAAGTGGGCTGGTATCTTAAAGGCTATTGGCTGAAGGAGTTCCCACAGAATGCCTCTGTTGCAGTTTCCTCAGATTTCTGCTTCCAGAACAGCTGCTGTCTGAGATGGTACAGACTCACAGACTACTCCAGCCAAGACTTAACCATTATCCTGACTTTTTTCGAGGTTCTGCCAAAGGTGCCAGCACCCCCAGACAACAGGAAGCAGTCTAGAGAAAACAATGCAAACATCCCCCAAAGATGGGATATGGATGTGAACAACTCCACCCCTGGTGTCACCAATGGGATGTTGGTCAGGTCAGGCCTGATGGACTGGATCATGTCAGCCACCTCAGGACAGTCATGCAGGGGACCCATGGAGTCGTCATCTGGCAGGAGACAGGAGGGTCCAGGACTGACATCTTGTGGAATTGAATGTGGGGTTGATCCAGAAACAGTGTATTGGATCCTCTGGGCATGAAACATCCATTTCTTGAGTGACCCCTAAAGGGGACCTCAACAAAGTGTGGGGCTGTCAGGAACAGTTTGTGACCTAAAGTTAATTTGTCAGCTTCTTTTGCCAGCAGCATGGTGGCAGCTATGGCCCTTATACATGCTAGCGATGGGGCAGCAACCAGCTCAAGTCTTTTGAACAGTTATGCCACGGGTCCCAGGGTTTGTATGAGGACCACCTAGGCAATGCCTCTGAATTCATCCACGTACAAGTGGAATGGCTTAATAATGTATGGGAAAGGCTGGGGCTGGGGCAGATGCTAGGGCCTTTTTTGGGGCTTTGGAAGCTCTCTGATCAGCCTGAGAGTCCCTTCCAGATGCTGCATAACTTGCTGCTGGACCTTGCCTGTCTTGATGAATCCCATTAACCATAGCTGACAATATCCAGCCACACCCAGGAATCCCCACACTCGATTCTCAATGCGAGAATGGGGATTTGTCGGATGGCTGAAACATGGTTATGAGAACGTGTCTGCTTTCCTTCCTCTAAGTTGTAGCCTAGGCATGTGACCTGAGGAACGTGTAGCTGAGCCTTTGAGGATGGGACTATGTACCCTGGGCTGGAGGGCCTCCTGCAGGCCTTCTGTTACCTGTTCACATTGCCCCTCAGTGGTCGAGGCTCTGAGGAGGCATCTACATGCTGCAGTAGGCTGCTTTGTGAATATTTTTGTCTACTCCCAGCTCTGCACCCAGGGCCCCATTAAATGATGATGCTTCAGGGTCTCAAATCCCTCCTCCTGGTCTACCTCCCCCATTTTTCTCTCTAGTCTATTTCCCCAAGGGCAGCAATTACTGCCCGGGGGAGTTCCCTTCCCAGTCTGTCTTCAGCTGACTCTTGACTGCTGCAAACTTTCTGAACAATTACCAAAAGGAGACCCAGTCTAACATTCAGATCTCTCTAATTTCTGGAACTTTCTCTTAATGTCTGGGGCTGGCTGCATGAGGAAGGACGAAGACAGTATTAGGGACTCATTGGCTTGGGGGGAACATCTGAGTCTGGAGGGGGTACCTGGTGTGTCTCACAGAGAGCTGTTCAGAAGCCCAGTGGGAAATTCATCAGGTCCTTGAGTACCCTGACCCGTCTTGGATGACTCCTGCTTTTAATCCTACCAGTGTTTGGTGAAAAGGCACCCAGTGCCCTTTTACCTTAAAACCATTTCCCACAGGTTGATAAGGGCCTGTGGCTTCTCAAAAAAAAAAAAAAAAAAAAGGAATGTACCAATTACATTCTGGTAGAGAAGGCAATGTGAACTAATTAATAAACCATGAGCAAAGAAGGAAGGAGTTGAATTTTTACCACCACCCAGCCCTCTGACACTGAGGAAAACTACTTCCCCCTTTCCCAGGCCCTCCCAGGGTAGTCGCGGAGGGAGCACACACTTAACTCTTTCCTCCTCCCTGCCACAGAGCTGGGAGAACAGGCAGAGGTTTCAAGTTTCTTTGGGTGGCCTGGCCAGGTCAAACGGATTTGGGTCCCCACAAAATATGAGGCCACAGGTCTTAAGCCAAGAAGGGAATCTCATACCAGAGAAAGTAATTGATTATTACAAGGAAACTGGTGGCTACAATGCCCACCACCACCACGGCAGCCCCCGGGATCACCATTGCAACAGCAGCAGCTGGCAAGTGGCTTAGCCAGTCGCTTGCCAGGGAGTGTGGGCAGGCAGCTGTGGTCTTAGAATGGCTATTCCCCCTTCCATCTTAGATTGTTTCTGTAACCAGCAGATCTGACAGAAACGTACAGAAAGACACACAGGAGACACAGTCATACAGAGAGACACACAGTAAAGACAACCACAATGACCACCACACATTCATACACCTGAACAGCCTAGGGGAGTCCTGTGGTGTCTCTCACAGATCCCTGACACAGGATCTATGATCCATCTGACCTCCCCTCTTGTGTCCAAACCAAAGGGTGCCTCAAACAGATCAAACTTAACCTCTGGAGGGGTTCAGACCAGATGACCTTTGATTTACCTTTTTTTTTTTTCTTTTGGGTAGCAGTGTCAGGGCACCTCCAGAGTGCTCGGCAGAGCGGTTTCTCCCAAATCATGGAACATCTGGGATTGTGCACCTCCTAGAAGCCAGCTCCAGATGGCACACTCTTGCCCTATCTTGGGCAGTCCTGAGGCCCCTAAATGTCAGGATCCTGTCTCTGGGCATCTCTAAAATGTTATGGGGATAAGCATTCATCAAAGATGAGCACTCAGACACAGTTTATAGCCAATTAATTGAGAGTCTTTATCCCAGCCAGCTGGGACTACACTCAGGTATTTAGAACCCAAGTGTTTAGGCTACAATATTATTTATTGTATTTATTTATTTATTTGGCTTTTTTTCAAGATAGGGTTTCTCTGTGTAGCCTGGGTTGTCCTGGAACTCACTCTGTAGACCAGGCTGGCCTTGATCTCAGAGCTCCACCTGCTTCTCCCTCCCCAGTGCTGCAATTAAAGGCGCAGGCCACCACCTAATTGTAGAGGATTTTTAAAGGCAAACCCACATCATTGTGCCTCTCCTGGCAGCTGCAAGGGGAGCTTTTGTGCAAGCAAGCAGTTTAACAGAAGCTAAGATAAACTATCTGCAGCATCTTGATCTTAGGTTCCTAGAATAGAGTCGTGTAATTTTCCACAGGATCAAGGAAATAAAATTCTAGTTAAACCTGAAATTGCCTCAGCAAGAATACAAGATGAGCCAAATGGTGGTGACATGTGCCTTTAATCCCAGCACTCAGGAGGGGGAGTCAGGCAGATCTCAGCAAGTTCAAGGCCAGCCAGCCTGATCTACAGAGTAAGTTCCAGGACAGCCAAGGCTACACAGAGAAACCCTGTCTCAAAAAACCAAAACAAACAAGATGAAGGAACCACTGAACCGTCTTGTCCTGTCACACTGAACTGTGTCCTGTCACACTGAACTGTGTCCTGTCACACTGAACCATCTTGTCCTGTCACAATGAACTGTGTGTCATGTCACACTTTGTTGATTTTCTTCTGCATTGTGAGTCCCAGAGAAGGACCTCAGTTTTTCAGGTGTCATAGTTAAGGTTTTTATTGCTGTGAAGGATTTATCTGGATTCATTTTATTATATATTACACGTCTCAATCACAGTCTATCATAAAGACAAGGCAAGGCAGAAACTCAATGCAAGAATTGATGCACAAGCCATGCTTACCAGCTTGCTCCTCAAGGCTTGCTCAGCCTGCTTTCTTACAGTACCCAAAACTACCTGCCCAGAGGTGATACCCCACACGGTGAGCTGCACCTCCCCTCATTAATTCCAATCAAGAAAATGTAGTATCTGTTTGCCTATGAGAAACTCTTACGGAGGCATTTTTCTCAATTGAGAGCCCCTCTTCCCAAATGTCAAGTGGGCAAAAAACTGACCAGCACATATGGTTTAATTGCAAGCACCTGTACCCACTAGCCATCCCATCAGCCCACACTTAGCTTTCATTTGGGTACTAGGGTCTAAACTCAGGCACTCATATTGCCAGAGTTAAGAGTCAGCGGCTAGACTCCAGGAGCTGCCTCAACAAGCCAGACTTAGACCATGGCGAAAAGCAGAAAAAGGAGATTTATTAAAGATGGCCACATTTACCAAGAGGGGCAGAGAGATCTGGTGACTCCCCCAAATCTATGTTCTAACACATAGGGATTTGTATATGTATATGTACACACACACACGCATACACGCATATATAATTTATTTATTTTTAATTTATAGCATTGGCATTTTGCCTGCATGTATGTCTTTGTAAGGATGTCAGATCTTGGAGTTACAGACAGTTGTGACCTGCCCTGTGGGTGCTGGGACTTGAACCTGGGTCCTCTAAAAGAGCAGTCAGTACTCTTAACCGATGAGCCATCTTTCCAACCCCTAATACAGAGTTCTTAATTGCAGTAAGAAAATCCACTCCCAAATCTACACTACCTGGATAAAGAAAGGAGCCACCCGTGGGGGCAGCTGTATTTAAAATATGAAGTCCCTTTGCAGCTCCCAGCAGTTTTCTGCCCCAGGAGGGCCCATGCCAGGAAAACACACTGCCGTGCATTTTCCACTGATCTCAATCTTCTACCAGTGACCTCATCCTAAGACAGTGGAATCGAAAATACGACATCATGGCCTCAGTTCCCAAAGTCACGCTCTCCTGAAAGATCCCTGGTATAATAAATCTACTGAGGGAGACGAATTTGTCTTCTGGCTGCCATCGGGCCTTCAGCCTTCTCCTCACCCAGCAGGAGAGTCCTGGGGAAATTCTAATTTCTTGGTCCATGTGTCACCAGTCTGACAGCCCAAGGGAGGGACTTGAACTAGCTAATTGTGCTCATACAGGCACCCTCCCCTAAACAAGCCATCTCCCCAGCCCCAGAGGCAGAGAGAATAGCCCACACTATATCAGCAGGAGGAGCTAGGCCAGGCTGCTAGGTCTTGGCAGGTCAGAGCCAGAGGTGTGGGGGGCGCTGTCCAGTTGACCATGACGTTCTAAGGCCTGTCCTGTGGGATCTTGCTGGTGCCTAATAATTATTTCCATTTGGGGGACAGTTTTGCTTCTCATCAGAGAGTCGCCTGCAGGAATCACTGCTCCAGGAACCTGAGAGAAGTCAGGGAGAAGAAACACACAGAGGAGAAAGATGCCTTTTTCAGGTTCCCAGACCCAGAACCTAAAAGCCGGAGGAGATGGTGAGTGTGAAGATTGGAAATGGTTTGTGATACAGTAGCTAAAGGCTTTAAGCGTCATTTCCACAGCCAGAAAATCTCCCTGACTGTCTGCCGTGCTCCAGGTACCAAGCTGGGATCTAAGCACATACTAAGAAGCAAGCATCAGAGTCTCAGAGCGGCGCTGTAGTGGGAAGGACCTGTGTCACCACAGTGTGCCATGGCAGCAGAAGGAGGGGCTGGTGTGGACTGGACCTGGCTGGGATTTGTGCAGAGGAGGCCTTGTGTTTAAAGGAAGATGAAGGAGCATAAAGGGCTGGGCGGGACTCAGTCGGAGTGCATTGCAAAGGACTGACCCTGTCTTGATGGTGAAATCTTCCTAGAGGCAGAGACTGAGGCACGTAATCTCTAACCTTGAGTGTCCCTCACCCCCACCCGTGTGTGTGTGTGTGTGTGTGTGTGTGTGTGTGTGTGTGTGTGTGTGGTGTTTGAGTCTATGCAGCATAGGTGTGCCTTGAACTCACAATCCTCCAGCCTCAGCTTTCTGAGTGCTGGGATTGTAGTTATGAGCCACCACACCCATCTTGATGATCACTAGGCTTTCAGTCAGTGGAAAAAGCTCTTCTAAGTTGTGGGGGTAAATGCACATCTCAAAGGGACAGAAGAAGGATTGGGACCTGCAAACCCTATTGCAGTAAATACTCTGCATAAAAGTCTTGCTGGGAACTTGGGACCATCACATTCTAGACAGATACTTGGCAGCATGCTCCTCGGGTTAGCCTAGGGATTACCTATTGGGTACTGTGCTAGTGCTGGTGAAAGTCATTCAACTTTGGAGGAGACAGGGAGACAAAGCAGAGAGTGTTGTTTCCAGAACACAGGGATGCTTACCTGGGATGCAGGATGCTCTTACTGTGGGGTGTGACTGTTCATACTTGAACCCCCAGCACTTGGGAGGCTGAGTGAAGAAGAAAGAACATGAGTTTGAGGCCAGCTTGGGCAATGTGTCAACCTACCTGCCCCCTCTAACCTGGAGAGGAGTATTATAAAAGAACACTCAGAAGAACCTGTAAGGAAAAAGCCTGCCTCCATCTTAGGCTGATCGTAAAGACAAATTAAGCTAATACTTGTTTATGATTAAACCTCTGTTTCCCAAGGACCAGGCTACGTCCCACCTCTACCTTAACAAAAATGGTTCTGTACCACTTATTCCAAAATGGCAATCATGTCTTTGTTTCAAAAACCTGCTCATAACCATCTTGCAACCCCACCTTTGTTTCAAAAGGTTATATGATCATCTTTGACTACCGAGTTATGCCCACTTTGCAATCATGTCTTTATTTCAGGAGGGACTAACTTGTTACGCATATGTTCTGCTCCTGGAACCCCACCTATTTTGTCCACCAAATCCCCCATACTCCTGAACTATAAAAGCCTTAATCTTCCCCATGTCCAATGCTGACCTCCCAAACCCACCTTAGGTAAAGGCAGCTTGTATATACGAATAAAAGAGCTTCCTTTCATTAATTGCTTGCTTTAATTTATTTGGCCATGATGATCTGGGTCAGTGATCTTTCTCCTCCCATTACTGGGATTAATACCTATCCAAAGCTAGATTAGAGGGAGAAGCTGACACAGCCTAGAACGTCTTGATAGGGTTCCTATTCTCTGTCAGTTAAAGATTTAAAAGGCAAAGAAAAATCTCAGGCACAACAGGTAGCAGTGGAGAAATCACACACACACACACACACACACACACACACACACACACACACACAGAATCAGCATTGAAGAAAGGAGTTTATCAGGGGTGAGGAAACACACACAGGCAGCAGGCACTCAGAGAAAAAGACCCTCTGCAAAGCAGAGTGGGGACTCAGAACACCAAAAGCTCCAGCTGCTTTTCTAGAGTGGTTTAGTTTTAGTGTTGGTCAGTTTAACACGGTTAGGATGGCTGACTGGCTCAGGACTGCTGTGTGACGCGTCCTGAGCAGGCCAACAACAGGGCGCCTGAGATGGAAGCCTGCACACCCTTTGTGTTAAGCTGTCAGGCTTTTGTGTCCCATCAAGAGGGTGAGAAAGAAGGTGGCCATTTTGGAAAGTTGCCTTTACTACCTAGTCATGACCCTTTCCCCATCTGTCTGCCTACCAGGGAGTCTGCATGACTCTCAGACTCCCAAAGCTTTCTCACAAGACTGTTAACTGAAGTTCCCAGGAAGAGGCTGCACATCCATCGAATGTTCTACACAGCTGACTGAAGAATTTTAGTGGTTATAGAGAGTTGGGATGCTGCAGGTCCAAAGCCAGATTATCGTGGGTTTAGTCTTCTAAATACCCTGTAACTGCCCATTTCTGTGTGTGACCTAAAAATCCTTGTGAATGTTAGGTAAATTCTTCTGGAATGGATAAAAAGACCCCTTGTTGGGGGTTCAGATCATGATGGGGAAAACGACAGAGACAGCTGACCAGAGCTAGTGGGAGCTCACGGACTCCGGACTGACACCTGGGGACCCTGCATGGGACTGAACTAGGCTCTCTGAATGTGGGTGATGGTTATATGGTTTGATATGTTTGGAAGGGACCAGGACTTATCCCCATGCATGAACTGGCATTTTGGAACTCATTACCTCTGGTGGGATACCTTGTTCAGCCTGATTCAGGGCGGAGGGGCTTGGTCCTGCCTCAACTTGGTATCCCAGACTTTGGTGACTCCCTAAGGGAGGCCTTATCCTATCTGAGGAGTAGATGGGATAGGGGTGGGACGGGGAGGGGAGGGAGGGGGAAAAGAGAAGGGAGAGGGAACTGGGGTTGGGATGTAAAATGAAAAAAATGTAAATTAAATTTAAAAATTACCTTAAGATCTCAAAAAAAAAAAAATTTTAGACCCCTTCGTTTCCACCAACCCAAAAGCTAAGAATGCCATCGTATAGCATCTGAGGCCTACAGATGTGGTTTTCCCACTTTATTGTAAACTGCCTAGCTGATGTACACACCGATCAAAACTGCTAGTGTTTTGGTTTATGACTTTTTTTTGTCATAAATCAACAAGGAAGCTGCCCAAAGCTTTTTATCAGCTATTTTCATTGGGGACCATGGCACAGTCCAGAAAGCACCGACCTGGTCCAGTTTCTCATTTCACAGTTGGGGTCTGAGACATGGGGTGAGAAGATGGTCTCCAACAACTTGCCAGCTCTGGGAGAAAGCCCAAGAGGAAGTCTCCCCAGGACCCAGGAAGGCATAGGGCTTGGATAAACCCTGCAAAGGACAATTTACAGGTTTCCACCCAGTACCCAGGGCCCCCTGCTGCCTCCAGGTGTCAAGGCTTTAGCTGGGCAGGAAGGCCGGTGCCATAGGATAGTCTGGAGCCCCGCCTTTGGGCTAGTCTCCAGACAATTAAGATCTGTGGTTAGATTAGAAAACAGACAAGGATTACAATTCATAAAGGCTTGGACTGACTGCCAAATTGGAAGGCTTCTCCACAGAGGCTTGTGGGGGCGGAGCCCAAGTGACTGGTAGAAAGAAGTTGGTGGTTATTGGTTCTCAGCATGGGCTCGAAAAGGTGGGGCTTGATTTTTCCCATTGTTCCTTTGCATGGTAATAGTAACCTTGGAAGACAGAGACTAGGAAACAGCCTCCAAGCGGTAAACTGAATGGAAAAGGAAAGGAAGGAAGAAGGGAATAGAACCAGGGAAAGAGTTTGGAAAAGAAACAGAGAGACAGAGACAGAAATAGAGACGATGGGGAGGAAAAGAGAAATTAAGGGTAGAAGAGAAGCCAGCAAACAGACTAGGCGGGTAACGGCACCCAGCCTCAGTCCTGTGGACCCAAGCTGTATCCCAAGACCCACGCGAGTGAAGGAGAGAACCCATGCCTACAAGTTGTCCTCTAAATTCCACCACCCATCCACGCAAGACAAGTAGATGCAATAAATTGTTTAAAGACTAGAAGGCCAAGCATGGTGGTGAACAGCTTTTAAGCCCAGCACTTGGGAGACAGAGGCAGGACCATCTATGTGAGTTTAAGGCCAGCCTGAACTCAGCTAGTTTTAGCTTAGCCAGGGTAACACAGTCTGAAGGAGAAAAAAAAAAAAGAATAGAAAAAGGGAAGAGGGGATCCTGGTCAGGTGTAGGGGAGGAGAAAAGGAGAGAAATTTAACAATAAAATTATTGGATGAAAGAACCCAGAAGCCATTAAAGAAACGATTTATAAGTCCATTAAAATGTGTATATTGGTTGAGTGGTGGTGGCACACACCTTTAATCCCAGCACTTGGGAGGCAGAGGTAGGCAGATCTCTGTGAGCTAGAGGCCAGCCTGCCCTACAGAGAGAGTTTCATGACAGCCAGGGCTACACAGAGAAACCCTGCCTTGAAAAACACACACAAAAAAGTGTATGTTGTATAAGGCTTCCAAAATAACACAAAGTTAGACTACAAATCAGGAAAGGTTTCTTCAAGTTTCAAGTGAAATTTACCCAGTATATAAATCAACAAGGAAATACAAAGAACAAACAGAAATAAAAATGGCCAACGGATTTGAATAGCCAATTCGTCCCCACAAAGGACAGATACAGTTTAAGAAAGACGAGAAACTCAATCTCTTAACTGACCTTCCTGGCACATAATTCTTCACCTGTGAGAATGGCAGTGATTTCAAAGGTTGTTATGGTAACTCTATTGTAGATGAGGCTGTAAATAAGCCCACCCTTATGTGCCTGGGGAGGACAGACGTGTAAGCTTTGGGAAGCTTTTAGGCAGCATTTATTTCAAGGTTAGTGTTGCTATTCTTTTGATTCTGTGAGTCCATAGCTTTTTGGAATTTAACCACCAAAATATAAGCTAAAAAGATGTAAGGCATCGTTGTACGTAAAAGCAGATAGGGCTGGAGAGACTGCTCCGTGGGTAACAGCACTTGCTGCTCTTCTGGAGAACTCGAGATTGGTTCCCAGCACCCATGTCTGGAGGTTCACAACCGCCAGGAACTCCTGCAATGACTGAGAGCTTCCAGCCGCTGCACCTGCCCAGCCTTGATGGTATTCTCTAGTTTTCCAGCAGGGCTTCAGTGTGATGGGGATGCTAACTGGGACTTCTGGTCGACCTGGTTAAGTTTCCCTAGAGCTAGGCTGTGGACTGAAGTACCTCGCCTCTCTCTCCTTTTTCAGCACCCCACCTGCAGCCCCCTACATTTCTACTCCTCTGCCCCCTCCCTTATTCCTTGGAGACATATTCCCTAGGGGAAAAAAAAACCAAATGAACAAAAATTTAAACATTTGATGTTTTAGAGAACTCAAAACAACACAGTAGGAACAATGAGAAAAACAGTGCTGAAAGACAGGTCATAAAAAATAAATAATAAGACTGTAGAGACCCCGGCATAAGAGACCCTTTGCCCTATGAACTTTAATAAGTGTCTGAATTACCCGGGGACCGTGTCGACATGCAGATTATGGTTTAGTAGAGCTGGCATGGGTCCAAGATATTGCACTGCTTGCTAGCAGGCTCCCAGCTGGTGTCTGTGCTCTGCCCCATGGACCACATGCTGAGCAGCGAGGCACCCCATTGGGGTGGGAAGTGGGGGGGGGGGGACAACACCAGGTGGCTCAGAGACTCTGGCTTCCTGCTGGGCTCTGAAGAGGAGTACAGCCCGAGACTAGGAGACAGAGGAGAGTGAGTCTAGAGGTGTCTGTTGGCACCTGGAGGAATCTCCTGCAGAGCTGCAGTGGACTGTGGACCCTCTCTTTGATGCCACAACTCCATCAAGTGGCTCACGGCATTCATTTTTTTGCAGAATTTTGTAACTGCCTTACCCCTCCTCCTTCAGGCCTGGGGTGGTAATTGCTCTGAGGGTTACCAGCTCTGGCATCCTGCACCATTTTAAAATGTGATCAATGCTGTTAAAAACATTTTTTTTATTCATTCATTCGTTCACTCACTCACACAGTCTGTTTACGTGTGTGACCATTGTGGCCAGTAGAGGGAGCCAAAAACTCTGAAACCGGAGTTGTAGGTGATTGTGAATGCCTACCACTTGCCCCAAAAGGTGCTGGGGACCAAATCAGCATCCTTCGTAAGAGCAATAAATGCTCTTAATTGCTGAGCTGTCTCTCTGGCCACTTGTCCGGTCTTTAGTAGATGTTCCTCAGTATGTCAGCCAAGTGTGCCATCTGTCCTCTGTGAGGACAACCAGGGCTACACAAAGAAACCCCGTCTTAGGAAAACAAAAACAAAAAGAATGAAATGATGTTACATTTCCTAATCTTTGGTGTCACAGGAACCATTGGAAAGGTTGTCTCTGATCTACATTCACCTACATGGAACAGTGTCTAAGACATTTGCCAAATGGAAAAACGAAACAAAAACCAGGTAAAAATTCAGAACAGCCTGAGCCGAGAGAAACCACTCATTAACAAAAATAAATATGGGATTGGTGCAGCTCAGTGAGAGAATGCATGCCTAGCATGCACAAGGCCCTGGAGCCAAGGCCCAATGCTACAAAAGAAAAAAAAATACAAACCTATGTATTTAAGACAGTAAATGCTACCCTTGTTAGGTTTGGATTGACTATGATGACAGTCTTGCTCAAAATAAACCTCTCTAGAAAGGCGGGGGGGGGGGGGGGGGGGGCAGGGTTTGCTGCTGATGGCCCTTTGCTTGCAAGCAGTCTGGCTTCAGGTACTGGCGGAATGGCTCCAGCTTGACAACTGACAACCTTCTGAGGGGGATGCCTTTTTTGCTTCAGTAAGCACTCCAGACAAGCCAATTAGCATGGCTGAACAGTGTCCTAACCTCTGACCCCCAGGGATTGAGTTGATCAAAGAAGACGCCCTGAGAAAGAGCCCGGAAGGCATAGAGTGCAGTGAACATTTGTTAGCCAAGATGCCAAAGCCTCTGAAACATTTACCATGCTGGGCGGTCCCTACCTGGTGGATCACTGGCTCCTCCCTCCATAGATGCTGAAAACTCGTGACTTGCCATCTCATGCTTCCTTGTTTGTCAAGCATAAAATGTCACCATGTCGGGCTGTCAACTTGAAGCCAGTGACACCTGACCAGGCTCCATCCCAGGAGGAAACAGCCGTAGCATGATTGGGACATCCTTGTTTGAGGTCTCTGAAACTTGGGCCCTTCTAGGGGCCGTGAACTAGAAGAAAATCTTGTCCTAAATTCTCTTGCTGCTTCAGTGACCCCAGGGGTGGTTTCTGCTCCCTGAAAGCAAGATTCTTGGCCAATATCTACACATACGTATGTATTCTTGGTTTTAATCGGGAATGTCCCCCATAGCCTTGTGTGTTTTGAATATTTGTGTCTCAGAACACGTCAATATTTAAGGATGATGTGGACCTTTAGATGAATACTGGCTGTAGGAAGTAGGTCACTAGGAGTCCATTCTATTTATCTATCTATTTATTTATCCATTCATTCATACATTCATTCGCTTGTTTTATGCTGGCCACAGACTTTCTATGTAGCTAAAGATGACCTTGAACTTCTGATCCTCCTTCCTCTGCCACTCCAGGACTGAGATTATAGGCATGTACCACCACAACCAGCTATAGACTAGATTCTTTTTCTTTTCCTTGTGCAAGTGTGTTTAGGACAAGATTTTCTTCTAGTGTATGTGTGTATGTGGTATGTACTATGTGCTGGGATTATAGGCTTATACTCAATATGTGTGTGTGGTATGTGGCAGCCAGAGGTCAATGTTGAATGTCTTTCTCCATGGCTTTCTATTTTGTTTAAGTTCTATTTATTATTATTATTATTTTGTTTTTTTTTTTTTTTTTTTGAGACAGGGTCTCACTACATAGCCTTGGCTGGCCTGGATGCAAACCATGGTAGCCTCAAACTCATAGAGCTCTGTAGTGGCATTTCATTTGTATTTTAATAAATAAAGCTTGCCTGAGGATCAGAAAAGTAAAACCTCCACATTGGCAGCCTTACAGACCAGGCAGCAGTGAGGCACAACTTTTAATTTAAGCCACAATAGCCACAAAAGCACACACCTTTAATCCCAGTAGCCACACTAATCTTTCATAGAAACCAGGAGGTAGTGGTACACACCCTTAAACCCAGAACGAGGAAGGATTATAAAATGAGAAGAGACAGTTCTCAGGCTCAGTCTCATTCTGAGATTCCTGGAGATAGGATCACCATTTCAGACTGAGGTCGAGGTAAGAGCCAGTGGCTGGCTGTTTTGCTCTTTTGACCTTCAGGTTGAACCCCAATTTCTGTCTCTGAAGTTTTATTAGTCATGCTACATTGGTCTGCATGTCTCTGCCTCCCCAGTACTGGGATTAAAGGCATGCACCACGGTACCTGACATATTTATTATGTGTGTGTGTGTGTACATGCGCATGCCACAGTACAAATGTGGAGGCCAGAGGACACTTTTAGTAGCTGATTCTCTCCTACTATGTAGGTTCTAGAGACTGAATTCAGGTCACCCACCAGGCTTGGCAGCAGGTATGGTTAGTTACTGAGCTATCTCAGCAGCCCTTCCACTTGTTCCCGAGAGAGTCTCGCTGAAGCAGGAGCTCACCAGCAAGCCTCTAGGTTTATGTCTCCACCGTCCAGTCCTGGGATTAAAGGAGGGCGCTGCCTTCTGGGATTACAGCTGTGCTTTTAAGTCGGTGCTGGGAATCCAAATCCAGATCCTTTTATTGGAGCCTCGAGCACTCTAAACGGGGAGCTATCTGCCCAGACTCACTGGGGCGAGCTTTTGAAGGTGACCGGCTAACCCCTGACTCCACCCATCCTGTTTCTTGACCCACCGTGATTGGACAGCATCAGTACACGCGCCTGCCTTGACAGCTGGAGCCACTCAACCACACCTTCCTCACTGTGAGGGGCTGTGACCTCTGGAACCATGACCCCACATACCTCTTTCTTCCTGTTAGTCTTCTCTCTCAGGTCTGATGACTACAGTAACATAAAACAATAAACATAAAATCTTTTTGAAACAATAGAACGAGTGTGCATACTGGCAACTGCGGGGGAATAGCCCTGGGAAATCGAGGAAGTCGGCAAAGGGCATTTTACCTCCGACCGCTCACTTTTATGTGCTGTTGGAGCTGGTTATTGTTCACTCATCACTATTACTTGGTTATTTTTAAAGTTTTGTGTTTCTTGTCGTGCGTACTCATTTGCGTACTTACCTGTGCCCATGGAGAGCAGAGGTCATCTTCAATTATCTACCTTGATCTCTCTTTTCCACCATATTTATTGAGACAGCATCTCTCATTAAACTCTGAACTGGCTGATTAGCCTAGATTGGCCGGCTGATGAGCGTCAGGGATCTGCCTGTCTCACCAACTCTATTCCCAAGTGTGTGGTTGCTCACACACGTGTGCCACCACACCCAGCTTTGGAATGGGTGCTGGGGATCTGAACTCGGGTCCTCGTGCTTACAAGGCAGGCACTTTACCTACAGAGTGGTTTCACAGCTCAATTTGTTCACTTTTGGAGACAAGATCTCGCTAAGTAACTCAGGCTGGCCTTGAACTCGTGGTTTTCCTTCCTCTGTCACCCACGTTTTGGGATGACAGGAAGGTACACTGAGCTCAGCCTTATCTTTTATATTGCTTTTATAATGAAACAACAGTCAGTGAAAATGTAGGAAAGACAAGAAAGAAAACAGGGCAGGGAACCCTGATTGCTCTTTGGGCTGACGAGGGAGGGGGACTTGATTGCGGGAGGGGGAGGGAAAGGGGAGGCGGCGGTGGGGAAGAAACAGAAATCTTTAATAAATAAAAAAAAGAAAAGAAAACCTAGGTATAATTGTTCAGATCTTCAGGGGAATAAATGGCTTCCTTAGAAATTCTGAAGGTGGTTGTCTTTCACCCCACTGGGGTTGAATGTGGACGAGTCAGGATGTTCGTCTGTACAGGAGTGGCTAGTTCTAGCCTTTGACCCCCTTGCCCAAACACTTCTCAAGGCTCTTCAATCACAGAACGAACGCCACAGTCTGCAGCCGGGCACTGAAAACCTTCAAGATATTTTCTCATCCTCATCCTTTACCTAAAGGGCCCCTTCTTCCAGCTCTGGTGCCCTGCCCCCACTCTCTCCACCCTGCACCTGTGACTCACGCCCTCCCAGACCTAACGGATTTGCTGTTACCGTCATACATTGGTGGGACTTGGTGTGTAACAGTCCGGTCTGACTGTTCTGTATGTCTGGCTTCTTACTGGGCCTTGACACCACTGCTAACCATCTATAGAAACCAGTTTCTCCTTCTTATGGAAGTGTCCATGATGTAATGAGCCAGTGTGAACTGCCTGTGGGCAGGCCTGCTTCTTAGAACCTTCTTCTGGCCCTCTGCTTCACTGGCTCATTCCCTAAATGTCACCATGGCTTACTTTCTTCCTTCAAGTTTTTGCAAGTGTTACATTTTCAGTGACTCCCTTGCTGGCTCAATTATCAAACAATACCCCCTTTTCTAGCCTGAGTTGCTTGGATTCATGTTCAGTTTACTGTGCCAACAGCCCTCACTTCCATCCAGCACTCAAGTTATTTCCACATCCTATCTTTAGAGCCGGAATGGGCGGGTCAGCTCCTGGAAGGCAGAGATGCTATCTTGCCTTTCAAGTGTTTTCAGCATGTGGAGCTGTGCCTGGCACTAGCAGGCATCCAATAAATAGTTGTTGAGCATGGAAAGAGCGCTGAACTTGATGTCAGAAGACCCGAGTTCTACCCACAGCCGCGTCTGCAGATCTGTGCAGACTACAGCAATATTAACTCCTCCCTGGGTCCCTCTTCTGTAGATTGAAATAATCATCTGGACCCCCTGGGTAGCTTTCAGGACTGCCCCGTAGATCAGTCAGTGGATTCTGCCTTTTGTATACATACCAGAAGGCTTGTTAAACAAGAGTTTCTGCCCCCCCCCCCCCCACACACACACTGAGTTTCTGACTCAGTGGGTCTGGGGTGTGGCTGGAAAAAAAAAATCTCCACCTGTAACTTGTAAGTTACTGCTGCAGTGTGAGCCACACGTCAAAGACAAGGGACAGCGGCTAGTAGGCTGGCACAGATGGAGATCCCAGCACAGCAGGGATTCTGGGGCAACCAACGGGGCAGGAGTGATTCTGTCCCCAACTGTTCAGGAAGTGCTAGTGAAGTGGAGGGCGGTCTGCGGTCGGCGGAGCTGCGGTTTGCCGGCCCGAGACCCGATTCCGAGGCCCGCTAGGCCCAGAGGTCGGATTGGCACTGGGCACCAAGGCTGAGAAGTCACCACGCAGTCACAGGCCCGCACTCCAAGGCCGGAGGCGGGCCCTGCGCGCGCGAACCCGGCAGGCGCGGCCCCGGCGGCGCGCGCGCACCCAGGGGGTGGGCCTGAGGGCGGCGGCGGGCTCGCGCGGACGCGGGTGGGAGCGGGCGGCGGCGGCGCGGAGCGGGTGGCCGGCGATGGGCGAGGGCGCCCTGGCCCCGGGCCTGCAACTGCTGCTCCGCGCCTGCGAGCAGGGCGACACCGACACCGCGCGACGCCTGCTGGAGCCCGGCGCGGAGCCGGCCGTGGGACCCGAAGTGGGAGCCGAGCAGGCAGGGCCCGAGGCGGCCCGGGCGGCCGAGGCCGGAGCGCCGGTGCCGGTGGACTGCTCGGATGAGGCGGGAAACTCGGCGCTGCAGCTGGCGGCGGCCGGTGGCCACGAGCCACTCGTGCGGTTCCTGCTGCGCCGCGGAGCCTCGGTCAACAGCCGCAACCACTACGGCTGGAGCGCGCTCATGCAGGCGGCCAGGTGAGAGGGGACCGGGAGGGAGAGAGTCCGGGACTCGTGGAAGTGCAAATGGCAGACTTGGAGCATTGTTTTTTTGGGTCGTCTGTTGCTGGAAATAGAAGGGCTCTTTCAGAAACACAAGATTAGGATGTTAGAAACTTTGGCTTTTGAACAGTCTGGAGGCTGCCGAGTGCATCTTCCAGGCGTTCATTCATTCCGTTTATGCATCAAGGGTCTCCTAAGAACCTGCCTGCTCTTTTGGAAGATAACCGGGATCCAGTTAAGTCCCCACCTGGGGGTAGGAGTGGGGTGGTAGATAAAAGTAGTAATTTTGATCTGGAAGGTCTGACCGTAGTAGCTGACCCCTTTGGGAGAATGGGGGCAGTTTTTAGTAGAAATGATGTGTGTGTCCATGTCGAGACCCGAGGGTGTGTAAAAACTAACCATGACTCGAAAATGTATGTGTGAAAGGGGCACCGTGCGAACACATCATGATGGCAAGTGTCAGGCACCTGGGAGGATGCTGGGACCCGGACGGAGCTGGAAGTAACGGGAGAGGAGCCCACCATTGGAGAGAAGGAAGCAGGCAGGCGCCAGATATTGGGGCTGAGAAGGATGTCGGGAGCGACTGGATCGGAGTTTTGTTTTGGATAGGCTCACTCACCACATGTGAGACTGGGCGGAGAGACAGGCTAGAGACAGGAAGGCGGGTTAGAAAGGCAGCAGCCCAGAGAGGAGACAGTAGTGGCCTGGACCAGACTGAAGTTGATACTTGTGACTGAGACCTTGGGAAGGGGTCGGGAGTGAGGGAGACAGCAAAATCCATCTCTAGATTTCTGGCTGTGGGTAACAAATGTACTGAGCTGGAGAGTACAAGAGAAGAGACAATAGTTTTGTCTCTTTAGATTTATTTATTTCTATTTTATGTGGACGAGTGTCTGTGTGCCTGTATACATGTGTACCACATGGGTACCTGGTACCTGAGGGAAGCCAGGCAGCCCAGTGGATCCCCAGGAACTGTGGGTACAGACAGTTATGATGTGCTAGCAGCCAGCCCTGTGGTCTCTTTGAGAACAGCAGGTTCTCTTAACCACTGAGCTATCTCTAGTCCCAGAGGGGTAGTCGTAAGAGTGCACTTGGCTTTCGGGCACAAAGGAGGTGGCACCAGAGGGAAAGACCAGGGCAGCGGAAGTGACCTTAGAATCTTTCTTCTAGCTCCCTTTCCCCTTAGTGGCAGCTCCCACTCTTCCTCCAGGTGAGCCTTCCTCTACCTAGTACCCACCCGCCCCTGTTGACTTGAGATAGCCCCAGAATCCACACCCTTCTCTCCATCCCCTCATCCTTGTCCGCAGACACCTCTACAGAGGTCTCCCGCCATATTCCTTCTTTCCTCCAAGCATGTCCTTGCCTTTGCCTCCTTGAAGAGCTTCCAGATCTTTCTGGAACGAGTGCTTGCTTGTGCCTGTCTGCAGTGGCTTCCAAGTCTCAGATTGACACTTTGTCCAGACTCTTCTGTATATCCCTTCTGGTCTCTTAAGCTCAGGCCAAGATTTCAGCCACTCCTTCTCTGTATCACTTTGTACTTTAAAAAATATTTTAGGGGGCTGGAGAGATGGCTCAGAGGTTAAGAGCATTGCCTGCTCTTCCAAAGGTCCTGAGTTCAATTTCAAGCAACCACATGGTGGCTCACAACCATCTGTAATGGGATCTGGTGCCCTCTTCTGGCCTGCAGGCATACACACAGGCAGAATATTGTATACATAATAAATAAATAAATATTTTTTAAAAATATTATATTTAACTCTGTTTTATGTGCTTTGGTGTGCAGGTGTCAGATCCTCTGGAGCTGGAGTTACAGACAGTCCTGAGCTGTCATGCGGGTGCTGGGAATTGAATCTGGGTCCTCCAGTAGAGCAGTCAGTGCTCTTAATCGCTGAGCCATCTCTCCAGCCCCCACTCTGTACTTTTTAAAATGCTAACGCTGAGCCTTTTCTCTGTGCCAAGAGTATCTTCTCCACCTTACAGGTGAGAGAGAACCTGAGATTTCGATGGCAAAACGAGCCTCCAGCATACCGCTCGCTAGTCGGTGCATGTGTGGGGCAGGGAGTCCCTCTGCAGAACCCTTAGCGTGAGGCTTTCCTCTTCTGCCCTCGGAAAAGCCCCTCCGCTCTCTAGCTTAGCTCCTTCCAGGAAGCCTTCTGTGCTTCGCCACACCAGGAAAACCTATTCACATGCAGCTGGCTCCCTCCCTGTGTGTACCCCACCCTGCTATACCAGAGGCTCTCTGGGATGTCCTTCCAGATGGGGATCCTAGGGTGACCTTTCTACAGACTGAGACTGAAGGTCTGAAGTATTACAAGAGGGGTGGAGGGAGGGAAGAGTCACGAGAAAGAGGAATGACTTTGTACATTTTAGAGCCCTGGTCATACACATTATTTCTGAGCTCCACCCACCCTTCCAGGATCCAGGGAACTCGCTGAGAGCATTGCTTGGAATGGATGCAGCCTGGTTTGCCCCAGTGCCACCAACCCCTAGTCACCTGTTTTGCAGGTTACCAAGTTTTGCAGGATGGTCCACATCACCTGATTAATTTCAGTTCCTTAATATGGGCACAAAAGAGATTCTGTTACCCCAGAGGGGACAAGTGGAGGGTAGGGATGGCAGTGTGGGGGGTGCTGCCTCTGGATAGGTCAACGGTGTCTCTGCAAGAGTGGTTTTTAAGGAGAAAAGGGGGAAGTCAGTGCCAGGGTGAGTTGGGACGTCCTGCTTGGACCTCTTAGTCAGTGTGGCCAAAGAATGACTTTTGATTGCTAGGCCTTGGTGTTTTGATAGCTGGGCCTTGCTGTTTTGGTCAGGCATAAGAGAGTGGCCAGATAAAGGAATAGACCTTGGTGACTAGCTTCAGGAATGTAATCTAACAGTTTAGCAACAGAGAGGAAAGGAGGAATGTAAGACCTGCATGTGGACCTGATGGAGCCCTTCAGGTGGTATTGTAAAGCGAGCTGGGATTTGTGGTCCAAACAGTCCAGCTTTGACACTTCTGGAAAAGCTTTGGGCTGCCTTTTCATGCCTCAGTTTGCCACAGGTGCTGTTTTTTTAATTATTAGTGTATGTGTGTGTATGTATGTATGTGTGTGTGTGTTCACCTGCCATGTGCAGGCCTGTACTCTCAGAAGCCAGAGGAGGGCATGAGAGTCCTTAGAACTGGAGTTTTAGGCAGTTGTCAGGAGGCGTGTGGGTGCTGGGAATTGAAGCCAGGTTCTCCGGAAGAGCAGCCAGTGCTCATAACCACTGAGCCATCTCTCTGGCTCTGACAGGTGCTGTTTTTAGAGCATTAGTGTGATACACTCCTTACTGTTGAACAAGACCAAGGTAGAGGGTTCCCCCGTAAGAACAAGATTAGATTCACACTTGCCTGTTCCCCAGGGCCTGGGCATTTTTTAGGTGCTGTCCCTCACAAGTGACCCCACTGTCCAGGAGTTGAGATGCACTGAGCCATCTGCTGCCAGGCCCATGTGGATGTTCAGTGTTAGGGACTGAGGTAGGAAGACTTCCTGGAGGGTCTATTAGTTGGTCCCTCTGGTCAGGGGAGCCTGTGCTTGGACACTCTCCACCCCGGGACCGTGTTCCAGTCACTGACTACCTAAGTGGACATCTTGTGTGTTCCAGCATCCATCAATGAGGCGAGCCATAGAGGCCTTGGGGCAGGACCTGGAGACGTCGATTTCTCATGGTTTTAGTAAAAGTAGTAGCTGTCTATTTGCAAAATAATGGATTATTCCCCCTTCCCCCCTCCCCAGTCATGGGGCTTGAATTTAGGGGCTTGCACCTGGCAGGCAAGCATGCTACCACTGAGTTACAACCTCAGCCCTCTCCTAAAGCAAAGTCTCACTGATTAGTACAGGTTGTCCTTGAACTTTCCCCGTAGTCCAAGCAGGTCTGCTCTACCTGCCTCAGCCAGGCCTGTGTCGTCTGTCCAGCTAATGGTGACCTTTCTTGAGCACCACCTAAAAGTGTTCAGAACTGTACTCACTGCTTTAAATGAATTTGCTCCTCCAGTCCACCCAGAACCTTAGGAAGTATGCATCATCGGTGTACCTCTTCTGCAGATAGGGAATTGAGCCACAGGGAAGGTAGGGGACTTGCCTATAGCCACACAGCTAGTTGAGTAACCGCAAGATTCACACTTGGACTGCTGGCCCCGGGGAGCTGTGAATCCTGCAATTGACAACTCCCTTTGGGTACTTTTCTAGTCACACCTTGGTCTGTTTACCTTCCATCCGCTTGTCTTTACCCAACTCCTCTGGGTGGCCGCCAGGTGCTCTGAGTGGCAAGATCACGTGCCAGCTCTTAAAGCACAGGTGTTAATTGCTGAAATTAATTGACAGTCTCAGCACCTGCTCAGAAGCCCCCAGCAGCCTCATCTCCAGTAATTACCTATTAGAAACTGAACATCCGCAAAATTATCTCAGGCTCCGTTGG
This sequence comes from Alexandromys fortis, assembly GCF_014885135.2. NCBI lineage: Eukaryota > Metazoa > Chordata > Mammalia > Rodentia > Cricetidae > Alexandromys > Alexandromys fortis. Next base: position 2,871,248 of record NW_026067972.1, read on the forward strand.
ATCATTTTGTATTTTCAGCCTAATTGAATGCTCTCTAGGGCTACCCGAGAGTTCAGAAAACATCCCCAAATTCAGTATTTCTGCTCGAATTCAGTCCTTCGCTTCCTCTGTAGGAACTGGGCAGGCTGGAAGAGCTGTGATTGGAAACTCTTGGGGCTGGTTTGGGTCCTGTCACTTTCAAATTGAGATTAATTACTCTCTGCTCAAATCTTAAGCCTCCTTATCTGTGAAATGGGAGGCTGTGCTCACCTCTTGGTTTTCAAATGAGATAAGAATCTGAAAGTATCCTGTACCCTGCAGTTGAGGATTACCCTAGGGTTTATTTTGTGTTCTCAAGACCTATGGGAGCTTTGAACTCTACTCTAGTGGAGGCCAACACAGCAGCCCCTGATTGCTTTCTGTCTCTCAGACATCCCCTCTTCCTTTACCTCCCCTCCCCTCCACTGTTAGCCTTTCTATGCATTCATTTATTTGTTCATTGGACAGATGATTTTGAACTCTAATATGGGCCATCTGTGTTATGGGCCGGCGAAGTTGCATAGCCCTGTCCTTAGCCACAGTCAGGTAGGGGAGACATGGTTTTTGAAGAAGGGCTCAGGCATTGGCAGAGGGAAGCTCCACACTGTGGGTCCTTGGGAGGGAGACCAGGAAACAGCTCAGGAGCTGGTGAGATGGGGTGGGGGTGAGCAGGACAGAGGCCAAGCACTTTGCTTGGCAGGACTAAATGGCAGAAGAGTGGAGTCAGACTCCACCGCAAGTGCAAGGAAGGAGGGTGGGAGGGGGTGGCAAGGGGCTGGCGAGGGGCTGGGAGGTATTAGCCATGTAGGCATCCCTCCTGGCTCTGGGCACTTGGGAGGGACCTTGAAGTTTAGGTTGTGGGCTGCTCGGAGGATGAACAGGAGGGAGCAGGACAGGGGAGGCCTCAGCACGTGGTGTAACTCCCCAGACTCGCCTCTCTGCCTCAGAGAAGAGGCCCCCATCCTCCGTCCTACGCCAGGCCACCAAGTTCTCATTTGCATGCTGTAGGAGGCAGCCTGTTGTGTCAAGGTTCACCGCCCAGAAGGTATTTTATATTTCGCTGGAGCCTGAGACCAGAGTTCAGCCCTGGCCTTGCCTTCTTTAGGGGGAGGAAGCCCCTAGATTTAGTTGAAGCACAAAGTCCACTTCCAGAAATGAGGACTGAGCAACCAGTTCAGAACCTGCCTCTGAGCCTGCGCCCTGCGCTGTGGTCGTCTAACACCCCCTTCTCTGGTTTGTCATTCCTTCCTGTTAGTCAGGAACCTTCTCTAGCCTTGGACACTCTCCACTCAAAACCCTCAGAAACGACATCTGTCCTCCCACCGGACTCAGGGAGTTGGTGGGAGCCTGTCTGTCTTCTCTGGGCCCCAATGTACAGTTGCAACTTCTTTGATCTGGCCACTCCAGGTTCACAGCCACCTACAGTGAACATTCCTGCCAGCAGGTGGCAGTAGACCTCCACGGAGGTACCAGAGTCCTTCTGCCCAGCACAGCTGTCAGGACTGGCATGTGGTGGGGTGGTGGGGGCTGGGAAGGGCAGCAATGAATCACAGGGGCTTTGCTTTGCCCATGAGGGAATCAGAGCGCTGGCAGAGACAGCTTAGCAGGCCATGTAGCAGAGTACAGAGAACTCAGATGTGGGGGGCAGAGTGGTGCAGGGAAGAAGTCAAGGCAGATGGGTTGAGACTCAGGGTGTATGTAGGTGGGGGTCTGTAAGTAGGTCATAGATCTACCTCAGGCGTATTTACTCATATAAAGTCCGCCTCGTGTTTTGTTTTTTAGATTTCTTTTTGTCATGATTTAGGCCTGCATGTCTGTGCCCTAGCCTCAGGACTGGGTTTTTTTGTTTGTTTTTGTTTTCTTTCAGTTTTGGGCATCAGGAGTCTTACTGTGTAGGCAGGCTGCTTCAGACTCACGGAGATCCTCCTGCCTCTGCCTCTTGAGTGCTAGGATTAAAGGTGTGTATCACCGTGCTGCCCGGGGCTGGACGTTTTATCCCGGAGTGGTCCTTAACCAGGCAGGTGACTGCAGCAGGTTGTAGAATGGGAAAAGCATAGCAGTTATCATAGCTAACGCTGAGTGCCTGCTTCCTTTGGCCAAGCACGGCTCCAGGAGCTCCCTCTATCTGCTCAGCAAGCCACAAGCAGTCCTCCGTGGAGGTATGGTTATGGCCCCACTGTACAGATCAGGAAATGAAGACATAAATAAACAAACTCTTGTCCGTGTCACAGGGAGGAGGGACAGAGTCCAGCCTAGCCAAGGCTTCTGTTATCAGATGAGGATGGTTGCACAGGGCCTGGTACCTCATACCAGGCCGCAGCTGTTCCATCTGAACAGCCCCTGGACCTGCAGTAGTTGGCAGTGGCGAGGTCACTCGTCACGTGGTCTGTTTAGTACTCTCATTCCCATCTTTCTGGCAGGTGTGGGCATGCGAGCGTGGCACATCTCCTCTTGGATCACGGGGCTGATGTCAATGCTCAGAATCGGCTGGGTGCCAGAGTGCTCACCGTGGCTTCTCGGGGCGGCCACCTGGGCGTGGTGAAGCTGCTGCTGGAGGCCGGCGCCATTGTGGATCATCACAGCCCATCCAGCGAGTCACCAGCCACGGGAGGCAGCAAGGACGAGCTGCTGAGCATCACGGCCCTGATGGCTGCTGTTCAGCACGGGCACGAGGCCGTGGTACGCCTCCTGATGGAGTGGGGTGCAGACCCCAACCACACAGCCCGGACTGTGGGCTGGAGCCCCCTGATGCTGGCAGCCCTCCTCGGGAAGCTCAGCGTGGCACAGCAGCTGGTTGAGAAGGGAGCCAACCCCGACCACCTCAGTGTGCTGGAGAAGACGGCCTTCGAGGTTGCCCTTGACCGCAAGCACAGGGATCTGGCTGACTACCTGGACCCCCTGACCACTGTCAGGCCGAAAACAGGTCAGGCCAAAGCCTTGGCCCCATGGCTCCTCATGGCCTGCCCGTTAGAATGCTAACCAGTCTCTCTGACCCTACAAATTTGCAGTTATAATTAGACTTCTCCTCAGTTAATTCTGAAATCTCTTTTTGCCCAGATGAGGAGAAAAGTCGGCCTGACATCTTCCACGCGCTGAAAATGGGTAAGTTCCTCAGAGAGGAGCTTTGGATTGCAGGGCTCTGACCTCTGCACCTAATCCATGGGCACAGGAATCTGGGAAAGAGATGCAGTTTGGGGTTTTTAATTTATATATATCTTTTGTGAGATTATAATTCACTCTTCCCAGTGAGTGATTATAATTCACTCTTCCCAGGTGAGCCCTGGGGGCCTGTATGTATGAGCGTGTTCTACCCACAGATTCTAGAACATTCTCCCATGTCCCCGCTATCCTATAGCTAGAGTGGAGCTGTACCCTGGCTTCTCTCTCTACTGGCCTCAGTTTTGTTACGACAGAAGGGCTCTTTACCCAGAGTTTCCATGTGTGTGAGAGAGAATGTGTCACACACGTGCCAAGGCTTCAGGTCAAGGTCAGAGGTCAGCTTTTAGTGTTGCTCATCTTCCACCTTCCTTCCGTCTACAATGAGAGGGGGTTTGTTGATGTTCTGCTTCATATGCCAGGCCAGGCGGGCTGCAAGCTGCTGGGATTTCCGTGTCCGTGCCTCCTTAAGGGAGTACTGAGATTACAGATACTCACGCTACATGTGTCTACCTTTTGTCTCAGTCGGAGATTCAAACTCAGGTCCTCATGCTTGCATGGCAACACTTTTACCCACTGGTCCATCTCCCAAGATCCAGACATCACCTCCAGGCAGCCCTCCTGGATCTCCACTCAACATCTGTATGTTCCCTCTTCAGGCCTGTGACCCTTCCTCACTCTCTCTCCCTGTGACACAGGAAGTACATCTGTTTGTTCACTCCCTGTGACACAGGAAGTAATTCTGTTTGCTCAAGTGCTGGTCTCCATCTGTCATAGACACAGGGATCGAAGTGCCTCTCTCACCCAACTTAGTGGCCCCATGACCACAGCAGAGGTAGATGGAGCAAATGCTCATCCTGGGAAACACCTGGATGCGTGAGCTTGTGGTGCCAGGGCCAAGGATCGCCATGGGTCACCACGGGTCACCACAGGTCACCATGGGTCACCACAGGTCACCACGGGTCTCCCTGGGTCACCTGGACTCCTGCCGTTTGTAGGAAACTTTCAACTGGTCAAGGAGATCGCCGATGAAGACCCTAACCACGTGAACCTGGTCAATGGGGACGGGGCAACCCCACTGATGCTGGCGGCCGTCACAGGGCAGCTGCCCCTGGTACAGCTGTTGGTGGAGAAGCACGCAGACATGGACAAGCAGGACAGTGTGCACGGCTGGACGGCCCTCATGCAGGCCACCTACCACGGGTCTGTATCTCCCACTCGCTCTGCAATGTCCTCCATGTGAGGCCAAGCAAGTGCCCTGGCTGGGGAAATGGGGTTTTCTGGCCCGAGATGCAGCCTGTAGCCCAGGGCTTCGAGGGCAATGCTGAGGCCTGCAGGAAAGGCAGAATGGGTGTGGATGCAGTTCAGCCAACCTCCTGTTGCTGGCCTACCGTGGAATTGCCCAGTGGCTGTGGAAACCCTGCAGCGGGCACATCCTGGGCAGAAGGATACATTTCTCAAGTTTGTGTTCAGCTCATCAGTGGGATTGGTTCATTTGGAATTTTTACATGGCAGTTCAGAGACCTCCATTAAGTGTCCCCTCTGTGATATGAGCAGTGGCTTTTTATGACCTTAGACACCGATAGTCATCTTGACCACCTTTATAATAATGTGATCCTCCCAGCCAGGAGGGCTATCATCCTCCTGCAGTCCCCTCTGGGGACATCTTATAGCAGTTCAATGTCCTGGTCCTGGCTCTCCTAAGGGGCTTTCCTCTTGCTCGGTTCATCTGGCTACAACACACTCCTGCATTGGCTATCTTATCTGATAAGCTTAAAATCGCTAACTCTGAGGAAGCTTCTAGAAGGAGGTCTCTGGAGGTCCTCCCTACAGAGAGGTAGGCATAGTGACCGAGCCCTTTAGGGCAGAGGTCCTGGTTTTTATCGTCATTAAGGAAGGGGCATTAGGACTGATACTAGGCACATTTGCCCCTGAACTGCTGAGCGATAGGACGTGATGGGCCCGGAGAACAATGGTGATTGTCCGGGCCCTGCTTACACATCTGAGGACTGTGTGCCTGGTTACTGTTGCCAGGCTTGTGGTCTGGGAACACAGCCACACTTTTCCTGTCGCTCGGTGGGTTAGCCAATTTTGTGTCACTCTTAACAAAATGCCCGAGGCAGTTAATTTATGAAGAAAAAGGTTTATTTTGGCTCATGGTCTAGAGGTTGCTGTTCAAGTTGGAAGGGTCCCAAGGCTTCCAACCTCTGGCGAAAGTATCCATGGCATGGGCAGTGTCTCAGTTAGGGTTTCTGTTGCTGTGAAGACACAACAACTCTTTTTTTCAAGACAGGGTCTCTGTGTAGCCTTGGCTGTCCTGGAACTGTAGACCAGGCTGGCCACAAACTCACAGAGATCTGTCTGCCTCTGCCTCCCAAGTGCTGGGGATTAAAGTGAGCACCAGCACCACCTGACCTGACCACGGCGACTCTCACAAAGGAAAGCATTTAATGGGGTGGCTTAGATTCAGAGGTTCAGTCCGTTATTATGGTGGGGCATGGTGGCGGTGCAGGCAGACATGGTGCTGGAGAAGAGCCGAGAGTTCTATATCTTTGATCTGCAGGCAACAGGAAGTGGTCTGAGACACTGGGCGTGGCTTGAGCATATATGAGACCTCAAAGCCCACACCCCAGTGACACACTTCCTCCAACAAGGCCATCCCCGCTCCAACAAACCACACCTCCTAATAGTGCCACTCCCCATGAACTGTGGAGACCAATTACATTCACACTACCACAGGCCGGGAGCGAGTGCCCAGACAAGTGCTCAGTGCAGAGATCAGAATCCCCTTTGGGGCACATCCATGACCAGTAGGCTTCTCTAAGGCCCCATCTCTAACGGAGCACAGTACCTGCCGTGACCAGACCTTCGCACGTGAGCTGTAGGGTGATCGGGACCCACATGAGAACAGGGAGGCTAACTGCCTGCCCCTTTGATCCCCAGAAACAAGGAAATCGTCAAGTATCTGCTCAATCAAGGGGCCGATGTTGCTCTGCGTGCCAAAAATGGGTACACGGCCTTCGACCTGGTGATGCTGCTGAATGATCCCGGTGAGTAAACCTGCAGGCAGTGCCCGTCCTCCATGCCCGTCCTCGCCTGGGGACCAAACAGTGCCTCCCGTAACTGTATGAGCCTGTGCTGATACACTGTAGAGAAACAAGTCTCAGGTGTCAGGGCACACCCCAGCCCTTGGGACATCCTCTGCTAACCGCCTCCCAGCACCAGCCGCTGTGGAGTTGATGGGAGAGAGGACAAACAAGGGCGCGTGGCTTTGCAGACTGTTAGGACCTAGACCCATTCTGTGGTCACAGCCAGAAATGCTGAGTGACTTTGCAGGAAACATAGAGGGCCTTTGACAAAAAAAGCTAAGTGAAGGAGGCTGCAGGCCAAGGTCCTGCACTAGTCGGTCCACCTTATCAGCCTCTGGGTTGTCAATGGCCCTGCTGCTCCCCTCTGCCCCCCCCCACTGGCCCTCTTCTAAGGCCTGGGGCTTCTGAATAGGGGCTGGGTCTCTGGCAAGTCGTTATCTTGATTATCCTGGAGGTTCAGTCTAGACACAGAGGAGGTCAGAGGCCTCCTGAGCCATTGACTTTGAACCTAAGCTGGGATTCCAACCCCAAGTTATAATAATGGAGGCTTTTTAAAAAACTGCATTTGCTGCGTGCCATGGTATATGTGTGGTCGGGATGACTGGCGGAAGCTGGTTTTCTCTTCCCACCACGTGGGCTTTCGGGATTGGGTTCAGCATGTTAGGTTGGTAACAGACTACACCCTAGTTTCCCCACCCCCCCAAGACAGGGTCTCACTGTTCATTCTAGGCTCGCCTTAAACTCAGCCTCCTGACTGTCATGTGGGCATGTACCATACCCATTCTTAGTGTTTGGGGACTTCTTTAGGATTAAAAACATGTTTTTGTATGTATGATTGGTTTGCTTACATGTATGTCTACGTAGCACATATATGCAGTGCCCATGAAGGGCCCCCTGGAACTAGAGCTACAGCCTGACATGAACCGCCCTGTGGGTGCTGGGAACTAAACCCAGGTCCTCTGCAGGGGGAGTAAAAGCTCTTAACTGCTAAGCTGTTTTTCCAACCCCTGGGTTTTTAAATGAAAATTTTGTTCAAAATTTCACTCAAACACTTGTCTGTTATCGAAGGCTTAGAGAGTTGGTTGGTACTTTCTCTGTTTTCCTCATTTACTGTTGCATCCTACAGGGTCTGCAAAGGATGGGCAGGTAGGAGTGGCAGGGAAGTGCAGGTGGTCCCACACAGGACCTCCTCCTGGGGATCTGACCATACGCTCCCCACTGTAGATGGATGCTTTCTCTGGGCCAGGAGCTGGGAGTGCTTTCCTCACGTTCTTGTCCAAGGCAATAATAATAATAATAATGATAATAATAATAATAATAATAATTTAAAAATCCAGTTGAGGTCATAATAACTAAAAGTACATTTAAATTTTTTTTAAATTTGCATTTATTTTATGCTGAATTTTTTCTGGTGCCAAAGGCTATGTTTTGCAGTTTGCCCTGGGATGTAGTTTGCCTCCCTGCAGCCCCCTCTTAAGGGACAGTGTGATCCTTTTCAGTGAGGTCATCTCAAGGAGGCAGGGGAGTTCACCTGGAGGTTAAAATGACCACAAGCTTAAGTTTGATGGTGCATCTTTTTTATTATTTAATTCGCATTTTTTATTTATTTTACATACTGACCACAGTTTCCCCTCCCCTGATTCCCATCTACCCTCCTCTCCATCCAATCCTCCTTCATTCAGAAAGAGTCAGGCCTATGGCTTTGAACAAAGCATGGGACATCAAATTGAAGTAGGACCAAGCCCCCCCCTCACTGCTAGGAGCCTTACAAAGAGACCAACCTATGCAGCTGTCACACACATGCAGAGGGCCTAAGTCAGTCCCAGGCAGGCTCCCTGACTGTTGGTCCAGAGTCCATGTGCTCCCATGAGCTCAGGTCAGCTGCCTCTATGGGTTCCCCTGACTTAGATGCTCGGCTCACCTGGAAATGCTCAGTGACGGGAGAATCAACATCTAAGCTTTAAGTTCAGTATCACCCTCTGCGATTTTCAGCACGTGCAAAGAAAAACAAATTCGCTCTGTTTTGGAGGCCACTGATGCAGCCAGCCTTACTGCTTGGCCTGGGCTTTCCCACCAGCTCTCCAATTGCACAGCTTGAACGGCACACACTGATTCTTTAAAGACTTCCTCGGGATACTTGGTGGCTTTTTAGATGTGCATACCTCTGATGGTGTGGGCAGTTTCACAGGGATCCAAAGTGAGCATGAAGATTTGAACCTCTTGGTGTGCATGGTTTTGTAGGCTTTCTGGGTCGACAGAATAGCAAGCCTTTTCCATAGGTTGTCCTAGGCGCCTGCAGGAAGTGATAATGCGGTGTGAAGCCCTCTTAGGTGCATCCTGCGCTCCCTAGGGACCCCCTTGAAACCCTCAAGACATGTTTATGTGCTGGGGGTCAGTGCCACCTCCTAGAGCCACACAGAGGGACTGAGGGCAGGACAGAGACAGACTAGGGACTCCGGTAGTCTGGCTGAGAGCCTGTGCTTTTCAGCACCCAGTCTCCTGACTTCTGAGAAGGGCAGGGTTCCTCTCAGAACAGTACATGGACAGGTGAGGTTGAGCTGTGGCCTCAGGGGTTATGCTCCCCCTGGTGCTGCAGGACTGAGTTCAGAGTCTGGGTAGGGTTGATTTGGGTCCTTCCCCGGGGCCAGGAATATGTATTCACAGGTCAAACACTGTTTCTTTGTGCCCGTAGACACTGAACTTGTTCGACTGCTGGCATCTGTGTGCATGCAAGTGAACAAGGACCGAGGCCGGCCCAGCCACCGGCCCCCGCTGCCCCACTCAAAGGCCAGGCAACCCTGGAGCATCCCCATGCTGCCGGATGACAAGGGAGGCCTGAAGGTTGGCCTTCCTCTTTGAAAGGGCTAGGGAAGAATTTGGCGAGCTGTGTGATATTTAAGGAAGGGTGCTGTGGTGGATTGGCAGTGCCTGCCTGGGACCTAGGAAGGGGGAAGCTGTATGGAGTAGGACCCTTGTCCCTGGGCCTGTTCTTTTGTCCCTTCAGCTCCTTCAGTCTCTTTCCTCCCACACAGTCCTGGTGGAGCCGGATGTCCAATAGGTTCCGAAAGCTGAAACTTATGCAGACCCTGCCACGTGGGCTGGCTGCCAACCAACCTTTGCCTTTCTCTGATGAGCCTGAGCTGGCACTGGACTCGACCATGCGGGCGCCCCCCCAGGACAGGACTAGCCACCCTGGGCCACCGGAAGCAGCCCATGCGACCAAAGACAGTGGTGAGAAGGGCCGCACCTGGGGTAGTTGTCAGCAGAGGCACCAAGGCCCAGGTCCTGCCCCCGAACTGCTGACCATAAGATGGTGTGGGGATGAGACACAGGAGGGGTGGCCTGTCTGGAAGACACTAGAAGCAGGTAGACACCATGAGGGATGTAATAAAGTGGGGAGCAGTAACCAGCACTGGAGCCCTGTGTTCTAGTTCTTCACTCCCCGCTAAGAGACCAGAGGCCAGGCACTGCCTCTCTTGCCTTTGACACTTGCTGCCTGCACAGTGTGATTGGCTGTGGTGCTATGCATCGAAATACAATGAGTCCCTGCAGTGAGCTACTAAGCTACACAGCGCCAAGGGCGTTCAACAGACTGCACAACCTCACCAGGTTGCCGAAGGATATTTCCACACTGGAAAAAAATGGACTGGATAAGATCCCTCTGGCAGTCAGATTCCATCCTGGGTTGACTCCTTTGGCACCTCTGTTAGAGAGACCATTGAGTGGGCATGTCGCTGTCTGACCCAGCATGGCAGCGGCTTCTGGAGAGGCTGAAAACATCCTCTGAGATGCCTTTAAATGCCTTCCATCTGTTAGATATTGAACACCAATTGCTATTAAATATTTAAGCCCCCAGGAGAGCTGGATTTCCAGGACGTGGGGCCCCCAGTGCCACTCTGCAGGCTGTGGTCACAGGGAGGGGCATTTCAGGAAGCTTCTGTTTGTTTTACAGGTCCTGGGAGCTCGAGAAGAGAGAAGGAAGATGTGTTACTGACAACCATGGTGAGTGGGGTACCCAGAGAAGCAGTGTCTGGCCTGTGGTCCCTTAGTAGGGAGAGACAAGAGTAGGTGCACCTGTGCTGGTTACTGCTGCCCCTCTATTAGCTCGGCATGGTGGCTGCCAGTCCCTAGCTGCCTGATAGGAGGAGGGGTGTGAGTGTTTGCCCCCATGGCATCTACAGGTAGATGGATGATCAGAATGGGCACCAATGAATGAAAACTGGCTCCTATAGGGGTCAGAACAGATGCCAGTCCTGAACTTTGAACGAGACCTTATGAGCGTTTGGGATCTCATGTAATCCAAGCTGGTCTGACACTCACTGTGTGACCAAGGGTGGCTTAACTTCAGACACCCCTCAACACACACACCCTGCACCTCTATCTCCTGAGTTCTAGGATTAGGGGAATCCATCATGCCAAGTTACACAGTACCTGGGCCTTGTGTACTAGGGAAACACGCTTCCACTGGAAACACATCCCCAGATCTTGATGGCCAAGTCCAAGTCCTGTCCGTGTTATAGGGACTAGAGGGGACAGACTGATGGTCAGCATTTGTCAGGGAGACTCGCCATCCTGGTTAAATGGGCGAGCAGATGAAGGGTGTTTCTAGTCTAGGAGAGGCCTAAGTTTCCTGATCTATAAACTTAGAATTAGGCTAAGCTAAGAGTATAAAATAGTCCCTGAGGTGATAATGGTGCAAATAAGACAGCAACTTATTCCGTGGAGCTGGGAACCCAAATTCCTCTATTCCCAGTTTGCAGTGCATGACCGGTCATCTGTTACCAAGGCTACCTCACAGCCCAAGACGGCTTCCAGAGCTCTGGCTGTTACAGCCTGTGTTAGACTTTCTACTGCTAAAACAGAATCTTCTCAGTACAAATTAAAAGGAAGAAAGATTTCGAGGGCTTGTAGCTCCAGGGGTTTCCGTCTGTGCTCGGTTCTGTGGCTGAAGCTGTGTGGTGACTCTGAACATCATGGTGAAGGAAAACCATTCAGCTTGTGATTGAGGAAGAGGGTGTGGATCCCGCATGTCCCTTCTGCTCACGTGGGCACAGCACACTGCAGAAGGTTGGCCCGTCAAGTCTGTTCCAGGTGGTCAGTCCCTATTAAACGCCAGTGATGCCCCTGCTGAAGAGATGTGGAGGGCGGATTCCTGCAGAAAAGCTGCACACTATAACTTGGGTGATTGTCACCACAGTGGTGGCTTTTAAATGAGATCGTTCCCCCAGGAGGCTCAGCCTAGTGCTTGGCTCAGAATAAGCACCATGTGACCTTGACTGTGTTACCTCTCCTGTCTTGCTGTTGTCTGGGCTAAAAGTCTCCAGGTTAGAGCACCTTGGAGCCAAGATCCCAATTCCAATTCTGGCCAGCAGGGGGAAGTATTGTCAAGGACAGGCAAGCCTGAGTTACCTGCCTGACAAGGGACAGGGCCAGAGCTGCAGAGCACAGAGTGGTCCTGGCCCTTGTCCACCCTCTACCTGGCTACCAGGTGTAATTGATGGCACTCAGGATTATCACGATCACACATCCAGAGTGAGTCATGGTGGCATTTTTTGGTTTTCATCCCTTGGTGTGTTTTTCCTAAGCCGTTTTAGCATTTAAGATAGTGAAATCATGTTATATTAATAACAGCAAATACTTCAGCACTTCCTCTCTTTACTCAACCTTCCCAGAGTCGCACAAGACCGGTGGTATTACAATTTCCACCTAATTTATTAACAATTTACCATGATCTTTTCCACGTCATTAGAACCTTGTTTAGCCGCATCATGTTTAACAGCCGTGTGACAGGACAGTCCATCACAGAAGGACTTCACCCAGAGCAGACCCATGGGAGCTGGGGGGTGGGGTGGTCTGTAGCTCTTTGTAATTCTAACAGCTCTGCTGAACATCCGTGTACTGCTATCTCCTTCCCCATTATTCCTCAGGCAAAGACTGTGAAAGTCATTGGCTTCCAGAAGGGTTGCAGCAGCTTTGCCCAAGGAGTGGAAGTACCCATCTGTGGTGGGCTGGCTGACCTGAGTATCTAACCTAGTTCCCCTCAGGTAGAGGCCAGAGAGGGTGACACCCGTTCACCGACTGACAGAGAGACAACTTAGCCAGTGAGGGAGGCCTGGGGGCCTGCCTTCAGCCTGGGCATTCTTCTGCCCCGCTGCGTGTGGGCACCAGAGGGGATCAGTGTGCGCACTCGGTAGCCCATGATGGGTAGCTGCTGGTCCATGACTCTGCTGGCTCCAGGGTGGATGTTTGCAGCCACTGGTGTAAAGATGCCTGCCTGCCTTCCCCCAGGCAGAGCTGGCTGTGGGGTGTCTGTCCCCATAGAGGACACTCTATGGCGCTACGTTCAGTCTGTTCTTAATTACCATGAGTGTGGACATGGGAATGCAGATGTCCAGCCATCAGAGCTATGTGGGTTTATACCCACCCCAGCACATATTCACAGTGTGAAACTAAAATGTCAGTGCTGGAAGCATGGGCAGGGTGTGGCTGGGCTTGGATCCCTCGGCCTTTGCCCCTTATGCCTACATTCCAGCCTGGCACATGCAGGTTCTGCAGCACTGCACCCTCCTCCTGCACCCCGGGGCTGCAGGCTTGCCTACATCCTGTCTGGTCTATATCTGGAATGTGCTTTGCTTCCCTGCACTGGGATCATTGGGCTCAGTTCTCTGCCACTGCAGAGTGGCCCCCTCCCCTCTGCCCCCCACTCTAGCGTCTCTTCATCCCTCTGATCCTCTGTCTCCTGTCCATGCCCTCATCTTGCCACCGTGCCCTGGGTTACTGGGAGGAGAGCCCGTACTGCTCTCCAGGCGCCTGTTTCCAGTGGAGAAGTGGGCAGCAGGGCCATCATCTACAGTGCTGGAAAACTGGATCCTTCCCCACCCACCCCTCCCCTTGTGGGAGCTCCCTGGGCCCAGCTAATCCTGGCTCGTCTTTTTCAGCTACGGAATGGAGCTCCCTTTCCCCGGCTCCCCAGTGACAAGCTGAAGGCCGTCATCCCACCCTTCCTGCCCCCATCCAGCTTCGAGCTGTGGAGCTCGGACAGGTCCCGCACGTGTCACAACGGAAAAGCAGACCCCACAAAGACCGTGCTGCCCCCAAGAGCCAGCAGGGCCCACCCTGTGGGCTGCGTGGGCACAGACACCGTAAGTGATCTAGTTGCTGGGCTGTGGCACTGCTCACAGAGATCCAGATGTGTGCAAGCAGAGAGACCTGCATCCCCTCAGCACGGTGTTCACCGACTCCATGAAACATGGAGCCTACAAGGGGTGTCTGAGTACCCAGAAGACAAGTATGTGTTGTGGGGGGCGGGTGGGCAGCCAGGAAGTCCTCCAGGATCCCCCAGCAGAGGGAGAGCGCAGATGTGAGGCCTCACTGCTCTGTTACCTTAGGCTGGATGTCTTCTTACCATGCTGTGTGTGCTGCAGTGTATGTGGTAGGGCTGTGCCCCTGCTGATGCTTAGAGTGGCAATTCTGCCCAGTAACATAACACGCAGACTCTGCAAGGCATACCCTGTCCTGTGGCTGCTGTATCTCCTCAGCCCCTGCCTCTGGGGTCTCAGCTTCTTTGGCCAGAATTCCCTTTGTTACAGTGAGGCCTGAGATTATTATACTTAGGGAGTATCTAGGTGACCCAGGAAGGTTCCTGTTCTATTCTGTTCTGTTCTGCTCTGATTTTGTTTATTTTTATCTTATGTTTAGGAGTGCTTCTAGTATGCCCAGGCCAGGACTGAGGACAGGCCATAGAGGGGGCAGGTCTGAGTGGCCAGCAGGCCATTGCGGATCAACAGAGTGGGTGGTTAGAGTGAGCTTGCACTCACAGTTTGTGGTCAGGCTCTGTGGATGTCCAGGGTGCTGGGGCAGGAACTGCAGCATGACAGGAGCCAAGCCTTTGAGACCAAAGGACGAGGTGTCATGATAAAGAGTGAGGGAGATGGCTGGTAGAGGACCTGGAGGCAAAGGGACTTCCCACAGGTGAGGAAGTCTGTGTCACAGCGGGGAGCAGGTCCTCCTGGAGGGGACATGGTCAGAACACTGGCACCTGGTGGAACTGGCCTCCCGGAGGGAGTTGGAGGATGTATTTCAGGAGTTGTTTTAGTTGTAGGGGATGTTTCAGCAGCAGAGGTAGCATGGCAGAGGGAAGCTGGACCCAGATAGACCTGTCTTGGATATACTGTGACTTTCAGGGAGTGGGCTCCTTCACACTGCCTGGAGGGCTCTGTAACCCTGAGACTGAAGTCAAGTGGCCAGTGTTGGGCTCAGCCCGAGTTAATGGGTTGTTAGCAGTGGGAGCAAGCTCTTTCCATGGGGGAGGGACCCTGATGGGCACAGCATGTGTGCACTGCTCTGCTGCTGTGCAGGAAGAAAGGCCCAGTCCTAAATGGTCCCACCTTGCATTTGCAGGCTACTGGCAGGCCAGTGAAATTCCCCAGCATCTCCCGAAGCCCCACCTCCCCTGCCAGCTCTGGGAGCTTCAACCATTCACCTCATTCCTCAGGAGGTGCCAGTGGCATTGGGGGCATGAGCAGACTGGGCGGGGAGCTGCATAACCGCTCAGGTGAGTAGCCACAGGCCCGGGAGATGGCATGGTCCCTGGCCAGCACACCAACTGGCTCTGAGCTCCATCTACACTCAGTACCAGAAATGGCTGCACGCCAGCCCATTTCTTGGTGTGGCTGGAGAACTTTCAATGAACTAACAATTCAGGGTTGCTTTCACTCATTTTCCTGACATGAAGCCGGATGGAGAAGGAAGAAGTCAAGTCCATAGTGTTTTTTGTACTTGTAAAAATGTTATAAGAAATGGAGAAACATGCCAAGGGCTTTCCGGGTGCAAACTTCTTGAAGGCTGAGCCTCAGGGGGCTTCTGTTCTAACGTCCATCAGACAGACAAGGATACCCAAGTGCCGAGTGGGAAAGAGACGTACCCAGGCTTACCCAGCAAGCTGGAGGCAAGGAAATGTCAAAGCAGGGGGTCCCAGAGTTCTAAGCCACAGCATACTTCCAAGTCCACCCAAAGACTTTAAGGACTAGCCAAAGCCAGCTCTTTGACAGGAACCCACCGTGGCAGGCCACTGCATAAAGCATATATGTATCTGGCAGAATAAAAGCTCGAAGACCAGATGAGCCAAAAGACAAGAAAGGTGGGGGGTAGGGAATATAAGCTCACCCACAAGGGCTCACTCATCACCAACATTTTTGCTGTAACTTTGCAGTGTTTTATTTTGTACATATTATGAATATTTATAGCCAGAATGGTTTATTGGACACTGTGCCAGGCATGATGCTGAGCCATTTAAATGGTCCCTGAACAATTCGTTTATGTCATCTTCTGCATATTACAGGGGAGGGAGCCGGGGTTCCAGTGACCCACCTGAGGCTATATACCTCTGAGGTGAACCCAGGCTACCTGCTGCAGAGCCCTGAGGACGGGGGGGGGGGATGTTGGGGGGTGTCTTCTGTGTCACCAGTGTTTCAGGTGGTTGTGCGCATGTCTGCTGCTGCTCTTCGGTGCTCTCCACCCTGCATTCAGAGCTTGGTGTGGCCGCTGCATAGTGAACTGTGTCCTATAATCCTGCTCATGAAAATACTCCCGAAATTTAAAAAGAATTAATTTATTTTGTGGTGTGACTGTGTGTGTGTGTGTGTGTCTGTGTGTGCGCGCATGGTTGCGCACGTGCCATAACAGGAGAGTGAGGGTCAGAGAATAGTTTACAGGAGTCTGTTCTCTCCTTCCACCCTATGGGTCCCAGGGATTTCCCTGAGGTCTTTAGGCCTTGGCAGATGCCTCTAGCCAGTGAGTCATCTTGCTGGCCCCCAGGTGATACTTTCAGGTCTATCCACTGATCTCTGTAGTCTAAACTCCATAGCTGTGCCATCAGTTTGCCTTTTAAAAAAGTTAGTGCAGTTAGTTTGTTGCCAGCAAGCTCTCTTCTATTACCCCCCCCTCTCTCTTTTTTTACCGTGAGGTTGGCAGTCACTAAGTTGCTCAGGCAGGCCTTGAACTTGCAGTCCTCCTTCTCAGTCCTCCCAGTAGCTTCAGTTCCAGGCCTGCACCACTAGACCCAGCTACTCAGTCTGCCCTATGTTCCAGTGCTGCCAGGGGATCCTGGCAGGGAGTAACCGACAACAATGCTACATGAGCTCCTGTTGCCAGTGGCTTCCTGGGAACAGCCCCAGGAATTAAGTGTCTGTGTGTCCATCCCAACCCCTCTCCATGGAAGCTGAGGGGGGAAATGGCTATTAGGATGCCATTAGAAGCCAAGCTCTCAGAGTTCTGTGGGGTTAGGGATTCATTCATTCTGGCCCTGGGACGAGCAAAAGCAAGCTGGCTCTTACTCACCCTGCTTCTCACCATGACAGCGGCACCCTCCCCGACCCCAGCCCCTTTGAGCCCTTGTGTAGAACTCTTCCCAGCCTGAGCCTTGAGCCAGCTCACAATCCACCATGAGGCAGGACGGACTCTTACCCTGGTGCTCACTCTTGTCTCTGTCTCCTCAGGTGGCAGCGTAGACAGTGTCTTGTCCCAGATCGCTGCTCAGAGGAAAAAGGCAGCTGGATTGTCTGAGCAGAAGCCCAGCCAGCGGTCCAGTCCCGTGGGGCCAGCGCCAGGTTCCAGCCCGCCTGAGCTTCCAGCCTCCCTCGTGGGCAGTGGTGGTGGCTCTTCCAGTGGAACTTCCAGCAGCAAGGTGCTTGTTCTCCTGTGACCCACAAGTGGAACTGGGGTGTGGGGTAGGAGCGAGCCTCGGGGTACTGCAGTCGTGGCCGCTCCTAAGCTTCCTGCAGAGGTCTGAATCTGCCCCCTGCAGGCCTGTGTTCACCTCACCTCTTCTTCAGTGGGGATAGGGGTGAGCCTTGCACACACTGTTCACTGTTGAGAGCAGAGGGTCAACAGGGTGGGCACAGCCTGCTACACTAACCCCCGACTCACTGAGCTACATCCCAGCTCTTAGGTTCGAGTCTCAGCAGAAATGTCTGTTTCTGCCCAGCTGTTACTGGCTCCACAACTTTCCCTTATCCCAAGTCTCTCTCAGAAAATCCTCAACATTTCAGTTCCTTTTATAATTTGGTTCCGGAAGTTTCTCCCTAACACATGAACTTATTTCTGTTATGTTCAGAATTATTTATGTGAAGGACCTGTATAATTACGTTTATTTTAGAGTTCAGCTATAGACCAAAAAGTTCCTCCTGATATTTTGATGCATTTTCTTTATAAGACACAGAAAGTTATGTAACTAGAGTATTTCTCTTTTCGCATTTTCTACTTGGCTACTCACAGCTACGCATCAAAATAAGTCTACTAGCTGAGGGCTTTTGGGATAGTTTTCTCCTTTGTTGTCTAAATGTTTTCTTCTGTCCTGATAGTTTTATTAACAGTGTTAGGTGTCACTTAGCTTTCTGTCATTGCTGTTGGAAATAGGCACGTAAGCTGTTAACTGTTACCTCACGTGGCCATATCTGTCAACTCTAACAACATACAAGTATGTTCTGATGAAAAGAAATCGGCTGTCATAAGTGTTTTGTTTTAGCTTTTCAGTCACTTGAGGGTTTTCTAGGAATCTTCCTGTTTCTGATGCGTAGCTCGGCTCTGCTGCACTTCTGCCCCCCTCCTGTAAGAGTGCCAAGGTCTGTCTTGTGCCTTGGAGTGTGATCTGTCTTGGAGAGAGTCCCATAGCCACTTGCTGTCTCTGTGAATATCCCTGGTGTGGTTGGCTGGTAGGTAGTGTGGTTCATGTGCTCTGTATCCTGATTCCCTGACTCCATCAACTCCCCCAGAGGAGTGGCAACATCTGTAATTACAACAGGGGGGTCAGTTGTTTTCTTTTTACATCTATTGTTTTATGCCTCGCTTACTTTAAAGTTCTACATATATTTATTTGGGACTGTTTTGGTTTTTGTTTTTGAGGCAGGAATTCACTCTGTAGACCAGACTGACCTCAAACCACACGCTTCCCTGATGGGGAACTAGGATACTGTCACACTGAGGGTGCTCACAGCTGACAACCTGTACCACGGGGGAAGAAAAGGCGACAGAGTAGAAAGGAAGAAATCAAACTCCTGCCCTTATGCAGTGTGCCTGACCATATATGAACTATAAGGAATCTGTGTAGATGCCCAGGGCTAATAAACTAGTTTAGGAAGCTCAGAATAGGAGGCCAAAGCTGGGCTGCAGTCCACAGAATACAAGAGTACTGCAGTTCATAGAATAAAGGGGTAGGTAATACATGAGGTCAGTTGAATATCTTTATACTAACAGTAAACAATTAGAATATTATAAAAAACCCTCAGTTTATTTTGTGCGTATGAGCTTTTTGTTTGCATCTGTGTATCTGTAACATGTGTGTTTACAGGTGCCCACAGAAATCAGAAAAGGATTTGGATACCCTGGAACTGGAGTTACCAATGGGTCTGAGCTGCTATGTGGGTGCTGGGAACTAAACCTGGGTCCTCTGTGCAAGAGCAACAAGTGCTCTTAACCACCAAACCATCTCTCCAGCCCCAACAATTAGACTTTTTAATTTGACATTTTATAAGTATAATTTACATAAGATTATATGAAAATGAAATGTGTTTAAATTTAGTAAAATGTGTAGAATCTGTAGGTTGAAAACTGTGGAGCAGTGGTAAATCTAAGGGGCTTAACTCCATGAGAAGATGGGAGGCTCAGTAGTGTTTAGGTACAAACCCTACCCCTCCTGGCACCCAAGCCCAGGCTTCCTGGTCTTGTTGCTGCTCTGCATCTCTCAGTCCCAGCTAGATGTACTGTTGAGTAGGTACCACTGTGTTCCAAGATACAGCATCCATTCTCATCCTCTCCAGCTACCAGTGATGGCTTCAATTTTTGTTTTATGCCCTGCGCAGAAACTGGACCCCAGCAAACGGCCTCCATCTGGAACGTCTGCTGCCTCTAAAAGCACGTCCCCTACCCTCACGCCCTCGCCCTCTCCCAAAGGCCAAGCTGCGGAATCCTCGGTGTCCTCCTCGTCCTCCCATCGTCAGTCCAAGAGCAGTGGGGGCTCCAGCAGCGGCACCATCACAGACGAGGGTGAGTCCCCAGAGGTCCCAGTCCACACCTGTTCCTCCACCATGATGACCTCGCAGCACAGAACCATGCCGTACCAGCCAAGATCTTACACCTCTTCCCTTCCCCGGTTGTTAGTGCACTCAATGGGATTTGAGTATAGGCTGTTGTGCTGATATGCACAGACACCTGTAGAAGGGCCTTCCAAACCCAATTGTTCCATCTCTCTCTGCACTAGACAAGTCAGTATCCTACAGCTGCTAGTGGGTGGGGGAGGCTCTATTCAAACCAGCTTAAGAAAAACACATTAATTGGTTCATCTGAAGGAGATGTTTGGAGCAACCTTCAGGTGAGTGTGGACCCAGGGGCTTTGGGAATGCATTCTCCAGATCTCGGCAGACCTCAGTGGGCAGCGTCAAGCTTTTTTCATCTTCACCACCCAGCTGAAGGAGCAGTAAATACTCTATCAGTGGGTCCAAGCAAAACTTCAGGGGTTCAGGTCACAGAGACCTCCCCACCCGTGAATTCTCAGCAAGCAGACGCCACACTGATAGTCACTGCTGAGTGAGTGAAGAAGGAACCCATTCTCCATGACCTTCTTTGAACTCACTACCTCAGGACCTTTGCACCTGCTGCTCACACTCCCTGGATGCTGCCCAGTGCTCTGCCCTCAGATATCTGCAAAGCTTGTTCCTTCATTTATTGTCAGATGTCTCAGTTCCCCCTCTGTCAAACAGCATCTTGTTCCTTGTCATCCATCCACACTGTTCTCCTCCCTTCCTGCCTTGGCTGTCAGCCTGTGTGTCCTCTGTTTGGTGTCTCTAGTCCAATAAGTCCCTCCTGAGCATGTCCTTGATTTCTTCTAGTCCCAGACACTGCTCTGGGCCCTCTCCTTGCCTGACCTTGTCTGATGCCCACCTTCATACCCTGATCTAAGTCCTTCTGGCTCTGCCACCCCTGCTCTAGGGAGGTAATGGGCTCCATGCATGTGAGCCCCCTCCCCCCAACTCATCTGCCGCGCCTGCCTACTCTGCTGCCATTCTCACCCAGCTGAGGACTCTGGCCTCAGCCGCAGCATTGAATGCATGCTCTGCACTGGCACCTTTCATTCCCAGTAGCTAGAACTCCCCGCATCTGCTGCTGCCTGCAGTCCCGGGACCATCAGCCCACGACACCCTGGTCTCCACAGACTGATCTTGGCTTTCTAGAGAGCTAGGGCCTGGAGAGAATAGCTGAGCATACCTAATGGCCACAGTCACCTGGGGTACAACCCCAAGATACCTTTTTGTGCTAGGGCTCCTTAGGGGCTCATACTAATATCCTAGAGAGGTGCAAGACCCACTCCTGCTGTGTGTTACAGACTCCAAAATGAATATGTGTGTGTGTGTGTGTGTGTGTGTGTGTGTGTGTGTGTGTGTTTAATCCCTATCTCTTTTTCACAAAGACGAGCTGACTGGAATACTTAAGAAGTTATCACTAGAGAAGTACCAGCCCATCTTTGAGGAGCAAGAGGTAAGGGTGTTGTTCTTGGGTGTCAACTAAGACTTACCATTAAAACAAAGACTGCACGTGTGAGTCCCTCCTGTCCACCTGCGACTATTGCATCTGAGTCCTTCCCAGTGGCACGGGGCCTGAGTTTGACTTTGGGATAGGAGTCTGTAACCAGGCACTTTTCTGAATTGAAAGAAAGATTGTTGTATGGGCTTCGCACAAGCCACATGTTAATCCGAGTTTGGGAAGTGTCTAGAAACAGTGTCAAGGGTCATCTGAGTGCGCACCTACAAGCACTCAAAAACCACATTTCAAATGGGCGTGGTGACTCATGTCTGTCATCCCAGCACTCAGATCATTGAGGCAGGAGGATTGCTACAAGTCCCAGGTCATCCTAGACTAAAGAGTGAGAGTATCTGGGGGATATAAAAGAGAGAGAAAAAGAGAGGGGGAGGGGGCCTAGAGAGAGACATTGAGGCTGAATTCAGAGTGACGGCCACTGGGTATAGGCTTCCAAACAGGGAATGAAAATGTCCCAAAGCTGGGGTGTAGTTCAGGTGTAGACTGCTCACCTAGCATCCCAAAGTCCTAGCTTCATCTCCCAGCACTGCACCTACCAGGGGTGGTTGTGCACCCAACCCCAGCCTCCAGGAGGTGGAGGCAGGAAGTTCAAGGTCACCCTGGGATACTTGAGGCCATTTCCCTGGAAGGATGGCCTGATGCCAGGTGTGCTAATCCAGATGCATACTTTAAGCACAGCTGTATTTGGTGAATTGTAGAGCAAGTGGGTTATACAACAATCAAATTTTAAAGTTCACTGTATTTGCCCAATAAACCCCCCTGCAGGCCGCCAGCCCTGGGCTGTGGTCACTGGAGAAGGAGTCTGCTGCAGCTTAGCACATGACAGCTGTCTTGAGTACTGTCACTTATGATCCTCACCAAACCTGAGACGCAGGGAAAGCTCCAGACACAGATGTGTGTGCAGCCTTCTTCCTCGGTTTTCCTCCTGTCCTGTCCTGTCTGTCTCCTTGGCCTTTGGGACTCCCACAGAGGTTTCCTCATTTCCAAGAACCGTCTTCTGATTTCCGGCTGCTGCCTGCTCTGCTTTGCCGTGTCCATAGACTCTGTCTCAGAATGTACCTCGCTTCTGATTCATGAGGTGTGTGACCCTCACCCAGCCACCACACCCACACTCTGTGTGCAGGGTCTGGGGCACAGGACTGGGTTTGTTGGGTATGGGAGCATGTTCCTGGCCCCTGGGTTTCAGGCTGCTGCTGTCCCACATGTGGGGTGGTGGGATGTCTTTACCTGGGCCACTTTGACCATCTCTCAGCCCCAATTTCCTGGATCAGAAGTCTGTTAGCTTTTCTCCTATAGCAGGGCCATCTCTTCAGTACCCAGGCAGGCCGGGAAGGCAGGCAGCATATCACCTGCACAGACAAGGGGCACATGGCCCTGCTGGTATCTCTGCCTCAGTCCCCCATGGCCCTTCTCTCGTCTCCTGCCCCTGCTTTTCTCTCACTCTGTCCTTCCCCAGTGCACCTCTCTTGTCCTGTGGAGGGGAGGGTGTGCTGACTGCACCCATGCAGCCTGTTTGCTGTGCAGGGTCCGGTATCGCTGTATACGGCCACATGGGGATTCCCTGCCTAGTGGCAGAACGTGGAGTCCTTCAGATCCCTGTCCCCAAGATGTCCCAGTCTTCCCACAGTGCCTCTGCTAGAAAGCCAAGGGCTAGGGCTGTGAACAGTTAGCTGTCTTTAAGAGTCAGACCGGACCTGGAAGTAGTGAGTCATAACGGGTTCATGTGCAGTAGGGGGAGTGTCCCCCAGAGTGTCCCTTCTCCCCCCAGGTGGACATGGAAGCCTTTCTCACTCTCACCGACGGCGACCTGCAGGAGCTGGGTATTAAGACGGATGGTTCCCGGCAGCAGATTCTGGCTGCCATCTCCGAGTTGAATGCAGGCAAGGTACAGTGTTCTAGCTTCCTACCTGCCTTGTACAAACGCCGAAGACCACCAGGATCGTCATAATGGTCCCTCTGTGTCTCCTGTGGCGGGTGACAGAGGTGGCCTACATGTACACTTCTCGTGACTGAGAGCCCACTACCTCTCCATGCAGCCTGTTCCCTCTGCAGACGCCTCTCCTGCAATTTACATATGCATTTCCTTATGTGGTTTCAACCATGAGGGATGGGTTTGACAACCCTGGGATCAGAATAGCTGTGGGTGGGATCTCAGGACATGGCATTCCTTCCCTGTCCTGTCCAGAGTATCAGGACTAGGGCTGTTGCATGCACTAAGGTTCCTAACAGAGCTTCCCAGGCCCTGCAGCGTCCCATGGTGGGACCCCACCTGCTGTGCTACTATCTTAGTACCACTTACAGATAAGGAAACCAAGGCCCAGAGAGGCGGAGAAGCAAATGGGACAGCCGGGATTTGAACCCGGGCTATTGGGTTTTAGTTCATGTTTAATCTGTATGTGTCTGTTGCTGCTTCTCACCTAGACATTGGGGGAGGGGAGCTCTCCTAGGGCTGAGGAAACAGATAACCTCTTCCTTTCCCCACATCAAAATTGGGGGCTAGGGCTTTGTTGTGAGGATCCTATTGCATTCCTGAAGTTGTGCAAGTGAGAAACATTCCCCATGAGCCAGGTGGGACCCCCTAGTCATACCTCAACTAGAGACAGGACCCCTGCGCTAGGGTCTCCCTTCAGCAGCTGTCACTGTGGGCACTGGGAGCTTCTGACTTGGTCTGACTCAGCCCGGTGACGAGGTAGTCGTTTCCCTCCAGAGCGGTCGGGCTTTTCCAAGTGTGCACTGAGCCTCAGCCGCAGTCAGTTGATGAACAGCCACAGATCTAATAGGACCTCTGTGTGTGCTTCTGTTCTGTCCACAGGGGCGTGAGAGGCAGATTCTACAGGAAACCATTCACAACTTCCACTCTTCCTTTGAGAGCAGCGCCAGCAACACCAGGGCCCCTGGCAACAGTCCCTGTACGTGAGCCTCTTTGCTGTGACCATCAGTGTGAGCGCCCTGAGCATCAACACCCCTGCACACAGCCGGGGCCCAAGCTACTGCCCCAAACTGCCGCTTTACATATTGGCCCTTTCACTGGCCCATCCACCAGAACAGCTCTGGTGATACTTGTCCTATAGGTAGAGAGACTGAGGACTCCTATGGGTAGAGACTGAGTCTCTCCCAACATTCCATTAGTATGCTCCTGGTTGGTAGTGGGGTTCATACAGTGACGTGGGGACCCCTACTACACCTGGTGACTTACCATCCTCAGGAGTTTTAAAGTCTTTGCTTCTGACAAACCCAGCTTCTTCCTAAATGCCTTTGCTCATGCTTCATTGGTCCTCAGTCATCACATGGCTCTACCTGGGTGCAAAGCAGGCTGGGAAATGTAGTTCCTGCAGTGGCTTAAGCAACACTACCCACAGATAGGGGAGAGAGGTGGAAGGTAAGCCCTTCCTGCTACATCTTGCTGCAAAACCTCCTCCTATAGCTGGGGATGAGGCTTAGTTGGTAAAGTGTTTGTCTAGTGTGAAGACCCAGATTCAATCCCCAGGGCCACATAAATAATGTGATGATATGTGCCTGTAATCTTAGCACTCATGGAGGTGAAGGCAGGAAGATCAGAAGTTCTAAGTATTCATTGGCTACGTAGTGAGTTTTTGACCAGCCTTGGATACATGCAACCATTTGCTACAGAACAACAACTTCTAACTCATTCTTGGTAGTCCCAGTCATCCAGTCCTGGCCTTTCTTAGTGTCCCTACATACGCACATGGTTCTTCTGTGCTGTGTACATCACTACCATATCTCTTCACTGCGGCTGCTGCACAGAAGCAGCAAATGTCAGGTTACAGGATGCTTTCCTCTGCTGGAAAGCCTGGAGACCCACTGTGTGGGTCCTCCTCCTTTGTGGCCTTTGCCTTCCCTATCTACAGGGTAGAGAGCTAGGGAAATGAGGTTCTGGGCCCCGTGATCCCCTCCAGAGTCAGGTACGACTTTCTGCACATACTGGAAACTGAGGCACTGTCTCAGACTTTGGGGCTTCAATCCCAGCACTTGGGAGGCAGAGGCAGACATATCTCTGTGAGTTTAAGGCCAGCCAGGTCTACAGAACAAGTTCCAGAGCAGGCAGGCCTATACAAAGAAATCCTGTCTCAAAAAACAGGGGGGGGAGGGGAGCGCGAAAGGACTTTGGGGGCTCAGAAGACTGTGAAATATAAACTTTGGGGTTTCTTTTCTACCTTATTAATGCTGTGACCCTCAAAAGTTAATTGGCCTGTGTATTCTCTACTGTATGAGGGTGAGACTGGCTTTTCAAATCCACTCTTTCTATTTTATACTGGGTGCTGGGCATAAGAGAGAAGCTGGAGATGTCTGGAGAATCTTGATGGGAAAACTGTGAGCAGGGAGTCCCAGTCTCAGGAACAGCAGGAAAGAGTAGGCTCTGTGCTGTGGACTTGGGGTCAGGGGCAGGACCGGCCACACAGCTGGCCAGGGATGTGGTAAGCGAGGCCTGTGCAGCTCAAGCATTTGGTCCGCAAGAGGCGCCTCGCAGACAGTGGTTCTTCTATGAGCTGTGCTGGGCCATCTCTTATGTGTCCCTCCATACTGGCTGTTAGAGGCCTTGGCCACCACATTGCCCAGAGCCTCATGTTTTCCTCTGATGGCCCCGTGGATCCAGTGGGTGTCTTGTTCCTCACATCCCCTGCTCACTAAAACTGTTAGTAGATAGGAAGGCTTCTGTCTGCTAACTACCCTCAAAGGCCGTGGTTCTCAACATTCCAAATGTGACCCTTTAATACAGATCCATAAAATTATTTCTGTTGCTACTTCACAATTGTAATTTTCTACGGTTATAAACTGTTATAATGTAAATCTTTTTAGAGATAGAGGTTTGGCAAAGGGGCTGCGGCCCACAGGTTGGGAACCACTGCTTTAAGTAGACATGCTCACTAAGTTCATGTTATGTGCCCAAGCTTCTTGGCATGGTCATCTGTCCTCCGCACTGATTAATGTCACACTGTAATGAGGAAGTAGACCCAGGAGGCAGAAAGCAGCCCTGAAGTATCAGTGCTGAGTGCGTCAGAGCTGGTGGCCGACATGTCCAGGCCCTCCCCGTTCTGTCCACCTCTGGAGTTAGATGCAGTAGTGCTACTTGTCATGGGTGACCAGTGTCCTCAGAGGTGACCCCTGGCTGAGGTTCAAATCCCCAGCATTGAGTCTGAGGCTATGGGTGTGCTGCCTGCTGTTACCCCATCTTGCATGCCTACATGATCAGGACGGCTCTCAGATGGCCACCTGTGAGACAGGTGCACTAGAGCTGGCTTCTACAGGACAGGCCTCCCGGACCTCACCTGAGGGCTGGACAGTGGGGTTCGTGTGAGACAGACAGGCGCTGGGCGATGCCATTCTTACCCTTACTGCACTCAGATGGTTCTGAGCCCCTTCCTCCCATGCAGCATGCTGATTGGCAAGAGCCCTGGCATCCTTTCTGAGCTGTCACCATCTCTTCTGGGGACCCTTCTCTGCTCATGGTTGTTCCCAGCCCTCCAAATGACTTCCAGTAATTCCCAGAATGCACTCTGTGGAACACTAGTCCCATGAGATGTTAGGTTTTGACGGGAGGGTTTGTGGAAGTTGGGTCAGGTTCTCTATCAGGAAGGTTTGGCAAACACCACTAGTCAAAGCCAAAGGCATGAGATTGTCCTTGTGAGACCAGGGTCCCTTGAACACCTGAGAAAGCCCTGATTCATCTGGAACAGTGACAGCTGCAAGCTGCTAGGAGCGCTCAGTCTGAGCTAGGCCGGAGTCCTCGGGAATCACCACCTCTGTTCTCAGTAGCCCTGCAGAAGTGGCCGGCTTGTCTGTAGGACATCAGGGTAAGGGAATTCCCTGACTCAGCTGGCAGGAACCCTGCTCAGTGGGCTTCCTGTCCACTGCACAGTGGGAGGCATTCTGCCCAGCATCCTGCTGGAATGTTCTGGCCACCTCTTTCTAACCCACACCATTCCAAGAAGGCCGGCAAAATTTGTAAGAACAAAGTTTCCTTTTTTATCCTTTTGTCCTTGGGACATTGATTGAGCATCTGCCCCACACCAGACCCACTTGGCTCTGAGAACACAGAAAGACTCACTATGGCCCCTGACCAGCCAGCCAGTGGGAGCCATGTCGGGATGTGTGATAACGTGTATGGTGAGCCAAGCACTCAGTCATTAGTGAGATCCCTGGCTCCACCTGGGTGGTCCTTAGGGCAGGTGTGGACATGGCACAGTCGGGGATGGGGGGGGATAGGTAAGTGGCAGCAGCTACCCTCATTGGATTATGTCCAGGGAATATGTCCGCTATATCACCATCACCTGACGTCCCTTATTGAAGTGAGCAGAAGCACTAGAAAGAAACCGTGCACGTGGGGCGGGCCCAGCCCTAGCTTAGCCACTGTTCCCCAAGCAATGCACAGGATGCTGCTTCATCTCCCAAACCTCAGTTTTCCTTTTGACATTACCAGGGAACAGCTGTCCCAAGATGCCAAAATCAGATGGAGGCCAGAAAGCCCCTTTTGCCCTGGAGCTGTATAGATGGTAGGAATCTCAAAAATGGTTGCATGTTTTAAATCTGTTCCTTCCCCTTCTCCCTCTTTCTTCCATCTGTCCATCTACGACGATATAAGCCATGGCCGGATGGGTAAAGGCAGAAGAAGCAGTGTCTAGCAAGAGGTAGCTGCAGCTGTGCAAGAGGGAGCTGTGGTTGTGATGGCTCTGCTGGCATCGGAGCCCAGGGATATTGAGGGTTGAGCAGAGAATCGCCGCCCTTCTCTTGCCTGGATTATTTCTTCACTGGAACTCACAGCAAGCGGACAGAAGACTGGCTGATGCAGTGTGCAAGGGCAAGGGATGAACCTCTCTTGCTAATGCTTTGGAGAGGCTAAGATGGAGGCCACATGGCTGCAGATGTAAACCCTAACCTCTACATGCAAGTAGGTGCTACCCTTCAAGGCCTGGGACCGACCCTTCCAGGAAAGATGCTGCACACAGGTGAAGCCCTGCAGAAGGTGTGGTGCAGCACCCCACTCTGACTGTCCTTGTTCGTTTTAAGCAATCACCAGCGGGTCCTGTTCAACATGTGAGGACACGTAATGCTGCCCCTAAGACGCTGGGGCCAAATTCTGCAGGCTGCCATGAAGAGACAGCCGGGACACTCGCGAGTGTCATACTTTCTAGGTGCTTCCAGCAGATCGGCCTGGCTCTGCCTGCTCTTGGGGCACTGCTCTCCAGGAGCAGACTTGGACACACATGTGGTTGCAGCCCAATGGAAGCACACATGGACAGTGAGGTGAAGGTGCAGGAGGGCGCTGTGGATATGAAGAGCCACACACGAGAGCACCAAGCCCACTTCACTGTCTTCAGCTCCTCCAGGGCACCTCAGAGCAGGGTCCTGCTTCCCACGGGAGCCCCCCCCAAGACCAATAGACACAGGCATCTTCATCAGGATACCCGGGTGGCAGGGCTGGGGTGTGACTTTGTCCCAAGCCACACTAGGGTGTCTGCACCCAATGGTCAGAGCTGGCCGTGCCATTTCGTTTCAGCCCTGCGGTTGGCTCTCATTTTCTTCATTTCAGACATACATTATTTCCACATAAAGACTTGGTTCTTGGAAAGACTTTTGCTTGCCAAACTGCATATATTAAAAATGGGGAATGTGTCTCCTGTCTCTGTGCTCTTCAGGGCACAGCATGCAGCGGGGGTCCCTCCTATGCCCCTGTAACATGCTGCAGGGTGTTTCTGTGTCCCACCTTACCCCATCTCCACGGTAACCCTTTGAGGCAGCTGGAACCTTTAATTCCTGTCAGTTTGGGGACTGTTGACACACAGATAGTAACCGGCTTTGTGAAGGTCAAACCCAGCTAATGAGGGACACTCGTTTGAATGCAGGTCTCACCTCTGAGTCTGTCTTCCTGCTGTCTGGCTGCCTGTCAGCAATGAGTAACCCAGCCAGCAACCAAACAAATGTTACTTTGTCATTTCCTCCTTGGAGTTTGTTTACAGTGGGGAGGGGGTACAAAGTGCTTGCTATAAATAGCTTGGAAGGCTCTCCTTGTTTCTGTAAAGAACTGTGCCTCAGCCACCTGGAGCACAGGCAAACAGAAGGTGGTGTCTAGGTGTGTGGAGACAGGGGAGCCTATGGACAGGCCAATTCTGCATGAGGAAAAACACTCAGAGACCAGCACTGCCAGGAGGGAGCTTCCCCCAGAGGGGTACAGGTGCCCCGTGTGCTGAGCTAGCTAAAGGGGAATTCAGACTAGTGAAGAATGGACTGGCAGGTGTCAGTAGCAGATAGAAGTGACAGGAATGGGTGTCCAATCGCAAGTTACCCTGACACCAGGTCTCCAGTGGACGTATCAGCCTTGACCCTGATGAGTTCCCCCTGCATTGGGAAGAGGCACAGTGATGGTAGCTTGAGTTTTACTTCTGAAATCCACATCTCAAAAGAAACACTCTCCTGGGGCCCTTTTCAGGTTTATTTCCCGTTCCACCCCCCACCAATAACCATGAAAAAGTAGGAAGCAGGAGAGAGCCTTCAATAAGGAAAACATAGAATGTCCACCCAGCCAGGCTGTGGTGAAGCTCAGTGGTAGAGTGCTTGCCTCTAGGTTTGCAAGACCCTGGTATGGAGCCCAGAACTGGAAGGTGTAAGCACAGTGTATATCTAACCCAGAAGTTCCTCAGAGCATTTCCAAAGGGATTGGAAATCATGTTCCAACGTGACCTCACCATCACAGACGCATGGAGGTGGCGGTGCCCAGGTCTTGGTTTTTTCTGTTGCTGCCGACAAAAGCGTAAGAGGAGGAAGGGGTTCATTTGGCTCGCTGTTCCACGTTACAGTCCACCATGACAAGGGAGTCCTGGAGGCTGGAGCTTGAGGGAGGTGGTCGCATCTGTAGTCAGCAGAGCCACGGACATGTGCCCAGTTCTCCTTTTCGTTGTCCAAGGCCAAACTCATGAAACAGTGCCACCCACGTTCAGCGTGTGGAACACGATAAATAAAAATTCAGAGACAGATGTGGGGGTTCAACCCGAAGGTAAGAAAAGCAGAGCAGCCAGCCACTGGCTCTTAGCTCTGCCTCAGTCTGAAAATGATGATCCTGCCTCCGGGAAACCTCAGAGTGTGACTGAGACCAAGAGCTCCTCTCTAGCTCTGGGATTAAGGGTGTGCACCACTACCACCTGGTTTCTATGGCAAGCTAGTGTGGCTACTGGAATTAAAGGTTTGTATCATTGCTGCCTGGTCTGTGAAGCTGGCCAGTGTGGCTGTTTTACTTTTCTGATCTTTAGGCAAGCTTTATTTGTTAAAATACAAATGAAATACCACTACAAGTGTAGATCTTCCCACCTCAGGAACCTAAGAAAATGCCTCGCAAGCGTGCCCACAGGCCAACCTAATCTGTAGGCAGTCCTTCCCGGAGACAGGTGATTGCAGGTTCTGTCAAGTTGGCAGTAACCATGACACCAGGTGTCCACCAATGTGTGTGGTCTGCCTATAGGAAGGAATGTTACTCAGTTGGCACATGCCTTGACCAGGATGAACCTGAGACTGGCCCTAAGGGAAAATCCAGACGGGAGACCACAGTGTCAGACCCACAGAGATGGAAAGGGTGTTGGTGGTGGGTCAGGCAGAAGTACGAGCGGAGAGTGGCTGCTGACAGGAAGGGTTTTCCTTAGGGATTGTATGAGCACAGTGGAGTGGCTCTGCTGTTCTTTTCTAGACCTGGGCCGTGCCGGGTGAGCTCTGCTTGCAGCTTCAGTTACCAGACATAGGAGGCGGGAGGGAAGGCTGTGGGATGCTCATGGCCTGTTATCCAGTGGCCTTCGAGTCGGCCTTCACCTCTGCTCTGCCCTCTGAGAGATCAGTACCTGATCTGGGTGGCTTTCATAGACACGGGCCCACAATTCAGAGGGGCCTAGATATACTGAGACTCCAGGCCAGTGTCCCCGAAGCGCAGCACAGCAAATGCTTCAGAATGGGCTAATCAACTCCCTTCCTGAGGTGAGACTGTCCCCTGGGGTAGAGTCACCACACTATACACCCTCTTGTTTCTCCAGTTCTCAGCTAATTGCAGCTCATTCGGCAGAGCAATTGTCTCTGCTCATCAGCAGATGGATGTGGGGCTCAGAGCTTGTCACATGCGTGGTCGCCCACTCCTTCAGGATCTGCTCAGCCATTGTTCAGCCACTGAGGCTCCGCCTGAGGACTCCGTGGCCCCACCTGAGGACTCCGTAGCCCCTTGCCAAGCACTGTGCCCCCGTGTCTGTACTCTGCGCACTGACACCCAGTTGGCGAGCTTCGGACAAGGGGGCTGGAGGTTAAAATACACAGACACAGAGAGACAGCAACACGGGTCATCCTTGAATTCCCCAAGAATGCCCCCTTTATTGTGTTCAGGGGCAGATTCTATATAGATAGCCACGCCCCAGCCGAACCCACCAGAAACCACTCTCCTGCCATCAGGAACTCCTGAAGGTCTCGTGCTCAGAGCAGCTGTAGGCACTCAGATCAGGGGATTACAAGAAATTCAGGATCTGGGGTCTCACTGCTCCCAACAGCCCCTCACATACTTCTCAGTCCCCTTTGTTCCCCTCTTGCCACCCAGTCCCACTGTCCTGTCTACAAATGTCCATTCAAATGCTGGAGGCCAGTGTCTTGATTAGGGTCACTACTGTGATGAAACACCATGACCAAAGAAACCTGGGGAGGAAAGGGTTTGTTTGGTTTACAATGTAGTCAGTCACTGAGGATGTCAGCAGGAACCTGGAGGCAGGAACATGGAGGGGTGTTGCTTACTGGTTTGTTCCTCAAGGCTTGCTCAGTCTGCTTTCTCGCTCACCAGCCCAGGGATGGCACTGTCAATCACTAATTAAGAAAATGCCTTACAGGATCGTCTGCTTACAGCCCGGTCTTCTGGAGGCCTTTTCTCAACCGAGGTTTCCTCCTCTCAGGTGACTGTAGCTGTGTCAAGTTGACAAAAAGCCAGACTGCAGAGCCATTTACACTAATGTGGTCTGCCTCCTGGAACCCACGTAGAATAAGGGGGTTAGGGCCACGCAGCGTGCGGAACCAGTGGTAAGGGTCCACAGTTGGAGAGCTTTGCGAATGAACTACTAGGCAAGCCGACTTTACTGTGTCCTAAGGGATCGTGGGAACTGGGTAGCGAGCTCAGGCCCGAGCATCATCAGAGAGGCACGGGGGAAGCCCCGGGAGCCACGCCAAGTCCTTGCCTTGCTTGTCATCCTCTAGAATAATGGCTGTCCTGGCTCAAGGGGCAGGTGTGACGCTTAACTGGCAGCCCGAGGGCTCGTCACCAGGAAAGCACTCCCAGGCACCAGAGCTCCTAGTCATTTTTTTTCTCCTGTCTGTCGTGTAGGGGTCAAGCCAAGTGAACTGCTCATCAGCCCCTTGGCACGGCCACATTGACCACCACAGAGTTGGGGACAGGCAAAAGAGCTGGTGATGGGATGCACCAGCCAGACTGATTGCAAGAATGAATGGAAAATATTTGTTAATTGGATAGCAATTAACTTAATGCACATAATTCAGTTTGCAAAACCGCAGTCATACAGAATACGGGGCAAAGAAAACTGGCAGGAAGAGCAACACCAGGTGCCGGCTGTCAGTTCCACTTTGATCCCCCTTCTGTCATGAGTTTACGTGTGTCCTTGGCATTCCCAAGGAAGGATGACTTTTTTTTTTTTTTTTTTTTTTTTTTTTATTTTTGAGACAGGGTTTCTCCGTAGCTTTTGGTTCCTGTCCTGGAACTAGCTCTTGTAGACCAGGCTGGCCTCGAACTCACAGAGATCTGCCTGCCTCTGCCTCCCGAGTGCTGGGATTAAAGGCGTGCGCCACCACCGCCCGGTAGGAAGGATGACTTTTAAAAAGTAATTTTTGTTTCTAAAGCTTTGGCCAAGTCATTATCAGTGAGCGTAGTTTTGTCATGCAAGATATGGCCTGCTGACATCTTTCCATGCTCTACTGAGTGTCCCAAGGTCAGGCACAGTTACTGCCCAAACCCCATGGGGTCCCGGGATGGGCAGGACCTAGGCAGCAGCCTCAGGAGCCCTTCTAACAATCTTATACCTGGAGGAATACTCTACGCCAGCTCCTGCCCACACTCCTAGAGCCCGAAGCTTCTGAAGTTTTCTACAGATCTGACCATGCCTCTCTGCACAACGAACCATTCAGAAAACTCACACAATGCTTCATAAGCAACAGTCCTACACTTGAAGCAGGGTCTCCTCCCCAGGTCATTCATAAGCGAAACCCTAAATCCTTCAGGGATGTGCATCGTGAGAAGTTAAGTTCTATGCTGCCCTTACCACAGCAAGCAAGCATTGTATGCTGCTACTTCTCACAGACATGCCCAACCTGCGGCCTGCAAGCTGCGAGCATCGCATAGCTGTGTGACCCAACACATCTGTAGATGACAATATCATGCTGCAGTGTCAAAATGTTAGACACCCCACAGGGAAAAAAAAAAAAAGTCAGGCGGTGGTGGCGCACGCCTGTAACCCCAGCACTCGGTAGGCAGAGGCAGGTGGAGTTTGAGGCTGGCTTGGTCTACAGAGTGAGTTCCAGGGCAGCCTCCAAAGCCACACAGAGAAACCCTGTCTTGAAAAACCACACACAAAAAAAGGTTGGACACCTGTCAGACTTTCATGAATCAGGTTCCACAAGCAAAATAATCCACCCAGTGTCTTGTGGGTAGTCAGGTTGATCTTAGATGTCCTTCAAATACAGTAGGCGTATACTGTGGCTATATATACAGTTATCCATATGTAACCTCCCCACCCTTTCAGAGGCATCGTTATTACCATTTTGCAGACAAAGTGAGGTTCCTGAGAAGTTACCTTGGTAAAGATGCCGCATCTTGATTTTAGCCCAGCTTACAAAGGAAATCGACCACTTAGGAACCGAGGAACCGTAAGCACAGCAGAGGGAGTGCTGGAGGATGCTCATCCCACCCTGGGTCCAGAGACATCAGACCTGGCTGGGGTCCTGCTGACAGCAGCGAGATAAGTGGAGCAGGTCGCCTGTCTCTGGAGCCTGGGTTTCCCTGAGCAAAGCAGAGGAACAACAGATGCTCCATGGCAGGGCTGCAGTGAGGAGTGAGGTCATAAACAGAGCGTGGTGTCACTGTCAAGTGCAGTGCAACTCACTAGCTAACGGCTTTATTCTCCTGGGCCCCTGACTATGGTGGAAGAGGAAGAAGCTTGGAGAATGAGGAAGTTGCAGTAGGTGGAACTTCAGGGTTGCCATGGGAACCAAAACTCCCAGGCTGATCAAGGCAGGAAATACCATCTGGCTTTAAACACCAAAAAAGCCTCCACTCACACCGGACTTCTTTCTGTACACAGCAAAATTAACAGCATCCTCGGCTACCATGTCAGCCCAGAGCGGGCAGGAGATGGCTTGTCATTCACTTGCTGTCCATGGTCAGATCTAGGCAGAACCCCTCAGGAGATACGTATTCACCAGCTGTCACATCCAGAGTCTAAGTCACTCAGTAACCCCGAGCTAAAAATGGGAGAAAAACCTCCATCTCAACCCCAACCCTTTCCCAGGCTTTGCAAACCTGATGCAAGAGTAAAAGTGGTACCCAGGGTCGGCAGTGAGGAGGACAAGGGTCTCAGCAAGCCCAGCGCTGGAATAGTGTTGAGGAAGCAGGGGGTGGCACCCACCCAAGATCACACACAGGTCAATGACAAGACAAAGTCACATTTTCAGTGACTTCACGCTGACTTTTCCTTACCACACCTGCCTTTGCTACGGCCCCAGCCTTGCAGTTTGCTCCTTGGGAAACACTAGGCTTGGGAGTTCTCGGGCACCCCATGGGCTCTCCGCAGGCTCTCAGTCTACATCCCTCAAGGGTCCAGCAAGGAAAAGCCAGTCCATCGCTGGTGTCTTTGTGATGTGCACCTGCTAAAATGAACAGGGATGCAGTCTTTAAACAACAGGGATGTGTCCTTAAAGGACTCAGAGTCTAGGGGAGCAAGTTCTTTTATGACAACCCCACAGACTGAGCACTTATAGAGATGGTGACTTTTATCACAGAGACTGCCAGGAGAGAGTACACCTGGGAGTGTGGACTCGGGGTGGCTGGGTATGCTGTGCAGCCTTGCTTGCCTTCTCTGAGCCTGCTTTCTACATCACAAGACAGTGCTGTGGAGTGTCTCAGGCACCTGCCTTCCAGTCTGAAGTGCTCGGATCTGAGAACCTGTTGCTCCTGGAATCACCTGATGCCTTCCTTGTGCACCAAGTGACACCAACCAAAGTTTAAAGGCATCAGACCTGGGCTCTTCAGTCCATCACTAACTGGGCTCTAGAAGTTTCCTGGGAGTGAGTCTTAGAGGAAAATGGCTTCTATGCTCTCTCAAACTGAGGGACAACCTGAGACCGGAATGCCCACACAGCTCTAGACCCCTTCCACTAACCGGTGACAAAGGGTGACTGTGGCTGAGCCCTTGACTGTGTTTCCCCGAAGTCACCCGCTACACACTCTGACCCTCAGCCTGTGCCTGAACACTTATCCACAGGGCCCTATGCAGCTTCATTACCACGCTCAGGGAAGGCTCCTTCTGCAGCGACACCTTCCTCACTTGTCATGGGAAGTCATGACTCCTGGGGCTTTCGCTTACCAGCTCTGGGAACAACAGGTCTTTCCAGCCTCTGCACCTGCTTGGAGCTATAGGAACTACCTCCCAGGAGGCTGCAAGCTTCAGCAGCCAGATGGGGGATCCCTGGGGCTGCCAGCGCTCTGAGCACTACCTAAGCCATGGGGGAGGAGAGACCTGGAAATACCATGTGTGACTGCTGCTCATCTGGCTCCTGGGGCAAGAGAATGGTGGGGAGGATGGGGAGCAGCCTGAGAACACCAGGAAGGCCAGGGAGAGGCGGCGAGCCCTCCAATCAAATGGCTCCGTGATTCAACTCAACCAAGAGAAAGGATGGTCACCCTGCCCGATAGTGACTACATCATTTTGGAGCCTCTAAGTCTCAATAGCTTTACCCATAAAGTGGGGAGAGTAAGTCCCTCCTTTTGTGGTGATGGGGGAATAAAGTGAGAAAAGGTGTCCCTGGTACAGCTCACACAGCAGGTGCTTCACCATCTGTAAAGACCTAATGTAGGGGTGCCCTGGATGCCTGTAATCCTAGCCCTCAGGAGATGGAGGCAGGAGGCCCACCATTTGGAGGCCATCCTGGATTACATAGCTACACTCTGTCTCAGAACAAAAGTCTCCTTAACTAGGCATGGTGAAGCAGGCCTGTAATCCTAGCAATTGGAAAGCTGAGGCAGGAGGATCACAAGTTCATAGCCAGCCTGGGCTACAACAGGTCAATCTTCAAGGGCTGGGGAGCCCTTCAGCTGCACCCACATCTAAGTGTCCTCAGGGAAGGCGCACACACTGCAGGTCAGGGGACAAGGCACCTTAAGCAGATGGGGTGCTGTGTAGAGATCCCCCTTGGCTTTCTGTCACACTGGCAGGTGTCTGACCCCATACTCGGATGGCCTCTACAGCTGTGAATTGGGTCACACTCTGAACCTTTCGACAGTTTGCAGGGCTGAAAATGAACTTGAGGTGTGTACACGCCCTTGAGACAGGACAACCGAGGGGGCGGGAACGGATGTGCCCACTCTCAGTTTCCCTTCACTTTTCTTACGTTTCCCTGGAAAGGACCTGCTTCGGAAGCCAGCTGTGCTCCGCACGTAATGAGCATCTTTCCCCCCAATTCAGCATTGCTATTTCCAGCTGTGGTGTCGCTGGTGATGACAGTGTTTAGTATGTGCTCCGGGAAATTGATGCTGCAGAAAACTACATCTCCGGTGAAGAGCCTTCATCCTGGGAAACAGGCAGGAATCATGCACCTCCCAGAATGAAGGGTCCACCCAGGGCCGAGCAGGAAACCTGGAGGGACACGGTTCCTACTCCCCACAGTTCCCGGTGGCTTAAAGAATGCAATCCAGGGCACAGGGAGGATATGACCTGCCAAGTGGGGATTGGCTCATATTTTTGTTTTGCTGTTTACTGGGGTAGAAGCTCATACTGTGTAGCCTAGGCTGATCAAACTCATGATCCTCCTACCTCCGCCCTCAAGTCCCCAAATTCTGGGGTTACGGGTGAATGCTACCCATCTCAGGCTCCTTGAACAGGTACCAAAACCATCATGAAGCCCTGATAAAGTAATAATAATGATAGATTGGGGGGGGCACGAGAGCCAAAGATGGAACGGAAGGATACAAAGTGAACGGCCCTGTTCACATCTGACAGGACCCAGAAGGAGTGAGCAGGTAGATACAAAGTGTTCAGCACCCAGGGAGGGTGATTGTCCTAGTAGAGCCAGGTCCACAAGGGAAGGGAAAGTCCAGCCTGAGGAGTAACGAGGGACATAAACATTGTCTGTCTGTCCATTTCATACCAAAGGCTGGACAGGCAGACAGGCTCATTCTGAAGCAGATGTGGTTTGTAGCAGCTGGCACAGTCAGTTCTGCAAAACAGGCTGTTTCATTTTTTTGGTGTGTGTGTGTGTGTGTGTGTGTACGTGTTTTGAGGAAGTGTCTCATGTGGTCCAGGTTGGCCTCAACTGAGGGTGACCTTGAACTCTGTGTGTGTGTGTGTGTGTGTGTGTGTGTTTTGAGGTAGTCATCTGAGGGTGACCTTGAACTGTGTGTACACACACGTGCATGCATGCGCACACATGCGAGCACTTATATATGAGTGTGGAGGCCAGAGGCCGCCTCGGGTGTGAGCCCCAGGGACCTTTCTGTCCCTGGCTCCCAGCACTGGGAACACACGCACACACCGCCACGGCTGGAACTTTTCTATGGGCTCTTGGTGTCACACTCAGGCCCACCTGTTTGCAAGCCCTTTACCAGCTAAGCCATCTCTCCAGCCCTGCTCTAAGCTCTTGATCTCTTTGTCTTCACCCCCTGAGTGCTGAGATTACAGTTGTGTGCCTCTGGGACCATCTCATGCAGTGCTGGGGAATGGACATGGGGCTCTGTGTAGCTCAGCCAGCACTCTGGTAACCGAGCTACATTTTAGCCCACGACTGGTATCTTTTAGCTAGGGCTATACCAGCCTGCAGTGCTGGCTGAAACTTCTGTTCTGAGGTGTTTCTTAATCCTTCCCCCTCTACGCTGTGTCACAAAGGACTGGTTCCCGAAGGTCTCATTCCCCAGTGGCTTTAGTGGGTTTCCTCCAGAGAAGTCACCAGTACTGCACTGGGCTCTCTTGGGGGCCATGGATTTCTTAAGGGTGCAGCTGGGGCTGCCGTCTCACAAGAGTACAGTAGGGCACTGAGGAGCTGCCGGAGGACAGAAACAGCTAGTTCTCCTCCGTGTGGGCATCAGGGTGTGTCCTCGGTGGGCACCCGGGTCCCCTCTAAAGGGCACTTTGGAGCCATCAGCCACCAGTCCTGCTTTCTCAGTGACTTCTTTTTTTTTTTTTTTTGGTTTTTCGAGACAGGGTTTCTCTGTGGCTTTGGAGCCTGTCCTGGAACTAGCTCTGTAGACCAGGCTGGTCTCGAACTCACAGAGATCCGCCTGCCTCTGCCTCCCGAGTGCTGGGATTAAAGGCGTGCGCCACCATCGCCCGGCTCTCAGTGACTTCTTGTCACTCTGCTCCCCAGCAGGGGACAGCAGTCACCTCTGCTCTTTACCGATGCTGGGGACAGCTCATCTTCCTCAAGAAGCGACTTCCGTGCCTCCAGTCCCCAGTGTCCTGTGTTCAGCCCTCTGTGGTAAACACTGTTTTCTGCTTAGACTGATTAATACCTGGGGCCTACCAGCCCCAACGCTGGGCACAGAACCTCAGGGGAACTCCTGTGTGTTCCCAAGGACACACAAGATGCTTGTATCGATGGAGAGCTGGAGGCAGCACAGACACTTTTAAAATAGTTTTATTATGGTTTATTTTTATTTTATGTGCACTGGTATCTTGCCCACATGTATGCCTATGTGAGAATGTTGGAACTGGAGTTACAGACAGTTGTGAGCTGTCGTGTGGGTACTGAGAATTGAACTCAGGACCTCTGGAAGAGCAGCCAATGCTCTTAACCCCTGAGCCATCCCTCTAGCCCTCTATTTTTTAATTTTTTAAAAGCAGAGTCATACCAAGGCTGGCCTTGAATTTGCCAGGAATGACATCAACCTCTGGGCCCCTTGCTTCTCCCTCTCAAACGCTGGGATTGCAGGTGTGTTTCATCACAGAGTTTTATGAGGAATTTGTGGACTCGTGCAAGGCAGGCCCTCTCTCAACTGAGCTACAACCCCAGCTCGGGCATGGATACTCATGTAGCATGCCTTAGGCTCATTGGAGGAGTAGCCATGTTGGAGGGTGGGAGAAGAGTCAGATTTAAGAACAACAATGAGAGAGAGAGAGAGAGAGAGAGAGAGAGAGAGAGAGAGAGAGAGAGAGA
>NW_026067972.1:2910732-2928053 GCF_014885135.2 Alexandromys fortis
ACAGAGAAACCTTGTTTCAAAAAAAAAAAAAAAAAAAACAAGCAAAACTGAACAGAGGACAAGAAAAGGCATGCGCAGACCATAGCAGGAAGTAGAAGTGGCTGGAAAAGAAGCTCTTGTGACCTTATCAGAGGTTGTGGATTCTGTTCTGTGGGATCACAGTAAGGCCATCTCCCCTCAGATCTGATCTGTGCAGCTTCTCATAGTATACATAGAGAAACTGAGGCTCAAGGACTGGCCAAGGGCTCTTGGTTAGGGACTGTTCTCTTTCCCCTCCTCCCTGTGCTAGCTCTGGGAACACAGCCCTGCCCCTAAGGAGCCCTGCAAGTGGGAGAAGACAGACAGACCTGGGGTGTGGTGTAGTGTGTGTTGTTCTCCATTTGGAGGCTGGAGAGACGGCCAATGGCTAAGAGCATGTACTTAATCTTGTAGCTGAGACCAGCTAGAAAAGACTACTTGACTTCTCAAGTCCAGAATTACAGTTCCAAATTTGTCTCTTGTCTCACGTGTTTAAAACAAAATTGTTAGATCTGAGCTCCCATTTCCTGTTCTGAGGAGCTGGCACCTGAACGACTCCCAGGGTCATTGATGATCTAATGATAACTAAGTGAGGTGATGCGGGCACAAGGTGAAGGTGGGGGAGCTCAAAGAGCACGCACGTGCACGCACACATAGACACACACACACACACACACACACACACACACACACGAGCACACACCCAGGTTTTCTAGAGGGTTCCTAACCACCTGCTTCAAGTTTTAAAGATGCCGGTAGCACATTGTTTTTCTTCTGTTTCCATTAAAAGCTTAAATCTGCTGTCAAAATGATCAGAGCAGAGAGACAGAGAAAGAAACCAAACACAGAAGAACAATAATAAACAACAAAACCCACAAGGTGGTGGGTTGGTTTTTTTTTTAATCTCTCTACTCCCTGCTCCCGACCCGAGACAGGGTTTCTCTGTGTAGCTCTGACTGTTCTGGGACTCACTCCTTAGACCAGGCTGACCTCCCTCTGCCTTCTGAGTGCTGGGATAAAAGGTGTGTACTACCACAGCGACTCTTTTAATCCTTTTATCTCTTTTGTTTTTGCTATTATTTTTGAATGAGCAAAGTCATTCTCTGAATACAAAGTGAAAACAAACGGGAGAGAAAGAACCAAAAATACTAACAACATTGTCAAATACTATGGTCAGCTCTTCCTGTGTGCGAAAGCAACAGTGCTCACGCAATATAGAAAGCTAGAAGGAAAAAAAAAAAACAAAACCAAAAACTGTTCCCACCCCTTCCTATTGTCCCCACCCCACTTCCCATTGGCCAGGAGCTTTATCTCTGCTATCTTCACATGGCCAATGATGGGATCCAGTCGTTGAATGAGAAGATGGAATTTAGAGAATTCCCAGAGGCCTCTAATTTGCCGAAACATAACAAACATATATGAAAGAATTAAGCACCTTCTTCAGTCTCAACAAAATAAAGATGTCAGGAAAAGAAATTCCCCAAGGGAAGTCCAGATGGCCACAATTGAACTCTATCAAGCTCTGCAGCCTGGCGATCCTGCAGTGTCCAAACATCCAAGAAAGCCAGGCAACAGCAAACAACACCAGGCTCATTCTCCAGGGGGCTCACCCAGAACTGGGGACAACGCCTATGGTAACTTTCGGTGCTGTGACAACCGGCTTCACATAAACTCAAAGAAAAGAAGTTATTTTTGCTCAGAGTTTCTGAGGTTTCAGCCCCATAGTCTTTGGTTCTGTTTTATTTTATTTTTTCTGGGACCTGGTGGCAGTGAAGACATGAGTGTGGCAGACTGGTCACCTAGTGAACAGGAAGCAGAGAACGAAGGAAATGTGACCAGGGACCAGGTATAAACTTCAGAGAACTCCACGCAGTAGCCCAATTTTTCCGATAGACTCTTCCTCCTCAAGTTCCTATGCCCCCCCCCCCCGCCCCCTAGAATAGTGTTACCAGGTGGAGACCAAGTGTTCAGTGCACGAGTCTGGAGGGATGCATCTCATATTCAAAACAACACACGTAAACCTACACCCTGTGAAGCTGATTCAGGACACCCCAAGAACTCAGGAACAAAGTTTCTTCCAAGCCAGCTGCGGATCATCACACATTGTGGGGGTCTTATGCCGGATGTTGCAATACCAGTAAATCGTGTTTCTTTTTTGTTGTGTGTGGATGTGTGTGAGTGTGTGGTGTGTGTGCATAGTGTTTGTGTAAGTGTGCACATGTGAGGTGCACCTGTATGTGGATGCCAGAGGTCCGTGCCAGGCGTCTTCCACAACGGCTCTTCTCCTTATCCCTTGAGACAGATCTCTTGCTGAACCTGGAGCTCACCCATTCAGCTGTGTTGGCTGGCTCAACAGGATCTGCCTGTCTCGTGCCCCACCTCTGGCCTGGGGATTACAAATGTGTGAAGCTGTGCCTGGCCCTCACGCTTGTGAGGCAGATGTTTTACTGGCTGAACCTTAGATTTCTGTGCATCACATAAAATGCACCGTCCCAAGACCACTGGCCATTGATTCTGGAATCCCAAATCTTGTGAAAAGACGACAGGGCCGTGGTCTAAATGGCTCAATCTCTCCCAAGTTCACACTGAAGCTGACTTCAATCACAGTGGTGCTAAGATACAGGATCTTCACACAGTGATGAAGCTGTAGGGGTGCCACCTTCAGAAATGAGATTTGTGCCCTTAGAAAAGGGGCTTGAGGGAAGCTTCTCTTGGACACACACCCCGAAAGCACCAGCCATGAAGGCTGGCCCTTCTTCGTCATCAGATGTGCTGGTTGGTGCCTTGATCTTGGATTTCCCAGGCTCCAAAACTATGAACAATGAATTTCTGTTTGTGAACTGCCCAGCCTAAAGGCTTTTTCTTTTCTTTTCTTTTCTTTTTTTGTTACAGTAGCCTAAACTGACCAAAACGAGTAATGGCCGGACTTCACTAAAATTCCCATAAAGCTGGAATGGTTGACATCTTAAGAAATGAACAAAAAGTAACTAAAATAACCTAAGGTCAAATGCCATCTTGCCTGTGCTTTGGCCTGTGTTAGAACACAGAGGCAGGGCAGATACAATAGGAAAAGGTAAATTAAGACTCATTGTTATACAAAGATGGTGTCTTGGAACATGAATTGTGTCATAGGACGTGGCTGTGCCCTACCACAGCGTGCATCTGAAGATAGGACCGGGAAAGACCCCAAAAAAGCAAATCACATTTACCCCCTAGGAATGACGCTATGACCGAAACTGGCTTTGTTGATCCAGCAATAGGTGAGGCTAATGTAACAGCCCTCCCCCCGACTTCTGCTGTCACCTGCTAGCGAAGTCACCCCCTTCTCAGGTGGGAAAGCTCCAGGAGGAACCATGAAGAGACCTCCCCACTCCACCCTTCCTCTGTCTCAGCAGCACACGCAGAGAATGCCTGCACCAGACAGAGCACACTTCTCCATTCAACAAATGCGTATTGATTATCTTGGGTGTGCCTGTAGCCTCGTACACAGAGAAGGATCCTGAGTTGCAGACAGCTGACTCTTCACGGCGATGCGATGCCAAAAAGCCATTCTAGAATATGCTGAGATAAGAATAAATGTTCTATTTTTGACTCTTAAGATACCAGAGATGTATGTGCTATCAAGAAAGGAAAAAAACAAACACAAAAGCCCCCAAATCCCCACATTTCCAACTCTAAGGTACCATTGAGGGCATAGTACATCCTGGTCCCAGAAATGAGCTGGAATACCTGTCTCGGGATAGCAAAATGTGGTAATTAACTTCTAAAGAAGTGATAAGTGTTATCTCTCAGCATGGAGGGAGCCTTAGCCTGGGAGCTGAGAAAGGGAGCAATTATTCCTAGGAGGGACTGGAGGAGGCATTGCAGGGGAGGTGACACCTGAGTTGGGTCTTGACAATTTTGCCAGTGGGAGAAAGAGTGGGGAGAGCATTCTGGGCTGAAGGAATACATGATCAGGCAGTGGAGTAAGAACAGAGCAGGTGCACTATGGACCTACTGCAGTGTGAGATGGACCACCTGATGCAGTGTGAGATGAACCGTCTGATGCAGTGTGAGATGAACCACTCGATGCAGTGAGATGGACCACTTGATGCAGTGTGAGATGGACCACCTGGTGCAGTGTAAGATGGACCACCTGATGCAGTGTGAGATGAACCACTCAGTGCAGTGGAGGTGGACCACTCGATGCAAGTGTGAGATGAACCGTCTGATGCAGTGTGAGATGGACCACCTGATGCAGTGTAAGGAGCTGGAATCTGGATGGTGCAGGGAGAGAAGCTGGTTGTATTATCTAATCCTGGAAGCTTTGAAGCCACACTGTAAATAACTTGTATTGAGCCGGGGAGTGTGTGCCCCGCGGTAACTGTGAACCCCAGGAGTTTTTGAGTTGGGAATGACACTAGTCTGCATAGTAGGACCATGAAGGTCAGGTTACAACAGAGCTAGAGGAGAGGCCGGCATTACAAGTTAGACTGTGACAAGCAGCCAGCCCCTGGAGTGGGTGGTGACAAAACCTCACATGTGGATCACTGTGCTGGAGGTGGGTTGTGAAAAGCCAAGGCCACCACACAGCTGTGAAAACAGATCTGTTAACATACATGACCTCGTGGATGAACCTTACAGGGTGTTACTGACTCGGGAGAGACAATACTAAGGTCCAAGAAGAGGCCCACACTAGTCTCTGGTGTTGACGCTCAGCTCAGTGCACTGGCTTCCTCTAGAGAGAGGGGGCCACCCGGGGCTGCAGGTCCCTGGTGCTCCTCTGGCTCTTTCTGCGGGTTCTGCGAGTGTGTCCGGTTTGTGCTAATCCACTGGACCACATGTTTAACAGTTGTGTGGTTTTCAGGACACATGTTACATCTCAACATTTACCATGAGATGCCCTGAGAGGAGGAGTCTAGAATGGAGATACAGCTGCCCGGCTGGCACTCAGTCCCAGAAGAAGCAGAGGCTTTGAGAAGGTAACGGACACTAGCGGAGCTCGAGTGGCGCACAGAGCGAGCAGCGTGGGTGAACAGAGGAAGGGAGGACTTGCCCATCGCTAGGCCTGCTACAGAGACACGGCAGAGATTTCGGGAGAAATTGACCGGTGGGTGGGAAACTGGAGTCTGTGTGATCAAAAGGAAAATGGAGACGACTTTCCCGGGGAGGGGGTGGGCACATGCTTCTACTGAGCCCACACGGAGGTACCAGTCAGATAAACGCAGAGAACACAAGGAACCCTGGAAGGGGAGAGGCAGCAAGGCTGGCAGTGGAGCCTAT
The DNA here is from genome assembly GCF_014885135.2 of Alexandromys fortis. Lineage (NCBI taxonomy): Eukaryota > Metazoa > Chordata > Mammalia > Rodentia > Cricetidae > Alexandromys > Alexandromys fortis. Next base: position 2,916,013 of record NW_026067972.1, read on the forward strand.
AGCTGGGTTCCAGTTTCTCTAAGGGCCTTCACAGGTGTTCTCAGCAATAGGGGATTCAGGTGCCAGTTCTGTAGCCTTCCAGAAAAGCTGACGGCAGAGTTTCCCAGGAGTCAACATGTGTTCACCGAGACCCAGACAGCCGTGATCACCTGGATTCATGGCCTTGGTGGTGTGGCTGGTCTGAGAAGCCCTGAGACCATGTCTAAGAGTTTTGGCCAGGTGCATCGAGAATGAGCATGTTCTGGTGTGGAAATGCAAGCTGCAGGGTGTGGAAGTGGGAGCTGTCACAAGATTTAACCTTAATAAAAAGACGAAACCCGGCGTAGGCAGACCTGGAACGGTGGTTTTTGCTCTCTCCTATTTACCATTCCGGTAAGTGTTTAAGGACAGGAAAGACAATCAGGTTGCCTAATAACAGTGTCACTAACTGGAAGAGGTGTCAGGTATGAACAATGAGAGATCCGCCATGCAGGACACCTTCAGCAGGGCAGGGCAGTAGAGGGAGGTCACTGGAGAAGCAATGCACTCCTGGGTGGGGGTTTCCAAATAAAACTGCTGGTAAGTGGGATAGGAAAAGTCTGGCTATTTGGAAACAGCAGCAGTGGCAGCTTCATAGAAAAGAAGCCTAGGCTTTTACAGTGCATTTCCTAGGAGCCCACGGGTGATGTAGTCACTAGAAAAATCTGAACAACCAGACAGCAGTCCCGTGACTGCACTGGGGCCTGGCCCTACTCCACTGTGTGCTTCTTGGCCTATTCAGAGAGTTTGCGGTCAGCTCTGACTTTACCATGGAAGAGAAGCCTGGAATGATGACTGATGGCCAAAAGATTCAGGGTCATTTCTGCTGAGGAAGAAAGTCTGGAGAAATGCCTATAGCTATTGTTGGTTAAATGCCGCCATGAGAAAAGCTAGGAGTACCACAGAAGCCTGCGCCAGACTCGGGTGTCCGCAGGGAGAGAGCTTTAGGGTATTTGACTTTGGTGGACCCGAGGAGAACATATATATGAAAATCGTCAGTCAGTGCTGGGCAATGGTGGCGGACAGCAGCACTTGGGAGGCAGAGACAGGTGGATCTCTGAGTTCAAGACCAGCCTGGTCTACAGAGCTAGTTCCAGTATGGGCTCCAAAAGCCACAAAGAAACCCAGTCTCAAAAAAAAAAAAAAAAAGCAAGCAAGCAATGTCAGTCAAGTAGCAGAGTAGGGCCCTCAGCAGGCATGGGTCTTACCATTTTTGGTGGCCTTATTATTCCTGATTTCTTTCCTAATAAGTGCTTAGGGCTCTGTTAAGGACTACAGTTGCATCAGCACACTTGGTGAGGGAATTCAATACAGCAGCCAACTGTTGTTACTGTTTAATCCTCACAGTGACACTATAGAGGAGGAACCGTTATCACCCTGGCTTCACAGAGTACAAACTGAAAGGCAGGAGGTTCTGTGGTTGACCTGGAGTTGCAGCACACACTAAGGTTGAAAGACAGACCCAGGAGTGTCTTACTCCAAAGTTCCCATGGCCTCGAAAGGTAAAGAGGGACGCAAATTTGGACATGTGGTCACACCAAAGGCTTTCTAAGTGTCCTTCCCACCTGAGGCTCTGTGGCAAAAGCATACCTCTTGTCTGTCCTTGGTTCCTCTTGTGTTTTGTTTTGTTTTGTTTTCAAGACAGGGTTTCTCTGTGTATCCTTGGCTGTCCTGAAACTCGCTCTGTAGACCAGGCTGGCCTCAAATTCAGAGATCCACCTGTCTCTGCCACCCAAGTGCTGGGATTAAAGGATTTTACCACCACCACCCAGCTGTCAATGATCTTAATATTTTTGAAATTTCTAAGAGAGAGGGATGTTGAGCTCTTGCCAATCTGTGCCCTCTGGAAAGCGTCTGATTAGGAATTACTGCGTGTGTTAGAAATGCAGTCCCCAGTGTTGGCTCTGATGAGAGATCCAGCCACAAGGGCACTGTACTCCTGAAGCATTGGTGGGGTCATTGTCATCATAGAGGCTTCTTGGGTAGGTCAGGAGACCCAGACCCATCCTTCATTCAGTAGAGTCCCCTGACCAGCTCTTCTTCCTATTTGTCAGTGCTGGTTTCAGCTGTTCTGTGCATATAGACATATGTGTTTGGAAGACCAGGGTTTGATGTCACGTGTCTTCCTCCTTTAATCTCTACCTTCCTTTTTGAGACAAACTCTCTCTCTAGTTCTGGAAATCACTGATTTAGCTAAATAAGCTAGCCAATGAGCCCCTCTGCTCATTGCTAAAACTAAGATGGACATTAGCATGCCTCATTTTTATTATTTTATTCATTAAGATTTTTTTAATTTATTTTCATATATGTAGGTGTTTTGCCTACATGTATATTTGTTTACCAAATGTATGTAGGAGACCCTGGAAGCCAGAACAGGGCATTGGCGCCCCTGGAACCAGAGGTACAGACCAGCCACCATATAGGTGCTGGGGATCAGACCCTGGTCCTCTGGAATATCAATCAGTGTTCTTAACTGCTGAGCCATCTCTCTAACCCTTTTAATATGGGTACTGGGGTTTCAAACTTTGGTTCTCATACTTAGGCAGCAAGCGCTTTATCAACTGAACCATCCCCCCAGACATTCAATGGTGTTCTTAGCCTCTTTGGAATGTTGCTGATCAGCTATAGACATGTGTCCTCAGAGACAGGCGAGCGCAGGAGCAGGGACGTGTGGGTGGCTTGTGTCCATCACTGTCTCTGCCCTTAGGACACCGCCAAGACAAGAGAGCCCCTCACCCCTCTCTTCAGAGATGAAGATGCTAACACCCATTTTCCCAGCTGCCATGAAGACTCAGATGATGCATCTCAAGGTGTCTGGCACAGAGCAGGTGGGTGGTTAGTGTAAGTGGCAGCTATTATTATGACTCGAAGATGTCACTAGACCACATTTGATGCCTGAAACCCAATTTTTCAGTTTAAAAAACATGCCTTGGGAAAAAAGGAACAAGCTCTCGAGAGTCATTCAGGGAATCTTTTTCAGAGCCATCACTCACGGCTTCTCCATTAAAAAAAAGAAGAAGAAGAAGAAGAAGAAGAAGAAGAAGAAGAAGAAGAAGAAGAAGAAGAAGAAGAAGAAGAAGAAGAAATGTAAAACAACACACTTTTTAAAAAAACAGCTGAATTGCTCAAAGGAAAGAAATATCCAAGTGTAAACACAGATCCATGGAAGGTGTTTGCAAGGGTGGCTTGTTGATATTCTTAAAGAAAAGGAGCGAGAGGCGGGCGCATTGAGATGGCTCAGTGGCTTGTCACCGAGCCTAATGGCCTGCGTTCATTTCCCTAGGACCCATAAGGTGGAAGAAGAGAACTGATTCCTGCCATCTGTCCTCTGACCACCACAGGTGTGCCATAGCACACACTTGTGCACATGTGTGCATGCATCCTTGTGTTTACACAACAAAAAATTTAAATCTAAATGAAAATGTAAAAAGTGTTTAAAAAGAGTGACAGGGGCCTTACTGCTTCTGGGGCATGGACCACTGGTGGGAAAGGGAAGTGGGTGGGGAATTTCGATCCAGGTCTTAGAGGAAAACAGCTGTTATGTCTGAGCTGGGCAGCCTCAACTCCAACCAAGGTGGAAAAGAATTCCCAGCCTAATAGAGGCAAAAATAGACAGTGGGGATAGAGGGTGGTTGTTTTCCTGTGGCAGAGTCCTGCTCAGAAGGGTGTTCTACCCCCTGATAGCCAATGGACCACAGAGTTCACAAGTCCTCATAAGGCCAGCGAGGGACTATCTCAGCATAGCCCGATACCTGGTCTGGGATTTGGAGACAAATGTCTATTTTTAGGGAAGGGTGGGAATGAGAGGATTGCTGAGAAACAGGTGTGGGAAGACCCTGAGGCTTTAAGCATTGCAGACCCAGCTGACACTGACACCCATCTGGTTCTGGAGGCGTACCCTGAGGCATTGAGTTTCTTGTGAGGAGAGGACTACAGTCAAGAGTTTCCACAGCCCTGGGACTTGGCCAGTGCATTCGATTCCCATTAATACTAAGAACAATTACGACTCCCCTCATTTTCACCTCCTCTGCTTCTACCCTGATCCTTGCCATGCCACTGAATATAATAGCTGCTGTGCCTACCTCTGCCCTTTCCTCTGCCTAATGGATCTTCACTCTGCTGCCAGAGTAGCCTGGTCACATAGCTCAGATCATGGCCTGGTTCCTGTAATTCTCCATGTTGTCAAGTGCAGCCAATGTCCTCACAGCACAGAGGCCCCGAATGATCTCCCCATTTTTGACCTTGGCTCCTTCCACTCTTGGCCTTGTTCACTCTGTGCCAGCCACCCTGGTTCCTGGCTGTCCTCAAACATGCCAAGCTCCCCTCTGCCCCCTATTCCGTGTCCTTACCTCTCATGGGACACTGTCTACCTGTCTTAGTTCCCTCACGTCTCTGTAAGGAGTCACTGTAGTGAGCACTTCCCTGAACTCTGTATTTTGGACCTTAGCCTGACCTCACCTGTCTCAATCCTCTTTCCTGTTGTATTATTGTCCTCCAGTGGGTTTTCCCTCAAACCCACACACTGTAATGCCTTCTTATTCCTAGATACGGTCTCTCTTTCTCCCCCAGGGCACCAGCTCCACAAGGACAGTGACTGGGGTTGCTTCCTTCACTCTGTATCATCCTGCCAAGCATGGAAGAGGGTCCCCAGTTGGAATGTAGTAGAAGGGAGAAATGGCTATTAACTGAAAGCATCCCAGCTCTACCTCTACAAGAATTTGGATTCTAGGCTGCTGACTGAGGCAGGAACTCAGACCCAGCAAGAACACCAAGGACCCAGTTACCCACAGTGGTATGAACTGAGAGCCAGAGGGATGAACAGACAAGCAAAGTGAGACATGAGGTCACAACTTGGCCTGGAGCCAAACAGATAGGCAGGTAGATAGATCTCTTCCCATCAGTAGGACACCTGATAGAGTGTCTGGGGTGACTTATGAACATTTTTGGGGGGGCTAGAGGATTGGGGGGCTTGGATGAACTGTGCCTTTGCACAAACCTCCAGCCCAGAAGACACCTAGAAAGAGAAAAGGGCTGGGCTGACTTGGCCTCGCTTTCGCTGGAGCTGTCCAAGGTCCTGCCCATCCTCTTAGCTCAGGTTGGGCTCTACTTCTTGACACTAGAGGCTTCTTCAGGGTGCATGCCTCGCTCTAGACATGCAGACTCCATTCAGGTAACCCCTTACCAAATGTGTGGAAGAATCGGACCCAGAGCTACTGAGAACACTGAGCCCTCCTTCCGGAGGGACTTCCCAACTTTAGGGTGCAGAAGAGTGCTCTGTGGCTGTGCATTCCACTCCCCTGAGCTAACTGTGTTTATTATCAAGCTACTGACCCCACCAGTGCATTCTGGCAAACTGAGATGCTAGACTCAGTTTATTGTTTATAGGGCTGTTCTGAGGATTGCATTGTACACCAAGTAGCGAGCACTTGGAGAAGGCTAAATTCCCACCCTTGTTACAAGGTCGTACATATGGTCCAGACTTTGGATGGGCTGTTTTGTTACACGACGTACGCTCTCACTAATCAGATGCTGGAATTTGCAGGTTAGTGTGCACAGCTGTCATGGTTCATGGGCACACGGAAGTCACTCAGGTTCACCTGGCCCAGAACTGCTTTGCCTGAGGTTAGCCAGTGTGCCTATGCCACCTGGCAGAGAAAGCGAGCCAGGTCCAGGGGTGTGCAGTGCTTCTTGGTCCTGAAGACAGAGTTCCCACCCAGGGGAGAATTTTAAGGCGGGGCCCTCTGGGATTGGGGACACTAGGAGGTCAAATGCCTGGAGGGGGCGGTAGTACACATAGGATCCCAGCCCTGGCCTGGGGTTGGCAAAGGACTCCAGGCTGGATCAAGAGCCCCAGGTGCGGCGACAGTAAGCACAGGAGAGCGCAGGCTGCAGGTGCCCCTAGGACACCTTTGTGGAACGTTCGTTCCCTCGATTCGCCCGCCTAGACCTGGGAGAAGCAGCACCCAACCACCTTGCAGGTGCTACAGGAAGCGCAGGGCGAGGCGGCCGCGGCCCCGCGCGTGGCAGCTCCGGGTCGCGATTCCCAAAACCGAGGTGCTCTGGAGCTCAGGTTACCGGTGGGGTCAGCCGGCCTCGGCAGCCGGCGCGGCACAGAGCCCCGGGCGCGAGTGTGCGTGTGCGGGGAGCACGGCCCTCCCCGCGGCCGCCGCAGCGCCGGCGCCTCCCCCTCCCCCGGCGCGCACGGCCCGTCCCTGTCCCCGGAGGCGGCCCGAGCCGCCGCTCAGCAGCCTTGCCTTCGCCTTGCGCGTCTCCCGCCACCCTCCCTCCCCCAGCTGGACTCCAGGGTCCGCGGGCCCGCAGCTCCGGGCAGGAAAGCGCTGCGATCGCGCACGGGGGCGGGAGGAGGCGACCGGGTGCGGGGCGGCCGCGCTGGAGAGAGGCGCGCGGAGACTCGGCCCCCTCGGCGCTCGCTCGCTGGCTCCCCGCCTCCCGCACTCCGCTCGCTCCCACCCCTTCCCGGCGTGATTGATCCGTCACGGGCGCCGCCGCCGCCGCGGCCGTTCTAAGTAAGCAGGAGCCGGAGCCGAGCCGGGGCCCGTGCCGGCGCCATTGCGCGGGAGCCGCGGGCAGAGCTCGGCGCCGGGCGGCGGGCCGGGCCAGGCCATGCGGGCCGAGTGAGCTGGCGCCCGCAGCCCGCGGCGCGGCATGGCTTCCCCGCCGAGCTCCGGGCAGCCCCGGCCGCCGCCGCCGCCGCCCGCGCGCCTGCTGCTGCCCCTGCTGCTGTCACTGCTGCTGTCGTTGGCGCCCGGGGCCTGGGGCTGGGCACGGGGTGCCCCCCGGCCGCCGCCCAGCAGCCCGCCGCTCTCCATCATGGGCCTCATGCCGCTCACCAAGGAGGTGGCCAAGGGCAGCATCGGGCGCGGCGTGCTCCCAGCCGTGGAGCTAGCCATCGAGCAGATCCGCAACGAGTCACTCCTGCGCCCCTACTTCCTGGACCTACGACTCTATGACACCGAGGTGAGTGTCCGGATGCCTGTGCCGTCGGGGCTGGGGGCGGCGAGGAAGGGGTGAAGCCGCGATTGTCCGATCCTCGCTGGCCGAGGGCACCGCGAACTGTGCCCACCAGGGTCCCACTGGGCTTGGCTGGTGCAGATGGGACCCTGATTTTTAAGAACCTTGCACCTCTGGGAGTGTGTGTGGGTGTGTGCAGAATGGGGTCTCTTTTGACCAGAGGAGTAGAGACGGTATAGGCTGGACCCCCAAAGGCCTGAGGTGGTTATCCCTGTTCAGGTGCTGCTCCTAGGGTTATGGGGTGCCAAGTGGGAAGAACAGGCGCATTGACTATAAAATGGGCCAGCCACAACTGGACTGGCCACGGGGCCTGTTCCCAGACCCCAAGAAAACCAAGACGCTCTTTAGGGTCCAAAGGGTTCCGAGACCCTAAGGGCCTGAGCTCCCGGCAAGACTGGTCGTGTGGTGCGCGTCTACAGCTTAGACCTCGCGCGCCACGGGCAGTCTTGGGGCCGAAGGTTCTGCAGCGCTGCTGCCGGGATCTACCCAGCGCTAGCCATAGCTCCAGTGGTTTTGGGAGACTCCCCTTCCCCCCTCCCTGCCTAAGGTTAGTTGCTCATAGAGTGGCCTGACAGGTCTTGCCCGGGACTCGTGGTGGTGTCCGGCTGCGCTGCCACTTTTGTTCGGCAGCTGCAAGCACAGCAGAGCAGGTGTACACTTGAGGCATCTGAGTCGTGGAAGCCTTGACTTGAAGTGTAGCAGAGGGTTCCCCTCTGGTCTCCTTCTCTGAGCAGAGCTAGAGAACCAAAACCTTTCCATCCCAAGGCCCCGTCTCACTCCCTCTGTCTAGGTTTCCAAAAAGCCTCAGCTCAGACCTTGACAGCCCACCCTGAGGCTAGGAGACAGAGAGGGCCTGAAAGAGCGATCAGTAGTGAGCACAAGGTCGGGTTTGCGAGTTTTTCCGGACCCAAGGAGCCTCTTCTCTTTGGTCGCAGCCTCGGGAGATGCGGCCTGAAGGGGGCAGTGATTTCCTTTACCGTGAGCTCTGTTTGCGCCTCTTGCTTCGCCCAGCACTGCCAAGGTGCAGCTCTTGGCCCTGGCTTCCCGGGCTCCTCTCCTGCGTGCCTCTGCTGGAGCCCCGGGACAGACCCCTTAGGGAAGGAGTATCCAAACTACGTGGTGTAACCTGGGTAGGGCTTCCTCCCCTGCCTGACCCCCTTTTTTTTTATAACCCCAGGAAAAGAGCAGAATGTAGATTGTATCTCATTCCCCACCTCCCCCGCTTCACTGATGAAGCAGCCTGCTGTTCTGCTCTGTAAATAAAAGGTGAAAGAATCGGTGGCAGTTGGTGGCAGTGAGCGCAGGTTGCTGCAGGCGGAGAGGCGTCCTCTGCCTCAGGAAGAGGCACGCTGGGTGGCTGTGCAGGGCTAACCGTGTGTGAAATCACTTTGGAATGACGTTCCTGGCGCTCTCATATTTTACCTGGGCGTTTCAAGTTCTTTCGGGGTACTGGTCTGGCACGCTCAAATAGAGAGCGCTGTTCATTTATATAGAGGCATATCTCGGCACTCTTTCCTGTGGCTTCCACACATAATTCTGGAAGGGACAAGGAAAGGCCGCTTCTTTGGAGACAAAAACATCTGGGGACAGGGGCAGCCCTGCTTGCATCCTGACTATGTCTTGTAGAATGTTTCAAAAGACTCCCTGAGAAGTTTCTTATGAATCCACTATGGTAGCAGAGGGATGGGTGCTTGGTTGCAGGGTGTGGGCCAAAGCTTTCTTTCTTTCTTTTCTTTCTTTTTTTTTTTTCAAGTGCATTTTGGTGACTTTCTAAGTGAGATGGCCCAAAGTCAAGAGGATGCGGCAGAGGCACTTCAGTTGGTTGGGAACATTTAGGTGACAACAGGAGAGGAGCCTAGTGTTAACTGAGCCTGACTTGGGGGCTTTAGGGTTGAACACTCAGAAATAGGTTATTCCCACCCCTACCCTGCCCACCCGTGACCTTGAACCAGACACCTAATCTCTGATCTCTCTAAATGCAGGTGTCCACAGCTCAACAGTGGAGTGGTTAGACATCCTCTGTCGGGTGGCGTCCAGGGGCTGACAGAGAGATGCCGGCAGGCTCCATCCACTGCCAGTGCTCTGTCTGGCAGGCCATAAGCACTCGATCCATGAGTCTGCCTCCCTTCCTGCACTTTCATTTGGTGTGGATCCACCAGTAAGATGCTGTGGCTTTAGGGGGGATAACTCAGTCGCTGCTAGCATTTTAAGAATGCTTCTTTCTCCTGCTTGGTTTTCCGATCTCTAAGAGAGTCAGGGAGGCTACCACTAGAAAAGGGAATTCTGGCTGACAGTCAATGTATCATCTCTTGCAGGAGGTATCACATTTGGGAGAGTGCCCAGGGGCTATAATTACTTCCCCTGCCCCAAGTAAGCTCATCTTTAACATTTTTTTTTCTGAGCCAGAGTGAAGGAAAAAAATCAGTGTGAGAACTTGCAGTGGATCCAGGGCAATCTGAAAGGTGTTCGTCATTTCAGAGTGAGCGATGGCTGTGTTTGTGGACTCTGAGAGCTGTCTTCACACTCGCCGGCTGGTCCCTTATGTCAGAAGATGGGTGTAGTGGGCTAATTTTGCCTGGCTTTGTTGACATTTGATGTTAGTAATTGGCCCCAATAGTCAATGCCACCACCTGTAAAAGAGATGAAAGGTACAGTCAGTATGTTATCTTATCTCACAGGCAAGGTACCTCCTGTATGTGTCGATGTTGGTTGAGCCTCTCCTGGGATGAGCGAAACAGAACTTTCTGTTTTCCATTTTGCAATACTGTAGCCAAATCCCTTACCACTGAGCCATATCCCCAGCTCTCTTTCCACATTTTCATTTTGAGATAGAGTTTCCACAAGCTGCCCAAGCTGGTCTTGAATTCATTCAGTAGCTCAGGCAGGCCTTGAACTTGTACCAACATCTCTAGTACCTGGTATTCCAAGCCTAGCCTAGAACTTTCAAGGCCTCTGTCAGTGCCGCGGTCATAATAGTGAGGCATCACAACAGATCATAGGACTGTCGGGCTTTTTCTTCTTTGGTGTGGCATTGGGTCACTTCAGTAAACACTTGTTTATGGATTCCAGGAGGACATGCATAATAAAAACACAATCAAGGCACTGAAAGGGTAGACAAGAGGAAGTACCAGAAGCTATGTAGAGGCTTTGAAGATCTCACTTTAAGATAAAGCTGGGTGTAGCATTTGGAGTATTGGATTCTTTGCTCTGAAAGCAGTCCAGATACAAAAGGGAGCTCAGTGGATTGCACTGCTTATGTTTATGATAAAAGGGATCTGAGTTCTGTGGTAGTCACATTAGTAAAAGAAAATAATCATCAAGGAATATGCCTAAAAGTAATGGTTGTGGGTCTGGTCTAATTAGTGCCTATTTTAGAAAACCTGACAGATATAGAAAAGCAGAAAGAAAATAATTGCCCATAATCTACCTTTACAAAAATTATTGCGTCTAATAAGCAGGATTATTTATTCCATTTGCCAATGTTTACTGTGCTATATACCTGAGATTCTACTGCTTGTGCATTTTAATGTTTTCTTTCTTTAGCTGACATTAACTCATGTGCATTTCCCATGTCTTCAAATCTATTTGTAAATATGATTTTTAGTGACTGTATGCTATTCTGTCCCATGCACACAAATTCATCATTTCTCTGCTGTTGAATTTCTGATTTCTGACTTGTTACTATTTAAAAAAAAAAAGCAAGCTGTAATCGAACAAAATCAAGTTCTGGAAACAAAGGCACAGAAGCCAAGTGTGCAGCTAGCTCTCAGGAAGCTCACTCTGATGGTGCAGGGATCCAGCTTAAAGGCCAGCACGTGCAAATGATTGACAGACGTGCCTTCTTACATGCCCTGATTGGCCAGCACGCCTTCCGATATGCCCCTGCCTTGAATGGGTTTGCTAACTACCTCCTCTCTTGTGTGCTGTGCTTTTTTTTTTTTTTAATGTGCACAGGAGTGCACATGTAGACATCAGAGAACAACTTAAGAGACCCATTTGTGTTCTACTGTGTAGGTCCTGGAGATTGAACTCAGGTCACCAGGCTTTGTGACAAGTGTCCTTTCCTCTCAGCCATCTTGCTGGACCCCGCGTTGTGTTGTATGAGGGAACAGCAGAAAGAGGGCAGGACGAGAGAACCCCGTCATCCTCAGCTCAGTCTAGAACATGAGAGTAGACAGCTGCACAACCGAGGGACGCACTGCACATTCTGGAATCGCGCTTCCAGAAGAGTGAGCGCTAACAGTATGTGAATTCTACCAATGCAGTCATTAATAAAAATAAAAACAGATAGAGCTGAGTCTGGTGGCCCAGGCTGCCATCCCAGCTACTCAGGAGGATGTGGCAGGAAGAGCATACGTTTAAGGCCTGCTTGGGATCCAGAGTGAATTCCAGAACAGCCTAGACAACTTCGTGTGACCTTGTCTCAAAATAAATGTTTGCCCAGCATGTGTTAGGCTCTGGGTTCAATTCTACTGGGGTGGGGTGGGGGAGGAATGAACGGAGCAGTTTTAGGTTTGGCTTACATTGAGTGGTTATACTCCCACTGAGCAGCTTTTAGTGAGTTCCAGGCTTAAGACTCCTCTTGTAGAAACCCAGATTCTCGTAGTTCATATCACTGAACAAAACCTGGAGCGATCTGTGTTCGGGTATGTCTGTATTCAGAGGCACAGCGAGGTTTTTAAAAATGCCTTCCTCTCCAGGTCTTGGGTCTTGGCCCTGGTCCCTGGTTAGTTCACAGTGAGGCATGCTGTCCCGAGTGGTGGCAGATGGCCTCACACAACTGCAGTTTTGCACACTCTCAGGAAATCCAGCATGAATAATGGTGTCTCCCAAATGCTCCAGCAGAGGTTCTAGACTTATAGCGTTGGCACAAACTGGGTCATGAGTTCATCCCCTAGGCAATCACACGGCATTGATGTGCCAGGCCGGTGCCATGTACCAGCCTATTATGGAGAGAGAGAGAGAGAGAGAGAGAGAGAGAGAGAGAGAGA
>NW_026067972.1:2928126-3051990 GCF_014885135.2 Alexandromys fortis
AGGAAGTTAGCAAGTTAGCGGCACCCTATCTCAGGAATACAGAGTCGAGAGGAATTTGAAACTAGGAAATCAGAGCTGGATAAAGGGGTGTGTGTGTGTCAGGAGGGTCAGATGATGCTATCCATACAGCTCTGTCCCTGACAGTGGGATGGAACAGAGGTCAGGTACCCCCTGTACCTGCAGGCTCATGGGAAATGCAAAACTGACAAAAGAGACAACAGATTTGAGGACACTGAGAAAAAGCAATCATGGCTGTGCACGGAGAGACTTCTGGAGGAGGGCTTGGATATGGTGAATGGAACACAGGCACAGAGAGCAGAGGCATAGCGGAAGTTGGGGGTTGGGCCCAGGTAAGATTCTCAGGATTAAAGCATGGAGACAGCAAGGAGTGAGATGTGGCCTTATGGGAAGAGGGAGCCCAGGAGTGGGCGTGGCTACCTTAAAGAAAGGTGGGATGCGAAGAGCCAGGCTTTAGTGATCTGGTTGGAAATCAGAGGCTGGCTGTGGATAGAGAAAGCCTGGAGACCCGGAAACTGTTGAATCATTGACCCAAGGGAGAAAGGCTGGGGTCTCAACAGGGATGGAGAGGCAGAGGCAGAAGGAGGAGAGAGGGAAAGTGTTGTAGGAGACCTGGCTGGACAGGAAAGGTACAGAAAGGGACCCAGAGGAGTGTATGATCTTGACAGCCCTGTCCCTGGTAGAAGACAGGCAAGGATGGGGCGGGGTCAGGTTGGTGACCTCCCTCTGCCTCTGCACCTCGACCTCTCACTTGATACCTGTTGAGTAAGGCTAGGCTCATGGTCAGGAGATTGGCGACTGCGTGCTACTTACTTGTGTGGAGATCTGGCAAGGCCACTTGGCCACTGGAGGCAGAGAAAGGACAGCTCTTCAGTGGCATCTATGCTCAGGGTGTAGTGAGTGCTAGAATTTTGTTGTTGCATGTTGTCACTGTGATTTTGGTACAGTGTGAGGATTCTTATGTTAACAGCCGCTATAAGGAAGGAGAAAGACACATATGGAAGCTTCAAACATGATGTCAACACAAGGAACTGTTTTCAGACTATGTTGATGAGAAGGGTGTTGGGGACAAAGGATGCAGACACTGAGGACTTCATTGGGTTCAATTTCCAGCACAGCTCTTGTTATCTCTCATGTGACAGCCACATCCTACACATGTCCTACCTCTCGGGGCTGTAGATGCTTGCAAACAGGGCCAGTCTGATTCTTGGGGGCTGGCAGAGCTGGGCATGCCATGGGCCTGAGTGAATGGTTGCCCAGTTAAGCTGTACCTAGATGAGTTGGGATCTTGTGGGATGGTTTCCCTGGACCACCATCCTGGGGTCTTTATCTTCTCATATCAGGGTGTAAGTGACTATAGGAACCAGAATTGTCTTTGCTGCCAAGTTGGTACTATATTCTGAAGCTCCCACCACCACCAATTCCTGAGCCCCCATCCCCCAAATGGGGCAACATCTTTATCATACCCATCCCTCACCAACTCCTCAGTCTGGACAGGCACCCACAGACACACCTTCTCTGTCCCCAAATTCCTTTAGAAAAGAGATAGGAGGGATTGATAAACCTGTTCAGTGCAAGTTTGATGTCGGGGTAGAGTTTCATGGGTCTTTGCCTTTAAAGGGGCGTTTTCATGCATTTGGCCCACCCTATTTACAGGCACAGAGAACACATTATCCTGCACCGAGGCCTGAGATCCTAGCAGGGAACTTAGGAGATGGTTGTTCAAGATGACCAATGGGAACAGTCCTGCTGAGCGAATACACACTCGGGAAGTATGTCTTCCGCTAGGGTGGACTGGGCAACACTGCAGTAACAAATGAGTCCTGGAATCTGCTGCATATTTAGCTCAAAGTCCTGTGTGTCTGAGACCCTTCGTGTTAACGCTCATCCAAGAAGCAGCATAAGGGATACAGGCTGTTTTCGCGCTGCATCAAGAAAAACCCTCAAGAAGGCACTGTGTGCACTGGCATCTCATAGGAGGATTGGGTTTTAGTCGCCTTCACTTGCAAGTAACATGTATGATTTCTGGCCCTTTATCTTTTAGACCAGACCAGAAACAGTTATTTCCCTCCCCCTAAATTCAAAGGAGTCTAGGAAATAGAGAGGAGCACAGGGATGTCATGGACATTTGCCATTTGGGGTCCTTCAGGAAGGTGCTAAGGGGTAATTTACAGATGCCAGAGATCTCAGGTTATACCTGTGAGAGATGAAAGAATAGGCTTTGGGATGAGGGTAGAATAGTGAGGGCACAGATGGTGAGCCTGGCCAAAGTCCATGATGTGCCTAGATTTTAAGATATCCTTAGAAATACATCGCTCTGCACACTGAATTTATACTAATAACAAAATTGAAGGCTCAGACCATGGAGCTGTTCTCATACCTATGGAAAGAGGAGGCATGGAAGGACAATTGAGTGGGAGGAGTTACAGACTCAGGAGCCACTCTCAGAAGTCTTGGGTAGACCAGTGGGGAGCTCTAAAGTCAAGGCTGTCCTCTTCAGATGGGGGTTCCATGCTGGGCCTGAAGAGGGCTCTAGAATCTTCCTGGGAGGTTGCGTGCTGACCTTGGGTTCCTACAAAGGTGTCAATCAGCACACCTTGTTGGTGCCACAACAAGGTCTGTTCCTGCCTTCGGGCCTTGATACCACACCCACCTGACGGGGAGAACCTTGCACCAGGTTCTGAGTGAGGCTCTGTGATGTTGTCCTCAATGAGAAGCAGGTCCTGCCCTCGGGAGCTTGCTGTGTCCCAGGCCTAAGCCACAGTCACATGTGGTGTGGTTCACCCATAACAGCCCACAGAGGCTACAGTAGAACACCTTCCCCTGCTCGGCCATTCACAGCGTATCTGAGAGCAGAACCTGACTTCTCACCTCTCAGTGCTTTGGTTCCAGGAAGGTGAGAGCAGGAACAGGCAGAGCTGCCCAAGAAGCACAAGCCTTGCATGTGCTGCTCTGCTCACTTCTTCCTGTGGTTATATACCAACAGGCCCAGCTGGGAGGCTGGTGAAATGCCTCCCTCTGGTTACCTGACCGTCTAGGGATGCACAAGTGTGCCAGTCTAAGGAGATAGGAGTCCTAGACAGGGCCAGTGAGCTGGGTCCTGCTGGACCATCAGTGGCTGACCTTGTTGGTAAGTCCTCTCTGCTATCTGTGACTGGCAGCTTGGGCTGAGCCTCTCTGAATTATCTTAGCACTGAAAGCTCCACATTCCCCACCCTGGTACCATCTCAGGCCTGGATCTATAGAATAGGAGCTCCAAAAATATCCATGGAACAAGCAAACAGGTCTATAAACCTGGTTCCAGCTCCCTGGTTCTAGGATTCACAAGTGCCAGTGTAATAAGTTGGAGGTAAACTTTGGGTGCCATACATTGGGGAGAGCTTCCTGATCAGTCTCCATATTCTTCAGGGGTCATGGGGAGAGGAAAGGGAATGTGTTGGATGGTCCAACAGGGGATGACAGGCCAAGTTAATGTCACCCTTCTTTCCCCCTGAAGAACACACGTAGCATCCTTTAATGCCCAGCCCAACCTGGGGCGGGGGAATCTGCCTGGATTGTAGAGAGGTTCTCTAGTCTCCGTTTATTAGAGCAATACTTCAAAGAAGACTTAGGAGCTAGGTTCTGATACCCTGAGCACACTTCCAGAGGCCACACTGCGCCAATGGAGGTGGGGCCGGGCTCTGGTCCCAGGAGTCATTGTAGGAACGAAGCCAAATCATCAGTCTGGGTGAATCAGGTGGTCTCGTGCCAAGCCTGGGCACCTCCTGAATAGCAAGACTTCTTCCAGGTGCCAAGCCTCTGCTCTGTGCCTCTGTGTGGTCAGTACTGACTCAGAA
Organism: Alexandromys fortis; assembly: GCF_014885135.2. Taxonomy (NCBI): domain Eukaryota; kingdom Metazoa; phylum Chordata; class Mammalia; order Rodentia; family Cricetidae; genus Alexandromys; species Alexandromys fortis. Next base: position 2,931,981 of record NW_026067972.1, read on the forward strand.
ACCTAGGAAGCAGGGTTAGGAAGCCATCATATCCCTGATGCTGATGATGAATCTGGACGCCACTAAATGAGGAAATCTGTTAGGACCCCGTGCAAACAAAAGTCAGGTAGTTATGAGATAATTTTGAATCAGAACATTCTTATCCAAGTAAAAGGTGTGGCCGTTGTGATGCTGTTTGGACCGACTGCGGGTTGTTTTGCCGGCTTTTACTTTCCTGCTGTCTTGGAGTGTGCCGCTGAAGGATGAGGCATCATTGTTGTCTGGAAAATTAGTAGACCCAAGGTAGTGAGTGAGTGGAGTGATCCATCTTCATAGGTGCCTAGGGGCGCCGGTTGCTGGCTAAGGCAAGACCCTTCTCCCACCACTTAGCAAGCATCTGTTGGGTCAGGGTTCTGATGAAATCTAGCCAGCAGCGGCTCTGGGGAGTCATGCATTACTGCTGTTCCTGGGCAGTGGGGTCGGGAAGGGCACAGAGAAAATGATATTGTCACACTCTGCTCAAGATCCACTTGACTTGGTTCAGAGGGAGCTGATTCTGAAAGCAGGAGCCACACTTAAAATAATCAGCGTTGTGTCCTCCAAAGAAAACCGCCTGCTCCTGGAGCTAGCCGGTCACCGAAACTTCTATGAGAAGGCCCAGAGTGGCTTCCGGGACCCGATGTCTCACTCTACAGCAGGTGACCAGAGCCCACGATGATGGCCCCTTTAGCCAGGACTGGAGGATGCCTTGACTTGGGTGGGAGAACTGGTCCCCATCTCCCTCCTGTAAACTGGGGCCCAATGGACCCTTCTAGATCCTTGGAGGACTCTGGGGATTTTAGGAAGGTTAGGAAACCGTCACAGAGCTTCTGCTGTCACTGTCATAGACCAAGGACAAGGAAGTGGGGCGATGTAGTGGCAGGTGGGTAGTTGAGGGCAAAAAGGACACCCCCTTTTCTTGTACTTCTCGCCTGTTGGTACCATGGGGAGCGCTGCATCTGTTACTCACTGAGCTGCCGGTCTCTTGAGGAGAAGGCTGTTCCTGCTCACATCTCACAGATGAGAAGAGCAAGGTGAAGTTAGCCAGAAAGGAGCGGAGATTTGAGCCGCGCACAGATGCCCACATACATCATCCTGCGCCATTGCGCTCCCCCCACCCAACCAGATCAGTTTTGATTTTTTTGGTTTCAGATGATAGGTTGTTTTCCCTGGTGAATTTCACTCCCAACTGCTTGTTCTCCCTCTAGTTCATCTCTGTCCTCCCTGCCCCCTAGCCAGCCCACTCAGCCACCCCATTCCCTCCCCTCCCCCTTCCCAGCTCCTCACTCTCGGCTCACTGAGTCTATCTATCTACACACCTGGTTCACACACATCCTCTCTCTGTTCCCTTGCACCTGGAGAGCTTGGCTCTTGGGGGAACTTGTCACCTCCCATTGTGTTGACTTCAGTGCCAGGATTTGTGCCTCCTGTTAGACTCAGCTCATCTCCAGGGCAACAGTGGTGCCTCCTGTCTGTAACTGGGATCACCCTCTTAAGCACAGCTAGGGCCAAGGCCTGGGTGAGGATGGGGCGTGCATAGACGGGCCAGAAGCAGCTGGTCCTTAGAAGGCGCGTGGAGAAGGAAGTGGACCAGGAATGGCTCCCTTGTGCATGAGCAGCAGGGTGGCACAAGGGCTGCCCTTTACTGGCCTCTACACCCCAGCATCAGCACCACTGCTTACACAGCTTTCCTGTGCTGTACCCTGAAGGGATGCCCTATTGCTCTGGCTGGAAGCTGGACTTCCCCATGGCCTTGGAGGCCCTCCAGGGTCAGCTCTATCAACTCCCAGAGCCAATGCAGACCACCATCCCCATCTTCCTCTGGGCTCAGCCATGCGGTCCTTTGTGCCTCCTGGATAAACATGCTCATTCTGGCACAGGGCCTTGGCACAAGCTGCCGTTGTCGGCAATGCCTCAGCCACCTTTCTTCCTCCATTGGGGCCTAGCCTGAGCATTTCCCGAATCCTCTAAGAACTATGGCTGTTCCTTGCTGGTGCGTGTACACTTGTCATTTGCCACTTGTTGGGTTAGTCAATCAATGTTGGTCTGGTTTTGCTCTTCCAGAGGGTGAGAACTGGTCTGTTTTAGCTCCCTTCAGTGTCCAGCGTAGTTTCTCGCACACAAAAGATACTCAGGAAATACTTGCAGAGTGAATGGGGGCCAGCTGAAGGCTTGGAGGGAGGCTGATTAAGAGGTTTATAATGACTTGCTAGGGCTGCAGGGAGGCAAGTGGCCAGTATGAGAAGTTATTCAGAGCAGGCAACCTGTGTAGTATGCCCGGCTCGGTCCCTGAGCCTCTGTGTTCTGTCTGTGAAATGGGGATGAAACGCACAGGGCCATTGTGAGGGTTGACAGGGACCCTTCGTTGAAGCATTGAGCATGGGGGTCCCTCATTCCGGAGCATCGATTATAATGCCTCTGAAAATGTGAACTGCTGTAGTTGCAAAACACTTCGTTCTCGTTCAGTGAGGCTGCGTTTGAGACTGTAGGGCGTCTGTGACCTGGGTCTGAACATTATGGTTGGAGGTGAAATTGCTGGCGAGACTCTGGAAGCTCAGTGGTGTTTCCCGCCTAGGTGTGGAGTCTGTCGTCTCCAGCAAGGTCCCTACATTTCTGTCTTGTGGAGGCTTGTGGCTGTCTCTTATTCCCCTCTCACCTAGCCGAGAGCTTGCCCAGCCCACGAAGGCAGGCCTGGCACCTTTTTCCACCTGAGGGATCCTAGCACCCAGGTTCGAGCCTGCAGGTGGCCAGGAACATTTGCGTGTGACAGAAGCCTCTGCCTGGGCACCTAGCATGGCCCTTGGCATGCTGCTGCTGCTGAGCAAATGTGTTCTGTGTGAGTGGTGTTAAGCACATTGCTAAAGCAACGCTTGAGGATAAACTCATAGCTGAGCCTGCTAATGGAGAAAGGTGTTAGGAGGCGTTCGCAGAGAGCAGATTGCTGGGTCTGAGGCTAGGGATAGGTGATCTGCTCTCCTGGCTGGAGAAGACACATTTCTTTAGCATCCAGAGGCAAATTGTTTAGGTCAGGGTAGTTCAGTGGATGGCGCTCTGAATGTACCGAGAGTCACCTGACCCATTGTTCTCTGGTGATGGTCTTGAACTAGTAGCTGGACTTCTCTATGCTTTGAGTCCGTCATCTGTAAAGGGAAATAGTTGTGCTGTCCTTAGTTCTTCATAGAGTTACTGTAGAGGAGAGGGGGTGCTGGGGTCAAAGGCCATCACACCTGTAATCCGAGCTCTGAGCAGGTTGAGGCAGGAGGATGTCAGGAGTTTGATGTCAATGTGGGCTACAGAGTAAGACTCTGTCTCCATCAAGACAAAACAGTTGGAAAACAAACACAAATGAACAAACAAACAAAAAAGGCTTCAGGGCTGGAGAGAAGGCTCAGTGACTGCTTTCGCAGGGACCTACGTTTGTTTTCTGGTACTCAGTAATAGCTTACAACCAACTCTAGTTTCCATGGATACGATGCCCTCTTCTGGGCACTGCACACATGTGGTACACATATGTACATGTAGGCAAAACACCCATACACATATTAAGTAAAAACAACAAATAATTTTATTTATTTATTTGGTTTTTTTTTTTTTTTGAGATAGGGTTTCCCAGTGTAATCCTAGTTGTCCTGGAACTCATTCTGTAGCCAGGCTGCTGCCTGCCTCTGCCCCCCAAGTGCTGGAAAGTGACCCTCCAGGCCCAGTGACATAATTTTTTTAAAAAGGAAAAGCTTCAAAGAGTCGTGAGAAATCACAGCTGTAAGATGCACCTGAATGTTATCTACAAAGATTGGCTGATTTAGCGTTCTCTCAGAGTCACAAGGTGTTTGAAACATCTTTTTGTTTTGTTCTAGTTGAGACAGAGTCTAGCTGTATAGCTCTGGACGATCTGTAACTTCCTATGTAGACCAGGCTAGCCTGAAACTTGCAGAATCCTCCTGCCTCTGTCTTCTGAGTGCCTGAGCTGCAGGCACACACCACCATGCTCAGCCCCCCCCCCCCCCCCCCCCCCCCCCCCCCCCCCCCCGCATCCCTGCACTTTGCCCCCCCCCCCCCCCCCCCCCCCCCCCCCCCCCCCCCCCGAGAACATCTTCATAAAGACACAGGGATGCCACGGCCACTCAAGCTGGATGCGTCGTTAGCTTCAGTGCTGCCTTGGTACGGAGCTAGGGGCCTCTACCGCACAACGAGAGGGAGACGAGGTTGGGGGAATATTTTCTTTGAAGGGACATGTGCACAGAGGAGAGGTGACTCAGAGCAGATGACCTGTGAGCTGGCCTTGGAGGAGAGAGAGCAGAAAGAGACCTATTGGAGGAAAGAACTAGCAGACCAAGGTCAGGATGAAGGACTTCAGGCGACTCCTGTGAGGGCCATTCAGACATGGCTGCCCCTAGTGATAATCAACTGTGGGAAAGACCTAGAAGGCCATTATCCTTGGGCCACGGGCGTCGAAAGCACTTGCTTAACCAGGCAAGGCTCACCTAGGGTTTCCTCAGTGTCCTGGTTTAGTGTTGGCAGCAAAGAGGCTTCTTGCTGGGACACACACCCTTGTCACCTGGAAGCGGAGCAAGTAACCTTCAGGAACATTACAAAGCTTAGGGCGCAGGGGAAGAAGGATGGGTTAGACAGACTTGGGGTTTGGCTCAGGCTCTACCTGCCATGTTTATGAACAGGCCCAGTGACTTGCAAACCCCGTAACTTACTCATACTGTTTCTCTAGCAGCAGGGGATGAATAGTTATTAAGAGGCTAGGAGAGACGGATCCAGGCACAACCAGTCATGCCTGGAAAATACTGAATGGGTGCAGGACCAGCCTTATTTGATGCAGAGAGAGTCTGCCGGGGAACATTCTAATTCGAACAATGGAAAAATGACTCAAGGCCTGAAGAGGGCCCAGGAGTGAAGTTAAGCGTACTCGAAGCTGGGTCTGTAGGTGGACAGAATGGAGGCAATGAGCTTCAAACTTCTCTTAATGGCGTTCTTGATGAAGGAAGCAGGGGAGCATGGCCCCGGCTAGAGTAAATGTGGACAAAAGCCACAAGAATACAGGTTGCCAGGCCTGGCTGTGAGTCTGAAGGCAGAGGCTGGCATCGACTTCCGGGACTGTTCCTCCTGTCGGGCTGGTGGGCGGCCAGGCTGGCATCGCAAGAGGCCTCCCTCCAAGATGGGAGGGGGAGTGAAGGGAGTGGGGGAACAATCCCCAGCGCCTGTCTCTGTTAACACGGGTGTGGTGGGAGATGTGTGCGGGATCTTCCACTCCTGTGACTCCTCTGTGGGAGCAGAGCCTGGCTTTAGAGACAGCAGAGCCGCTGGGGCCCACTGTCATTTTGGATTCTTGTGATTAATCAGCCCGCCTGGGAAGGATGGAGTCCTGGCTCCCCAGCTGGGGCGACGGATGGTTTTGCTTTTGAGAACTGCCAGGTTCCAGCCCTGCCACAGCCTGCCTCAGATTGCTTCTTCTCCGGGCAGAGAATGATGAGCCATTTGGAAAATGCATTTGGAAGGAAGAGATTCTGAGCTGTGCAATACAGTGGTTCTCACACAGCACTGATAAAGAAGTTGATGGATAAAGACTAAATTGGATTTTTACCAAAAAAGACTCAGTGCTGGGTGTTTAGTGAAAGAGAGTTATAATGGCTTAGGGGAGCTGTGGGCAAAGGAGGGCTGCATTCAGAAGCCAGGCCTGGGGCTGGGAACACTTGGTCCCATGCTCTAATTTTGGTGGGGTTTTGCCTCAGTTTCCATAGCCGTGAAAAGGAAAGGCAGTTTCTAAATGATTCGTTTCCCCAGAATTGGGGATGGACCCTAGACCTCATTTATGGAAGGCAGATATCTCACCACTAGGCTATATCCTCCTCTGACTTTAAACACAAACAAGCAAAAAGCTTTTAAAATTTTGAGATACGTCTAAGTCGCACAAACTGGCCATGAATTTGTGATCCTCCTGTCTTATCGTTCCAAGTAGCTGGGATTTCAGGCCCGTGCTACCACGCCTGGTTCTAGGTTATCTTCTGCTTGACTGAAGCAGCAACCCCAAAAGCCTTTCATGACAAAAGCCAGGCCACAGCATCGCTGTGAGGGCCCCACCGTGCAGCACCCACCTCTGTGAGAGGCAGGGACCCTGCAAGTTGCAGGGAAACGGCACAGTGGAGATAATAGGGCCTAAGTAGGCCTCATTTCAGTTTTAAGAAGAAATGGGGCAGGAGATGTCAAGATTGCGCCACTATTCTTGTTTTTAAGTCAGAATTTACCTTTTAGGGAAGAAAATGGGTAGTTGGAGTCTTTTATCCTGTCAAAGGCAGACGTCAGGAGTCAGCACAGATTTAAGGTCAACAGAACAAACAAATGTTCCATCCCAGGAAGGTTTTTGTGGGTGGCTCAGATGTAGGAGAAGGAGGTTTAGCAGGGGCAGTGGTGCACGCCTGTGATCCTGCCACTTAGGAGGCTGAAACCAGAGGCTGCTGAGCTCAAGGCCAGCCTGGTCTATTTAGAGAAAACTTGTCTCAAAACAACGAGCAAGCAAGTCAACAAGAAAGTTTAGGAGTTTGAGGCCTTTGGTGATGGACTTTAATTGCATAGTGGCGGTCGAGTGGTACCCGAAAGCCTAGCATCTTGAGTCTCAGAGACAAGCTACCTGGGATCGCGAGACTGAGGGAAGTGGTCCTGCCCCTGCGTAGGTGCGGCGATGGCTGTCTCTGGTGCTGGTCTTCTTGCTTGAAGCCAAACACTGTCCTCCAGAAACCCGGGATATGGCCATCCTGGCAACTCTGACCCAGCACAGGAGCTGGCAGACCCTTGCTTGTGTGAAGTGACGACACTCCGGCTGTCCCCTCCCCAGTCCTTCCAGTTACTCGAGCCTTCAATCTTAGCCCCTGCTCCAGGCAGGACATAGACTATTCCCACCCCTCTCTCTGAAACTGGGACAGCATCAGCATCCAGCCTGCACTGGCCTCCTTCCCACCATGCTTTGCACACCCCGTAAGACCAATGCTCTTAGTGTTTGGCCACATAGCCAGACAATGTGCTTCTCTGGTACGTCATTCCCTGCTGTATGTAGAGGGTTGGCCATACTCCTATAGGTTGTTAGGAAACTTGATCACTTGTGAGTCCCAAGCATGCATGCTCAGAGTGGGGATGGGACCTTCAATTGTAAAAGTGAGAATCCCTGGGCTTCCTCTGAGTTCATGAAGAGCAAGGTATATAGATCTGACCTTGCTTGCTGCATTGAGCAATGGCTAAATTGGGTAGGTAAGGTGAGTTGGGACCTAGGGACTATATAGATTCTGTGAAGGTTACTTTGCAAAAATCTCAGTGACTCCTCAACAAGATAGAGAAGATGGACCATTTAGGGAGGCTTGCTGATTCTTGGACTCTTTAGGTCAGAAGATGTTAAGCTGCAAGTGTTCAGTAGAGATTGTCCATAAGGACTCTGAGTCTCACCTGAACCTTGAAGGTTTGTGTGTGTGTGTAGCTAGCCGGATTTTGCTACTAATGCTAAGCTTGCAGGATTAGCATTGCAGATGTCAGAGCTAGAAAACAAATTTCTTCTTCTTCCATTTGCCTCATTTCTCAAGATTCTTTTCTTACGGTGTGATGTATTATCTACCGCTTGGCCCCAGGAGCCAACTGTGTGAGGACAAGAAGAAGTTAATGAGCCTTAGGGGACTGAGAAGAGTCCCAGCCACTTGTGACCCAGGCATTCTAAGAGAACCTCTTCCACTGACCTTGAACTCCTTGAAGGCCCTCCCCCTCTCCTTCCGCAATGACTGAGAGACCACTGTGGACCAGCACTAGCTGATGCTGGTGGCATCAGGCGCAGTCCTCATCCCTGGAGTAGATGGGCCAGTTCCTCCTGTACCATTCATAGATGACAGGTGTCCAGGGTCTATGGGACGGAGTCTCAGGATGTCAATCAGGATGTCTAGTTAGTTACCCTGAGGTGGGCAGCTGTGGGGTCAGGAGCTGAAGGGCTGTGTGTGAATCTTGAGCACCGTGCTGAGCAGTGAGAGTGAAGACAGTAGCCAATCATCCAGCTGTCAGCTGCTCGGAGCGCTCTCCGCCTCAGCCTTGACCTTTGCCCAAGAGTCTGCTAAGTCAGTGTGTGGCGGATTCCCACCATGCATAATGAGTCAGGTTCTTCCACACCTCCTAGGTGTGTCGCTCACGTCTGTAATCTCAGCTCACTGGAAGTAGAGGGAAGAGGATCAGAAGTTCAAGGTCACCCTAGTCAGAGTTTAGACCCTGTATCAGAGGGGTGGGGAGATGGAGGAGGAGGAGAAAGGACACGGAAAGAGAAGCATGGAGTCAGGCAGTAGCCTAAACATGGGAGAAAAAGATCAGACTGATGATCGTGGCCATCAGAGGAGAGAGGCCTCTGTGCAGAAATGGCCTCAATTGGAATGGAACAAGGTCATAGCCCCAGAGCAGGGTGGGAGTTGAGAGATGGGAAATCACTAAGAGGAAATGTCAGGAGTGGGGGATTCTTGACCTTCTTGCCTCTACTTCCAGAGTGCTTGGATCATAGATGTGTGGCACCGTGCCCAGATTAAATAACGCTGGGGACCAAACTCAGGGCTGCATACATCTAGGTTAGCACTCTACTGAGCTGCACCCTCAGCCACCATGCTCTGCTTTAACAGCTGGCAGTGAAACATCGTGTAGGACAGGAGGGAAGGAAACCATGCCAACCACAGAGAAGGGACAAAGTTAGAAGTGCATGGAAGGAGCATTTCTCTTCTTTGGAAGCTGTGAACCACCCAAGGATGCAACCTGAGCTCAGAGTTAGAGGCAGAGAGTAGGGGAGAAGTGGCCAGGAGAACTTTGGAGATGCCTTCTCCCATCTGCCCCCAATCTGATAGGCCGTGGAGGTGGCAGAAAGGAAGACAGCTAAGAGCAGCAGGCCCGTGGGGGACCCTTCACCCATGAGACTGGGAGCCCCAGAGGAGAGGCAGTGGCTGCTAAAGAAACTGGGCTGGGTAGTAACTAAAGTAAGACAAAAGCACTTCTGACTTAAGGTCTATGGCTACAGGGGCAAAGATACCTCAGCATGGAACCGGGCTCTGTCCAGGACATGGACAGGGACTCCAGTGGGAACCAGTGGGGATTCATAGGCAAGGAACTGGCTGAGGGTCTGGGGATGTTACTAAGAGGGAACATCCATGGGGCTGTGACTGAGCTGACCAGTTAGGATGCTAACAAGACAGGCTAGGTAAGCAGACAATGTGTAGGGAATGTACAGGAAGAGGGGTAGACAGAAGGTGATGGGAAGCTTTCTCAGAATATTGGCAATTGATTACAGTAAACCTGGGAAATACAATCTTGACAGACTTCAAAGCTCAAAGGCCCAGTGGAAAAGTATACTCAGATGAGGATGACTTGAATATGGTCAAGGAGGCCTTTTGCCTGGACAGATGGGAGAACCTAAATGGAATCCTTGCCCATAAGGACCTCAGAGGCAGTTTAGAGACAGGGTGGTGATGCAGTTCCTAGCCTGGAGGAAGACACTGACTTTAGTCTTTGAGGCAGGGAATTCAAACAGAGACCACTATGGAGACAAAACAGAGCCACCAAAAGATACTTTGCCAGGGCAGGTGGACTCTACCAGAAGCTGAGTTATTGGAGAGCATCACTCACATGTTTGGGTTTGATCTTTGAAGGCAGACCTGCATGCTGTCTTGGCATCATGAGTCCCTTTCCAGAACGAGGATCAATCACATAAGAATGGGTGTCCTCAAGACCCAGCAATACCACTTTTGGGTATATACCCAAAAGATGCTCAATTGTATCACAATGATGTGTGCTCAACTATGTTCATAGCAGCATTGTTTGTATTAGCCAGAACCTAGAAATGCCCCTCAACCAAAAAACAGATAAGGAGAATGTGGTACATTTACAAAACGGAGTACTACACAGCAGAAAAAAATGACATCTTGAAATTTGTGGGAAAATGGATGGAGCTAGAAAACATCATATTGAGTAAGGTAACTCAGAAAGACAAATATCATATGTACTCACTCACAAGTGGTTTATAGACATAAAGCAAAGAAAAACCAGCCTACAATTCACAATCCCAGAAAACCTAGACAACAAAGAGGACCCTAAGAGAGACGTACATAGATCTAATCTACATGGGAAGTAGAAAAAGACAAGATCTCCTGAGTAAATTGGGAGCATGGGGACCATGGGAGAGGGTAAAAGGGGAGGGGAGAGGATGGGAGGGGAGCAGGGGGAGATATATAACTCAATAAAAACAATAAAAAAAGAATGGTAGGGTGTCATTGAGTGTCATGATAGTGGCTCTCTGGAGACATTCGCCCAGGCCATACTATGTGTCATTGTCTATCTACTTTGGACATTCCCTAGTCAGAAAAGGAAGCACACTTGTATGACAGCACTTGCGTATTTGCAAAGCCATCTAGGCTGGGGGATGGCTCAAGGATAAAGTACCTGCTATGTGAAATGAGTTTCCCAGAACCCATGTAATGACAGATTTGGTAGCATACCTGTAATCCCAACATCATACAGGAGCAGGGAAGACAGGAGGAGCAGCTAGCCTGCCATGTACAGTGGTGAATATGAGACCGCGTCTCTAGGCTGATGATACTGAGGACCAGTATCAAGGTTGCCATCTGACCTGTGTCCCTGGGCTCTGGCACATATGCCCTCACGCATGCACATGAGCACAGAACTGCCTGCACACTCCCACCCCACCCCAACACGAATAGACAAAAAGAAAACGAAAAACAAAATCCCGATACTAAGTGAGTTGTGCTGGTTAGTTTCTGTCAGCTTGACACAAACTGAGTCACCTGGGAAGAGGGAACATCAATTAAGGAATTCTCTCCATTAGATTGGTTTGAGGGCATTTTCTTGACTTGATTAATGATTGGTGTGGGAGGGCCCAGGCCACTGTGAGTGATGCCACCCCTGGGCAGGTAGTCCTGGGATGTATAAAAAAGCTAGCAGAGCAGGACTTTAGAGGTGTTCCTTCATGGTCTCTGCTTCAGTTCCCACTTCCCGGTTCCTGCCTTGAGCTGCTGCCTTGGTTTCCCTCAATGATAGACAGGGACAGGGAAGGATAAATCAAGTAAACGCTGTCCTTCCCCACACTGTTTTTTGTCTAGGTGTTTTGTTATAGCAACAGAAAAGCTAGCCAGGACGCTTGTAGTTTCACACTTGGAGAATTTGCATTTAGAAAGCTAATTTATGATTTCACCTTATAGACGTAGCCTGTGTTTATTATACAGAATTAGGAAGGTGCACATAAAAAGAAGAAAGCACAAATCACGCATAACCCCGCTCTCTCACGCATGCCTGCTGATGTCACATGGCTATCATCGTGCACCTAGAAACACAAATCCTGCTCATCTGCTGCCCGCTGCATCTAATCTTCCCCACATTGGTTTTTTTAGGGGGGGGGGTTCTGTTCTTAAACATGGCAAAATATGCTCTCACCCCACACTTTAATTCTTTGTCAAGAGCCTTCTAGGTCTTTTAGGAGTCCTTTGCACATGTGTACAAGACTTCCCACTATACCACTAGGCTGATGTTTTATTTGAATAATCAGCTGTTGACTATGTGAGTGATCTGTAGTTGTGAAAGTGTGTTTGTGCATGAACGTGTATGCACATGTGTGTCTGTATGCATGCACATGTGGTCTTAAATGGTGCTGCAGTACACGGCCTTCAAAGTATGTCTGCTTCCCAGAGATTGGTTTCTCTCTTTTTCAATCTTAAAAAGATTATTTGTGTCTTTATTTAATTTTATCTGTATGTGTGCCTGCATGTGTGTCTGTGCACCTGTGTGTACAGGTGAGGATGGGAGTCAGAAGAGAGTATCAGATCCCCTGAAGCTGGAGTTGTGAGCTCCCTGATGTGAGTGCTGGGAACCAAATCTTGGTCCTTTGCAAGAGCAGCAAGTGCTCTTAACCGATGAGCCACCTTTTCCACCTCTGATATTTGTTTCTTAGGTTTTAGTCTTTGATAGAACAAAGGGGATGGGAGACTGGTGCCTTTTGATGCATCCTTATCTCTGGCTTTATGGCTTGAGATGCACCATCCCCTGTCATAGTTTTTATTCCCCTTTCAAGATAAAACTGTGAGGCTTGGGAAGTGCTGGCAATTACCCCAAGCCTCAGAACTGGGAGGTGACAGGAAGGAGGAAGCCCACACACAGAGCCACCTGCAGGTCCCTGCAGTGGTATCCTGCCCTAGATCTCCTGTCTAGGTGGATAGCCAATGATAGGTGTGGGGGGGGGACCCTTTGCTGGAGCCCCTGACTGGGAATTAGCACTAAATAAAAATGAAATCAAATGCCTTAACCCCTTGGATAGTTAATAAATTTTGATTTGCATTTCTTTGTTAGTAAGGTTGGGCTAGGAATATGGCTTAGCAGTGGAACATTTGCTGAACATGCATGAGGCCCTTGGGTTCCATTCTCCGCACTGAAAAATAAAAGTTGAATGTATTTAGATGCTTAATGAGCCCTTCCGTTTTTGTGAATGGACTTGTCATAGCTCGTGCCTATTTTTATGAATATGCAGTACTTTCTGCTACTGATTTGTGAACTGCATTAGAGGCACGTGGCCCCTGTCCCATGCCGGAGGTAAATGTGCTTCCAGTTTTTACTTCTGCCTTTTAGTTTTCTGCTCCTTTCAACATAGGAGACCCTTCAATTTCATACAAGATTCACATCTTCATGTTTCCTGCCCTTGGACTCGAGCCTAGGAACCCCTGCAGCACTCCATGGCTTTAGAATTAACCCCTTTTTTGTTTCTTATTTTTTGTTCCTATTTTGGTTTCTTAATGGTTTCACTTTAATATTTAACTTTAACACATGTAGAATTTTGTATGCATGTGTGATATGTGTGTAGGGGGAGGGGAAAAGTTGTGTGCACATGCATGTCGTGGCCAAAGGAAGGGATGTTGGTGTCTTCCTCAACCATTCTTGTATTAACTGCCTTATATTGAGTCAAAATCCCTCACTGAAGCTAGATCTCACTGATGCAACCAAGTTGACCACGAAGCTCCAGGGACCCGCCTGCATTGGGTTTGCAGGCATTCACCCAGGTTTTATGTGGATACTAGGAGTCCCAACTCAGGTCCTCCCTCTTGAGCAGCAATCAGTTTACCCATCAGCTCCCAGAGCTTTTAATAGAATGAAAGCCTTTTGGTAATTGTCTTTATGAACAGGTAAACCAAGGCCCCAGTACCATTTGCTGAATGACTTCCTTCTCCACCTACCCTATAGTCGATCAGGCTGACACTTTCCGGATTCTTGCCTTGGTAGTGAAATTGCCCTGACCTCATAATGCATTTTAGGATCTTGTACAGGAATCCTTTCCATGTGCAGTGGGCATCAAGAAAGCTCTTGGCTAAAAGCACCGACTCTATACTTGAGCTAAAAGCACAATAAAACTTGGCATCTACTTTCATTTTGCATCTGTGGCTCTTCCATAAAGCTTTGGGGATATGGATGTCACTCAGTGGTCCAAGCATTTGTGTGGCACAGGCACGTCTCCGGATTTTAGCGTCATCATGTTCATGGGAGAGGGCACGTTGGGTCAGATCATATTCTGGCTCATACCTTCAGGTGGATATCTTAGACACTTAAATGTATCTGTCAAAGTTTGTAGGGACATAAACTGTCATCTTTTCCAGTGCTGATGTCCTAGGAGGGTTTCCACTCACTGCTCCAAATCCACAGTTGCCTTCGATTCTAGACAGTGGCATCATAACCATGAAAGCAGCATTAGAATGCTGGTGGCAGCATGGAGATCAGAATCGCGTGTGCTGATTGTGATAACAGCATCGTGACCACGACCGTGGCATGGTAGTCGTGGTTGCAACAACCCACGCCATAGTGATCGAGATCGTGGCCTAGCAGTCACGACAGTGGCATTGACACCATGATCTTGACGCTGTAATCACGATAGTGATCGAGATCGTGGCCTGGCAGTCACGCAGTGGCATTGACACCATGATCTTGACGCTGTAATCACGATAGTGATCGAGATCGTGGCCTGGCAGTCACGACAGTGGCATTGACACCATGATCTTGGCGCTGTAATCACGATAGTGATTGTGATCGTGTCCTAGCAATCACAACAGTAGCACCCTAATCAAGGCAGCGGCATTAGTGAGGCTCCTGAATTGTGAAGCATCATAACAGTGACAAAGCAGACCATGTGTTCAGAGCCACACTTCATGAGACCTTGTCTTGAGGTAAAAACAGGGAAAGGCTGGGTTGTAGCTAGAGCTAGAATAGAGTGCAGGAAGCCAGGCTTCAAGCTTCAGTGCTGCAAACATAAAACACTGGGGAGGGCAGTCCAAAGACCCGCACTTGGCAATTTGAGACTCTCTGCATTTACTTGAAAGAGCACTGAATTTTACTGGAATTGATTTTTTTGTTTGTTTGATATTTGAAAGTGGGTTTTTTTTTTTTTTTTGCCTGTAGTCAGGGCTTTGAAGTCAGGATAATTCTGCTTTGCCCACCGCCCCCCCCCAAGTGCTGGGGCTACTGGTATGAGCTACCATGTCCAGTTTAAAATCAGTGTTTGAGACTGCAGATTCTCTAAGGCTGACCGCCATCAGCCAGTGTTGCTGGAGCGCCTGTAGCCCTGAGAGTCCTTTCCACATGCATCCAATTGAGAGAGTTTGCTGCGTTAATTAGTCAGTAGTATTTCCTCTTCGCTGCAGCGTGGATAATCTGCTGCCAGAGTCACTCCTGGTCCCTGGGGGTGTCTTCTCGCTCACCGTTTCTGTGTGCAGAAAACCTTGCTCTGTCAATGTACCACTCTCAGAACCAGAGGCCAACCACACATTTTTTCCCTGATTCTATTAGTTTCCCATGAGGTTCTTTCCCATGTAGAAAGACAGATGATCTGCAGCTATCCGTGCCCCTTCCTCCGTATTGTCGTGAGTTTGTCAGCCTCTTTTGCCCATGGATTAAATGTCCCCGGTCTGCTTTGAGGATGGGACTAAGCAGAGGTCTAAGCAGCTTTCTCGACTGCATTCTGAATTCGAACATGATGGCTGTTTGATGGCTGTGTGGACGCTGTCTGCTCTTTGTGACGGCTGTGGTTGTGTTCCAGAGGTGTCCCCGGGGGGTCATTTGCTGAGAGGGTTTTGTCCTAGATTAGAAATGACTGGCGAAGTTTCCATACTTCCGTTTCATTCTGAAGAGTTAGTTCAGCAAACAGGTGGGCTTCCTTTCTTGAGGTAGACCAGTAGGCCAGACATCCCTTAGCACCTTGGCTGTCCGGGGATGGAGTCTTGAAGATCAAGGACATTCATTCTCAACTGTCTGGAGGAGTGCGGAGACGTGAAGACATCTACCCGAAGCTTTACCCTCATCTTCTTCAACGTGCCCCTTGTCTGCAAGAATTCCACCAGCGTGTGCTCCCCAGTCCTTGGTACCGGTGTCAGGAATGGGGAAGGAGAAAAAAAAATGGTGGAGATTTGGAGGTGGAGTGACGGAGAAGCGCCGTGTCCTACGTGCCCTCGTTAGGGAGACAGGGTTGTGAGGAGGTGTCTCATCTAGTTTTCTAGATGAGGTTAGTAGCATGTTCACCCCAAGAAGGAACTGAATTACACCACCACAGACATTTCAATTGCGGGCCATAAAGAGCTTGTCAAGTGCTAATTGCAGGCTTGCCGAGGCGCACATTACAAACCTCGTGATTATGCCAGCTGCCGCCTGCCTGGCAGTGCCATGTGCCTTGCAGGAAAGGTGTGCCTGGCTGGGGTGGATGGGTTCCATTTGTTTAGTTGGAGATCAGACCTGGGCTCTAAGTAGGTGCGTGGAGAGGAGGGCAGTGTGGGAGAGCCGAGGATGGAGGTGCCCCTGGGAGGGCAGCAGGTGTGCTGGAAACAGGTTGTCTGTTGTAGTTTAGCCGAAAACTGTATATTCAACGTGGGAATGAGTTGCCGAGGGGGTGAGCTGTCAAAAAAAAAAAAAAAGAAAGAAAGAAAAGAAAAATGAGTGGTCTCTATCACCATATTCCCATTGCTGATGTCACCACACTGTTGATTGAACAAATATTCCCCATCTACCTCCCTGTGCTCCAGGGACTGGTGTAAGCAGTAAGGGGTCTCAGGTGGGTCTATGAGAATGAGACAAAGAACCTTTCCACAAAGAGTTTTCATGGCGGTCAAGGGACAATCAATGCATAAATTAACGCCATCTTAACCTAGCTAGAGCTAGTCAGAAAACACGGCACACCCCTTTGGGGTTTGGACTATTTACTTACGTGTTGTGAAATACCTTGTGGGGACCCAAATCTGAACGTGAGATTCAGGTGTGCTTTCTATACCCCCATATGTATATGCTAAAGATAATTTCACACAATATTTTAAGTAATTTTGTCTATGAAATGAAGTCTTGAACATCAAACCATTGGAAAACAAGTGTCTCTGTCACTGCGGGACAGTCTGTGGTTGTGTGGCATCAGTCCAGGTTCTGAATTTTCAGATTTTGGATTATTTGGGATTTGGGATGTTTGGATTAGGGATAAACCAGAAAAAGAAGTAAGGGAGAGTCAGGAGCGGGGGAGGTGTGTGAGCATGGTGTGGGGTAGGAGTGTTCTCTCTGGACTGC
This sequence comes from Alexandromys fortis, assembly GCF_014885135.2. Classification (NCBI taxonomy): domain Eukaryota; kingdom Metazoa; phylum Chordata; class Mammalia; order Rodentia; family Cricetidae; genus Alexandromys; species Alexandromys fortis. The sequence continues at coordinate 2,948,595 of NW_026067972.1, forward strand.
TCCAGCAGTCTCTGCGATGGTGCTGGAGGAGGCTGTCAAGAGGAAATGAGAGCTTTGCTAGGGTTGAGGACAGTAGGAAGCTTGTGGACTGGAGGAGAGTAGGGTCAAGTTAGAGGGTGGGGGACCGTCCCTCAGGATTCTGTGGTAGAGGACTTTGGAGGATTTGGAGCAGGGAAATAGTGTGGTGGCCCTGTGACACTTTCCAGTATGCCTTTAGGTGGTTTTTGGTTCATTTCTTCATATATATATATATGTATATATATATATGTATATATATATATCAGGCATAATTGGCTGAAAATAAGAGATACCAAAAATGATAGACAATATAGCCAACTACCACCAGGAAAAAAACCAACAGCACAGAAAAAAAGATGATGAAACATTGGAAGCCTGTTCAAGTCCCCGTAAGACCCAGGGAGCTGTAGATTTGTTTTCTACAGCTGTTGTCTGGGTCAAGGCTGAAGCTGTCTGGGACTGGCCAGCACCATTTTCTCTGGTCAAGAGCCTGGGTCTGGAAGCAGGCATGAGGCCAGCTCATCTTGAGCTACCATAGATGGGGGACCTGGGGGACCTGGGTGATCTGCACACTGAGAACTGAAGAAGCTCTCTTCTTTGTGGCCACGTGGGATGACTGTTCCCTTGGTGATGGATGTCTGCTGTGTTATGGGCATAGGAGGCAAGGAGAGTGACACTGAGGACATGCGGTGTGAATGGCCTCTCTGTCAATTTCAAATTCTTTCCCTGGGTCAGCGGAGGCTGTGCTTACAGGGTGACTGGCCGCCTCTGTACCATGCATTTATCTCCATAGAGTGTGAGCACTTGGGTCTGGACACATTTGTCCACATAAATTCGGACTTGGGTATGTGGGTTTGTAAATGCGTTCATGTGTTACATACACGTGTGTGCACATGCAGACGGAGTACAGAGGTCAGTGTTCTCCATCTTATTGCTTTGAGACACGGTCTCTTACTGAGTCTGGAGATCACAGATTTGGCTAGACTAGCTTGTCAGAAAGCCCAAAGGCTCGTCCTTTCTCTCACCCAGCAGCAAGATCTGCTGGCATGCAACTTCAAGTTAGCTGGGGACCAAAGCTAGGTCCTCAAGGTTGTACAGTGTACATATTACCGGTTTAGCTATCTACACCACACACACACACACACACACACACACATTGGTTCTTCTGTCAGTAGTGTGTTTGCACTACAGGTAAGCTGCCATGAAAGCTGCTATGACTGTGGCTAAAATAAATTAAAAATGTATTTCTTGGTGGAGACAGATAGGTCCCTAGGGTTAGTGTCTATCCGGCTTAGCCTGATCAACTAGCCCTAGGTCCCAGTGAGAGAGCTTGTTTCCAAAAAACAATAACTCCTAAGGAACAACACCCATGGTTTACCTCTGGCATGCACATGTGAACACACACATGTGTACACCCACACGAACCCCCCCTCCACACGCACACATACACTCACCACAAACACATTTATCCCTCAGATAATGATCTGACTGGTCTTGGCTAGTGAGCCAGCAGTCTCTACTCCACAGAGTCATTCAAGGACCCAAATTCCCTATCCCTCATGCTGTAGAACTTTACCCTCATAGGCATGGTTAGAATGGTGTTTTTGCGTATCTGTACTGTTGTCCCCCAGAAGTGGAAGATGGAGAAAAGAAGGTGCAGTTGCTTGTATTAAAGCTGAAGCTGGCCCAGGAGTTGTACACACTGCTGCTGTTCAAATGCATTGCCAGAGATTAGTCACATAGTCATACATAGCTGCAAGGGAGGCTGGTTAAATTCAATCTCTTGATGGATAGTATCACCTTAAAATGAGTGACATGCAATATTTGTTTACTACTGCTACTGTAACAAAAAACAAAAAACAAAAACCCATGAGTTTGGAAGCNTAACAAAAAAAAACCCATGAGTTTGGAAGCTTAAAATCACACAAATGTATCACCTTTCTTTTCTGGAAGTCAGGAGTCCATAATGGTCTAATTGAGCCCCAGTCAATATGTTGACGGGCTGATTGCTTCCAGAGGGTCTTCAGGCAAGTCCTTCAGCCCTTTTTAACTTATACAGGTCACTTGTAATCCTTGGCTCGTAACCCCCTCTCTGCTCACTTGAAGGTTTTAATCCCACCCTTGCCTCTGTGTCTTTAGTGTCCCGATGTTCTCTTCTTCTTCTTTTTTCTTCCTGCTCATGGAGTTGCTTTGGCCTGTATTAGGGAGGGTGTGGCAATTTGACTCTTTTTATAGGGCATGTCATCTTTTAGCCTCTCATTTGTGTGTGTATGTGCGTGCAGTGTTTGATGGTGTATACATGTGTATATGCATATATGTGCTTGCATGAGTGCATATGCATGCATGTGCATGTGTGTATGTGTGTGCAGTGTTTGTGTATACATGTGTATGTGCATACATTTGCTTGAATGAGTGCATGTGTGTGTAAGTATGTGCATGCGTGTGTGAGTGTGTGCATGTGTGTGTGTTGGGGGAAAGAACATTTGGTCTCTTCAGTGACTCTCCACTTTAGTTTTTGAGACAGGAACTCATCGAGTCTGGAACTCAATGATTCAACTAAATCGACTGGCAAACAAGCCTCAGGGATTCTCTTGTCTCTGCTTCCCCAGGACTGGGATTATAGCCATGCATATACTTCCATGGGTTATAAGGATCCGAACTCAGGCCCTTATGCCTGCATACCAAGCACTGTACTGCAGAGCTCTTGCCTCACCCTCTCTTCCGATCTAATCTGCACAGGTGACTCTTCGTATCCAACTGTCACAACCAATGATGAGCCCTGTCCCACTGCTGGCCACACACAGGGTGCTGCTCCTCGGTCCTTTGTTAGATTGGACATGGCGTCCGGAGCTTCCTGTTAACCCGCTGCTGGTCCTTCCAATCTACACTCATCCACCCACCAGGCACCAGCCCCGGGGCTTCCCAAACAGGGGCTAGCACTAGCAACAGGATGGAAATGAGCAAGGAGAAGGTCCCACCTGTTCTCGTGGGCTCTCTTGGCAGCCTAAGAGGAATGGCCTCTGACTATGTGGGTAGGTTTAACCAATGTGAAACAGGAGGCAACTTTGCAGACTCAGGGCTCAGGAGGCTGAGCATCTGCTTTCTATGTACTGCGTGCCCCTTGGTGCTCCAGGCTCCTAGGTATCCTGAGACTTAAAGGGAAGAATTGAAAAGGGAAGTTAACAAACTCCTCTGGTTCTGCCTTGGAGGATGGCGAGAAGGAAGAAACCCAGCAGTCCCGAGTGGCTACAAGACTGGAGGAGCAAGCGCTCCCTCGTTAAATAAAGTTTATAAACCTCTGCTCCCTCCCTGGAAGATTGATGTGGGCTGCAGGGATGGGGCGCGCAGTGACTGATGGGCCCCAGCCAAGGCTTCATCCTTAAAAAAGCCATTACCATTTATCTCATCCTCAACAGGGCTTCTCGTGACCTTCAGAGATAGCACCCACAGCAGCAGACCAGGGCTGCCCGCCCTACACTCTATAGCAAACTCGAGGCAGCACTGGTGATTCCGCCAGGGTTTTATGCTCACTTTGCCCCACTTAACTCAGGCTCTTCTGGCAGGCTTTGCATGACGCGGCTTATTTCTGTTGAACGAAGGTTTTCTGCATGTCAGTGTCAAAAGTGTTTTCTTTTCAGAGATCAGGCATTTTGTATTGCTTTTTAGAACGCTTGGGCTTTTGTTTGTTTTCACTGAGTGTGTGAATGCTTGTACCTGAGGGAGCAGGAGGACCACTTTAGGAGTCTGTTCTTGCCCTGCCAATCCCCCCTCCCTTCATCCCCTCTCTCTCTCCCTCCCTCTCTCCCTTCCTCCCTCCCTTCCTTCCTGAGTCAGGGTCTCCCACTGTCTTGGTGGGCCAGTCAGCCCCAGCAATCTTGCTGTCTCTGCCTCCTGCCTCCCCAGTGGTGGGATTGGAAGAGCGTTTTTTCACACCTGAAGGCAAACACTTTACTGACACAGCCATCTCTCCAGCTGTGCTTCTGTTTTGCTAATGTGTGAAGTCTTTTTCATCTACGTGTCTGTTGCACGGAAGACAAACAGGAAGCGGCTTACAAACAAAACAGCCCTCCCTCTCTTCACCTGCTGCCTTGAGAGGTCACAGGCCTAGCATCCCACCTTCTAAGAGAGGAGAGTTTTAATTAATGACTCATCTATGCTTCAAGTTCTTCATCTCCAGGCTGGGGAGATGGCCCACTGGGTGAAGCAAATGAGGCAGGAGCTCAGACCGCCCCCCACCCCCAGCACTTACTAAAGCCAGACCCGGGAAAGCACACACTGTGATTCTGGTGTTCCTATGGAGATGTGGGGGAGGGGCAGAGACATGAGACTTCCCCCAAACCCTTGTACCAGCCAACCTGTTATACACACTGATGGACAAGAGACTGTCTCAAACAAGGGAGAAGGTAAAGACTGATTCCTGCGGATGTAGCTCTTCAGCTTTACGACCATGTGGGACTTTTGGCTCCTGCCCTGTGTCCAGAGTATGGGAAGTACTTGTGTGGCTCCCATCTCTTTAGCTTGGTTTCTTATTGTCTTGGTTCCTGTTGGCACTGTTAGGAGTATTTTCTAACATGAGCTCTCTGCTGACGCAAAATAATCCCAATCAAATCAAACCGGACCAAATTAAAAGATATTCAGGCTTAATTGGACTCCTGTGCTCTCAGGTGGCCCAGAGGGCAACCAGAAAGCTGCCAACTCGACCATTGGGGGAAAGAGGGAAAACCACGTGTTTATTTTTTGGGGAGCAGTTTAAATAGCCTGAGGGAGTGGTCTTGACCTTTTCTAGGGAGTGGTCAAGGTTTGGCGGGCTACCTTGAGCCTCCTTGGGGCGGGTTCAAGGTTCAACGGGCACAGGGGTGGGGCCTCCAAAAAATGGAGGCCAGAGACAGGGATTTACGGGCACCTGCCACCAGTGTGCATAAGTCCCTTTGCCCTCAGCAGACACTACACCTTCCCTATCCTAAGATATGTGTCTCCCTCAGCCTCTCAACACTTCAATGCTTCTGAAACCATCTTGCTAGGGCTCAAAGGAGAGCTTCACAGTGAAGCTAGTCCTCTCTCGTGCATAGGCCGGGTTTCATCTTTCGTCCACCCATTGCTGTGGGCATTTACTTTATGGGCGAACTCACACTCACTTGAATTTTAACAAACATTCAGACACCTAAATTATTACTTATGGTGTGTTCTGAAAGATTACCCTGTAATGAAGTAATAAAATCATCGCGAGTGTTTGAGATGGCCTGTCATGAGCCTGGCAGGATGATTAAAAGCGGTAGAAATTGCCAGATCTTTTGGACCGGATCACAGAATGCTCAGAAGTCAGGGCAGTGCGCATGACCAACTTTCATGGCATAAAGAAATACCAAGCTTTATTAAGAGCCTCAGAATGATTTTTAAGATAAACTATTTAGTTTCGGTCTGTGCATAATTCAAGAGCAAATGCCCCTGCAGATAGCCCAGCAGGAAATTAAAGCTTCAGCTCCCTTTTCTCCCAGCACCACCACACCTACCTCCAGACAGACGACAGTTCGGTGGCACGTATGCATCCATCTCCACGATCCAGCACATCAAATAACAGCTGCACTCTAGACCCTGAAGACACTGCCGCTTTCTCCCTCTACGGTTTTATTAAAAATAAAAATTAAAGGGCCCACATAAGCAGAATCCTATAGTGCTTGTCTTTTTAGGACAGGCTCACTAAACCTAACCGAGCATCCTGAAGGTTCGTTCATGTTGGGGCAAGAATCAGAACTGCCTTCATTTTCAAGGCTGAGTGGTCCTCCTTGTGTGTGCATCATCCACCTGTTGGTGGGTGCTGTGTTGCTCCCACCCTCTCTAGCTGTTGTGAATCTGCTGGAGCATGGGTGGACCGATAGTTCCTGGGACCCTGCCTTTACATCTCTAGGGGCTTATACACCGACAGAGTCACTGCTGGGTTAGATGATAATTCGCTGCCCATGTTTCTACAGAACTACACACTGTTTTCTGCAGCGGCTGCTCCGTTCTCATTCCCACCAGCCATGCATGGAGTTATCCTTTCTTCACATCCTCACCAGAGCTGTTATTTTCTGCATTTTGTTTCTTTGAGAATAGCTGCCCAGACAAACATGAGGTAGTATCTGGGTTATGATCTAAGATGACTACGGCCTTCTAAAATTGAACATGGTGGCACTTGCGTAGACACGGGAAATCCTGGATTGTGTTGTGTGTGAAGAGCTCTTTGGTGGCCTCCTGCTGCCTTTCGGAGACAATCCTTTGGTCAGCTGCCAGCCCCCCAGGGCTCATCTCCACTAGAGACCGCGCCCATCTCCCACTAGCTCTCCGCCTTTTCCTTGAATGTAGCCCCCAAACTAGGTCCCTTCCTGGATGAAGCTTGTCCTCATGCTTAAGGGCCTGCCTCATGCCAGAGGTGAGCCATGGTCTGGTCCACTACCTCAGGGACACCCTTGAACAGCTTAGGGAGCCTCTGGCGCACAGCTGCCGTGAGAAGTGAAACTACAATGCTGTCAGTGGTCAGATCTGTCCAATCTTGTCACCACGGCTCTCCAAGGAGCGCTGTGCAGGTTCTCCTCCCTGGGAGTCGAGCTCAGCAAAACCATAGTTTTGATCTTCAGACACATTTAAGTGTTATAGTCCCAATTCCATATACCAGTGTTAGCTTCCATGTTGCTTCCCTGGGGTATCAGGATCAGCAGCCTGACAGCCTCCCGATGGCCACGTCCTAGCCACTGCCGATGACTTCGCACAGTGCAGCCTTTAGCCTCAAAGTCATCACCCTGCAGTAAAATCATGAACTGCGAGGTAGAAAGCAAACATGTTAACTGGTCTTACTTTATTTGTTTGTTTGTTTGTTTGTTTGTTTGTTTTCAGAGACAGAGCCTCATTGTATAGCCCAGGCTGGCCTCAAACTCCAGATCTTCATGGCTCTGCCTCCCAAATGCTGGGATTACAGGGATGTTCTTTATTTTATAATAAAAATGGACATAATGTAAAATGTTGCCAGTTTAGCAGTTTTAAAGAAGCAGTGTCCAGAGCCTTAAGCTCATTTACTAATCCAGTATGACTTTGAGGTGAGGTGTGAGGCAGGTCCCCAGGCATGAGGACAAGCTCCAACTGGGGAGGGTCCCAGTTGTGAGCTCTTAGTGACTGGAAATGGGATGGAGCCCACAATATTCACAATAGCAGTAAACACAACCAGAACAAACACATACAGCAGAAGCGTCTCAGGTCCCGTGTCTTAAGAAAGCAGAGGTGTGTGTGTGTGTGTGTGTGTGCGTATGCTCAAGAAGGCACATGGCATCATGTTCTCTCTCTTCTCTCTCTCTCTCTTAATGTAGGCTTTTATTTATTCATAAGTGTATGTGTGTGTGCATATGTGGTGTGTGTATGTAAGTGTGTATGTGTGTGTGATGTATGTGTGTGTATGTGTGTGTATGTGTGGGTGTGTGCATGCTTGTGTCTGTGTGTATGTGTGGGTGTGTGCATGCATGTGTCTGTGTGCATGTGTGTGTGTATGTGTAATGTATGTGTGTGTGAGTGTGTGTGTGTAATGTATATGAATGTGTGTGTGTATGTGTAATGTATGTGTGTGTGTGTGAGTGTGTGTGTGTAATGTATATGAATGCAGGTGCAGGAGTGCTACAGTGCCTATGTGGAGGTTGGAGGACAACTTTGGGGCTCTCTCCTTCCACCTTGTAGAGGCAGGCCCCCCTTCTACCACACTGTCAACTCTACCTGGCCTGTCAGTTCTGGGAATCTTTTATCTTGCCTCCTGTCTCACTATAGGAGTGCTGGGATTGCAGATCTGGGTCCTGGGGATCGAACTTGGGTCATCAGAATTGCACAGCAAGTGTTTTTATCTGCTGAGTCCTCTTGCTGGAGTTCTCTAGGACATCTTTTAGGGAGAGAGAAGGGCTGAGGACAACAATGTGAAGAGGGGGGGGCACAAAGCACACGGTGGCATCAGAGGCTTCTGTAGATGCCATGGGGCGCTGCCACCAGGAGACCCCCCTTCAGATATGGGGGTGTCGCACTGTCCACTGATGGTTCACTGACTTCTGTCCGCAATACATGGACTCATCCCTGCGCTGACCCCTCATCTGTGCCTATGAAAGGTTGTGGCAGGACCAGCAGGTCCTCTGGCATAGTCACTGTTAGTTACTCTGATTTGAGGTGGTGGCACACAGCATCCCAAGTCAGTGTTCGAGTCTTCTGTAAGGATGGTGCTGGCAAGGGCCTTCGGCAAGGTGATAGGTCAGCCTGAACCCACAGCATGTTTCGATTACTGTCAAGATCGGCCGCTCACCTTCTGAAGTTGGAGATTGCCCACAGAATCAACTCATCCCTGGGAGGCTTGTTGGACTCCGCGAGGCTCCATGCCATATAGGACGGAGCTTTGGCCTCCTCTCCTAGCAGGCTGGGTGCTCAGTGACGGGAGATGGTCGACGAGCCCCACTGAGTGGGAGGCCGCATGCCATCACCGCCAGGGCTCAGTAGCACATTAAGTGCTCCATTCGGATGCTCCGTTCCCTGCTGCAGATGGTGTGGCCTTGCTCCAGAACCCAGGGGTCTGTGTTTTGATTTTCCTCGTCTGGCTTGACACACACTCCACAAGGAATTTCTCCCCCTCAAGCTCCTGCTAAGACTTGGGGGTCTACTGCGTTATATGGTTGGACTTGCTACAGACCTTCCCTGCCCTGGGACCCACTGGCAGCATCCTATTGGCCATTAAATGTGAACCACAATGCTTTGGGAACCAGAAGAGCCCTCTTAGTGTTGGGAGGGGAAAGTTAAGAAATGAGTGCTATGCACAACAGGAACCATCTTGCCCTGTCTCCCCTCCTCCCCCAACACTTCTGTCTCTTCTGGGACTCTGTCTAGCTCCCTCTGAAAGATAGGTGTCCCTGGGATGTATTTATCCCTTCTTGTCCTTACCACTCTAGTCTAATACTGAGTCCCTGAGGTCAAACTCCAGGGTGGTACTTGCACCGTCAGGTCCTTGCAGACTGTCGCCAAGGGAGAGAGAGCATCGACACAGACCACAGATATATATTCTCCATGTTCCATTTGTGTGCAAACAGCCTTTGTCCCCTCCTCCTTCTAGAACTGCCAGGGTGATTCACCAATCCCAGAAGCCTTTAATCCAGTCTCAAGGACACCCCTCTAGTCCTGGTTGCAGCAGCTGACTGTCACTCATTGGTATCTGTCTGGTTATTGAAGGAGAAAGACTGAGGAGTAAAGTGGGACATGGTTGGGGACCACTGACCACTTTATTCTTGGGGTCTTCCACCATTCACTTTCTGTCCCTTCCCAGGCTGCCATATGGCTCTTGACTTACTCTCTTGGCAAGCTTTTGCATGGCTTTGCTCATGATGGAAACCCTTGCTTTCCAGGCCAGAAAACCAATGTGGGCCTGGTTTCTGGGAGTTGTCTGTCTAAGGAACTCAAAGTTGGATTAGCATCCTTAAGGTGTTTCATTACAGCCCTGACACTGAGTGAAAGGAGAGCCATAGAACCCCAGGCCAGCAGCCGAGGAAGGAACCACAGGGAGCCGTGTGGGGTGGGCGCAGAAGGGGCCCTTGAGAGCATCTGTCTGGACGGTGAAAATAAACAACAGTCCCCATTACTGGTGAGGGTTAAGAAGTGTTTGTCTCCTGCAGAGGGTTATTGGCCGAGTCTGCACAGCTCTCTCTAGAGGGTGACCTGGGATGTCACCGACCGACTTTGAGCTGTGTATCTTCTGGTCTGTAAAATCCCTTTTGAGGACTTCATCCTACTCTGGCGGTTGGAGCATTATTTATAATGGTGGAAACCAGGAAATGGCCTAACTGTTGATAGAGAAAGGATTGATACAGCCATGATGTGTTCATATAATACTTCAAGTTTCATTTGTGTGTGCGCACACATGTAAATGCTCTCACGGAGGCCAGAGGAGGGTGTCACATCCCTGGAACTAGAGTCACAGGTAGTTGTGAGCCACCCAGCATGGGTTCTCTGGAAGTAAAGCAGGTGCTTCTAAATGCTGAGTCATCGCTCCAGCCTTTCTCTCTCTCTCTCTCTCTCTCTCTCTCTCTCTATATATATATATATATATATATATATATATGTGTGTGTGTGTGTGTGTGTGTGTGTGTACATATATATGTATATATGTAAAATTATTGGTGAATAATTAACTTTAAAAAAAACAAGTCACAAATCTGAATGTATAATAGAATCTAAATATTGTCCAAAATAGGCTTATCAAAATGTCTTGGAAAATATATTCCATAAGTTTCATAGTGGTTATTTCTGGTAAGTTTCAGTTTAATATGATTTTTCAGTCTTTACCACACAGCAGCAAACGATAGCACCTGTTTTTTTTTTTTTAAGCCTGAAAGCTGAGAATGGTTTTAAAACAAGTTTTAAAAGGATGGTTAAAAAAAAAAAAAGGAATATGTGCTGGGGACCATATGTTCTGCAAAGGATAAAATATTACGATCTGGGCCTTTACAGAAAAGGAGTTTGCTGACCCAATTTTTTTTTAGTAACTAAAACAATGAGAACATTTAAAACAAACAAACAGAACATCATAAACAGTCCCATAGGACAGTGCTTCCGATGAACAGGTCAGCTGGAGGGCTGTCAAGTGTGGTAACAGAGGAGTGGCATGGGTGTGGAGGCGTGTATACAGAGCGTAGCGTGAATCTAATTAGTCGTAATCAATAAAAGCCTGGAGTCAGATATTAGCGTGAAAGTTGAAAGATCAGAGAAGCAGAGCAGCCAGACACTAGTTCTAACCTCTATGAAATCCTCGGACTGAATGGGCCGTCCTGTCTCTGTAAGTCCCCAGATGGAATGCCTTGTGCTCCTGTCTCCTCCTGCCTTAGATTCCAGTCTCCACACAACCATATCCCTTTCTGTCTCCACCTCCCTAGTGTTGGGATTAAGGGCAGGGGACTCCTAAATACTAGGATTAAAGGTGTGAGCCATCACCACCCGGCTCTGTTTCTCTTTGAGACTGGATCAATCTAGCGTAGCCCAGGGTAGCCTTGAGCTCACAGAGATCCATCTGCCTCTGCCTCTGCCTCTGCCTCTGCCTCTGCCTCTGCCTCTGCCTCTGCCTCTGCCTCTGCCTCTGCCTCTCTGCCTCTGCCTCTGCCTCTGACCAGATATGTCTATAATTATCTTCTTGATTGTTACATGCATCTCTGGTAGAAACCACTATGGGTGTGCGCTTGGAGTCCTGGCCTTTGCACCCCCACTTTCTTCACATGGGGTGAATGACTGAAGTCTGAGCCTCAGATCTGTGAGATGTGTGTGTAAAGCATCCGGCTTGCCGCTTGGTCACAGTCCGCATAGTCAAGGTTGTTCGCGACTGTCACTATCAGAGCTGTCTGTTACTGTCCATTCTGCCCAGCTGGCCTCATCTGGAACCTGTTTCCAGTTCAGAAATGTGGTCCTTAGTTGTGGCTATGTCTCGTTCATACCCCTCATCCCTGAACTGGGCCCTCTCGTGTTGGACCCGGGGCTGACTGAGTACCTTGAGAACCTGCAGCATCCAGGGCATCTGGGGAGATGGGGCCAGGTGGATCATATGTGGGCATGCAGAGAGCTGGCCCGGACTTTATGTGGGACACCAGTTGAAGAAGGTTTTAGTGCCGTATGGAATCTGCTCGCTTTCTCTTAGAGATACAGATCTTGATTTGGGTGTTACTTTTCTCCTCTGGAGACTTGGCCAGAGAGAAATATTTCCTCACCATAAGAAAAACAAACCTTCAATGGCTGCAGTGACCCAAATCAGATGGCGCTGAGCTGGTGGACTGTAGAGCTGGATGCGTGAGACGTGGGGGGTGGGGGAGACAGACCTTCCCACCAAAAACGGACCACGGTGGCTCAGCTGACCACAGTGAGAGGCGGCCCACCCGCCTAGAGCCGCTGAAGCCAGGATCTTATATTTTTAATATTGGTTTAGTTGAAAGAAAAAAATCTCTGTGTATATCAAATGAAATATATGGTAAGGTTGAATCTGCTAGGGCCAGCAGTTCGTGGCCTCTGGTTCCCATTTAAGGACTTGGCTCTTGCCTGCCCGCTCACACAGCTGCTAGCTCACACAGACCATGCTCTCCTCATCTGAACTGTCTCACAGGTCGTCCTGTCACCATCAGAGGGTGACACTCCTGCCTCACCCCCTGCCCTGTTCCTAAACAGCTAGCAGAGTGGTCCTATTCCTGGGCTTAAAATCAGGGGGGACGAGGGAGGCACAACTGGTAACTGGCTCACAGCGCCCTGGCAGTGAAGAAAAGATTCTTTGCCAGTAACTTCTCTCAATACTTTTTTCAGGCAAAGCAACATACGGGATGATTATTTTTAGATCAGAAATAATTCGGGTGTTATAATGTCAGTGTACATAAACCTGGTAAAATTATAGAGAGGTTTTAAAATGAGTTTTGAAACTACTGACATACAAATTAAATGTTGAAGCTCTTGCCCACTTATTACTCAAAATATCAACTCAACTGCCCCCACCACCACACTTTATAATAAGGCGGCACACCAGGCTGGGCTTAGCCCTCAGCGACACCATTTGGGTGTGGCTTCTGAGGCGTGAGCTCTGTTCCAGGTCCTACACTTGCTTCAGGGCTCCCCCTCTCAGCCTGTGTTCCTGTCAACCATGCATTTTTGCCAGCCAGAGACCTAGAGGTCAAACACCACCCCTGTGCCTGCCTGCTGCCATACCCACCCTCGTACCTCCTGAATCTGAGTCCTCTGGCCTCCACCCTCAGCCTGGCTGGTTCCACCATCATCCTACCCAGCCAGCCTTCTGGAACTGCACCAATTTCCCAGTGTCCCCGTACCCAGTCCCACTCCTCTGTCCTCTCCTGGGCTGGATTTGTGCTCTTCCCAATGTTCAGAACCCCGTGCCTTCCTACTGTCCTCAGACCACAGATCCAAGTCTTCATGTATGCTCCAGCATGCTTAGATGTCACTGTCACCTCTTCCGGCCAGCTCCTGCCCTCTGGGCGCTTGCCTCAGGATCTCCCTCCCCATTTAAAATTCGTTTTAGTGCAGAAATTACTCACAGAAACACTGAGCGAGGGCCACGTGCCTCCTCTTCATGCTTCTGCATCTTTAACATCAGGACCAGAGCAGTTTATTAGTAACGAGGACCCTCATTTGACACTCCCTTTATCCCCAATGCCCATAGTTAGCGATCAAGGTCACTCTCCACTCCACATTCCGTGGACTTGGACCAAAGCATCGGGATATCTCCTTGCTGTCACAGCATCACGCTTGAGAGCTTCCCTGCTCCCGCATGCCTCCGTCCCCCCTCTTTATCCCTCCAACTCTGGAAGCCACTGGTCCTCCACTGAATCCAGAGTTTGGCTTCCTCCATAAAGTAGCACAGCTGGAATCCCGTGTAGGTGGGCTTCAGCCTGGCTCCCTTCACCTTGTAGGTGGCAAGCGATGCCTTGTGTTTGCCTGTGACTCACGGCTTATGTGTCATTATGTATTATTGTCATTTGCAGGGCTGGGGATTTAACCCAGGACCTTCCTCATGTTAGGCAAACACTTTACTACCAAGCTATCACTGCATTGCCAGAACCCTTCAATTTTAGGACAGGGTCTAGCTAAGTTGCCTAGGCTGGCTAGTCTTGTGCCCATTCCATAGCCCAAATAGGGCTTAAACTTGTGATCTTCCTGATTCCGCTTCCTGAGTACCCAGCATCACAGGACTGCACCATCATGTCTATCTTCTTTTTAAAAATTAACATGTATTAGTTATATAGTACAATGGGTTTCACTGTGACATCATCACAAACCTATATGACATATGTCAGTCATATTCTTCCTGTTACCCTCTTTCACCCCAACATCTTCCCGCTGCTCCCTTCTTCTTCCCGCATAGTCTTTCCTCTACCTTCATATCTTACTTATTAAAACATCTAGAATCCACAGTGAGAGAAAATGTACACTTGTCTTTTAGGCTGTTGAGCCTATAGCTTTTTTTATTTTAGACTTTCTTTTTTTTTTAAGATTTATTTATTTATTACATACACAGTGTTCTGTTTGCACACCAGAAGAGGACACCAGATCTCATTACAGATGGTTGTGAGCCACCATGTGGTTGCTGGGAATTGAACTCAGTATCTCTGGAAGAGCAGCCAGTGCTCTTAACCTCTGAGCCATCTCTCCAGCCCTATTTTAGATTTTCTTATAGGTATATATTATGTGCTGGTCATATTCCCCCGCCCCCTCCCATGAGTCCTTGTTCCCTAGAGAGTTTCACATGAATCTTCATGTCAGATATGAATCTTCATGTCAAATATGTATGTGTGTATATATATGTATACACACACACACACACACACACACACACACACACACATATATATATATATAAAGCATGATCAATGAAAACTCAGAGAGAGAAATTGGGGTTCAACCTGAAGATCCAAAAAGTAAGGCAGACAACCACTGGCTCTTACCTCAACCTCAGACCAAAAAAGACGATCCTGCCTCCAGGAATCTCAGAATGAGACTGTGTGTGAGAGCTGTCTCCTCCCATTTTATAATCTTCTCTAGTTCTGGGATTAAAGGCGTGCACCATTGGGATTAAAGTCACGTATCATCTGGTTTCTTTTTTTCTTTTTCTTTTTGGTTTTTTGAGACAGGGTTTCTCTGTAGCTTTGGAGTCTGTCCTGGAACTAGCTCTTGTAGACCTATCATCTGGTTTCTATGGCAACTAGTGTGGCTACTGGGATTAAAGGTGTGTGCTACCACTGCCTGGTAGTAAGGCTGACCAGTGCGGCTGTTTTACTCTCCCGAACCCCAGGCAAGCTTTATCTATTAAAATACAATTGAAATGCCACTATGTATCTATGAATATATATGATTTTACGTGACTATACAAAATCTAGGGATCACAAACAAGAGGAACATACAATATTTGACTTTCTGAGACTGGCCTAATTGCTTATATGATGATCTCCAGTTATACTCATTTCCCTACAAAAAGCATGACTTCTTTCTTACGGCTGAAAAACAGGCCAGGGTGTATATACACCACATTTCCAGCCTTCCTTCCTCTGCTGATGGACCCCTAGGCTGGTTCTGTAACTTCGCTTTGTGAACACGCTGCAGTGAACACAGTTGTGCAAGTGTGTAATGTGTTGACTTGGAGCCTTGGGGTGAACAATCGCCCAGGAGTGGTGGATTTGGGTCACCTGGTAGGTCTAGGTCTACTTAGTTTCTAGAGGAACATGCTTAGTGATTTCCACAGAGGTTGGAAAATTTGCATTCCCACAAACAGGGTAGTAGGCTCCCCTTTTGTCTACATCCTCACCAGAATTTGCTTGGTTTTTGTTCTGAATGGCTTCCATTCTAACTGGGATGTCGTAGAATCTCAAAGTAGTTTTAATTTGCATTTCTCAGGTAACTAGTAACGTTGAGACTTATATTTCATCTTTAACTGGCTGTTCGTTTAATTAGCAATTTATTGATTGGCTTGATTGTTTGATACTTATATCCTCTAGGTATCAGTCCTCTATTAGATGTACAGCAGGCAAATATTAGATTGGAGGCGGTTTCTGCACTTAATAGTTTCCGTTGCTGTCCTGACACTTCGTAATTTCTCAAGGTCCCATTTGTTGGCTGCTGGTTTCATTTCCTGAATGGTTGGGGCTCTGTGCAGGAGGTCTTTGATTATGCCAACATCTTCAAGTATTCATGTTTTTCCTCTAATGGTTTCAGAGTTCCGGGTCTTATATTAAGCTCTTGGATCCTTGTGGAGTTGGGTTTTATGCAGGGCGAGAGACAGGGATTTAGCTTCATTTTGCTATCCTCAGATACCTAGGTTTCCTGGCACCTTGTGTTGAAGAAGCTGTCCTTTCTGTAATGTATACTGTTAGCAGTTTTGTAAAAAGTCAGGTATCTAAAGCTGCATGGGTTTAGATCTGGCTCTTCTGTTTGGTCCATTGATCTACATGTCCGTCTTGAGCCAGCTTCATCCTTTGTTCCCAGGCCCCTCGCATAACTTGAAATCAGCTACGGTGACACCTCCGGCATCATCATCATCGTCACCACCGCCACTAGGGACTACTTTGTCTAGTCAAGGTCTTTAGTGCTTATCTATGAACTTTAAGATTATTTTCTCATTTCCCAGAAGAATGACATAGAAATTTTGATGGGGATTGCCTTGAATCTATAGATTGCTTTTGGTAAGATTGTTATTTTCACAATTAATTCTTCCATCCATAAGCATGGGAAGTCTTTAATCTTCTAGTGTCTTCTAATATTTTCTTGTTGTTTTTTTCCCCTACTATGCACTATATAGCCCTGGCTGGTCTGGAGTTCACCATACATGGACCAGGTTGGTCTCAAACTCACAGATGTCCTTCTGCCTCCCAAGTGCTGGGATTGAAGATGTGTATCACCAGACACAGGCTTTCTTGGATACTTGAAAGTTTTAATTGCTCAGGTCTTTTACTTCCTTGGTTAGATTTATTCGCAAGAATTCTGTTTTATTATTATGTTTTGAAGCAATTATGCACGGGATCGTGTCCCTGGTTTCTTTCTCAGGGTGTTTGTCAGTGTTGTTCATGAAGGATACTCATTTGTATGTTAATTTTGTTCCCTGCCTCTTCGCTGAAACTGTTCATCACCAGCTCTACGTTTGCTGGTGGAGTCTGCAGGGTCTCTCGTGGATAGAATCGTCATCTGCAAACAAGGATGCCCTGGCTCTTTCCTTTTCTATCGGCATCCCTTTTATCTGCATCTCTTGACTTAGTGCTTGGCTAAGACTTCCTGCCAGCACCAGGTTGAATAAGAGTATAGAGAGTGGACGCCTGTGTCTTGTTCATGAATTTAATGGAAATACTTTCCGTTTCCCCTCACGGAGCGTAAGTTAGTTATTGTTGTATGCAACTTTTATCATGTTGAGATATGTCTCCTCTGCTCCTAGTTTTGTCAGGGCCTTCATCACACAAGGATTCTAGATTTGTCAACAGCATTTTCGGCAACTGTGGAGAAGATCACGTGGTTTCGTTCCTTGAGTTCATTTATGTGATGTATCACATTTATTGATTTGCATATGTTGAGCCATTTATGCATCTCTGGAATAAAGCCAGTTGGATCATTATGAATGATCTTTTGATGTATTCTTGAATTCAGTGTGTGATTATATTATTGGGAACTTCTGCATCTGTGTATCGGGGAGATTGGACCATAATTCTTTTTGTTTTCTGCATCCTCACCTGTGTGTGGGACTAAGCTGACTCTGGCCCCAGGAGAAGAGCTTGGTGTGTTCTTTCGTTTCCTGGTACGGAAGAGTGAGAGAAGTACTGTTGTGTTTTCTTTAAGGGCCTGGTAGCTTCCCATAGAGCATCCATCAGAACATGGACTTATCCACTTCTTTTGGATCTTTCGGTTTGATGGGATATATACCTTTAAGGCATATTCTACTAATTTATTGAATTTCATTGGTGTCTTGCAATGGTCACTTTTTTGTTTTTAATTTTATAATTTGGGTCCTCTCTCTCTCTCCTCTTAGTTAATTTGGCTGAGTTTGTCTATCTTACCCTTTTAAAGAACCAACCTTGTCTTGTTGATTATTTTAACATTTTTAGTTTTCATTTTATTAACTTCTGCCCTGATCTTTTTTTTTTTTTCTGATTTGGGGTATGGCTTATTTGCTCTTCCTTCCTTTCTTTCATCCTTCCTTCCTTCCTTCTTTTCTTTTTCTTCCTATTCTTTATTTCCTTTTCCTTTTTTCTTTATTTCTTCCCTTCCTCCTTCCTTTATATATATATATATATCATATATACTTATACATGGATATTTATATGATATATGTATATATATTAAATATACATATTCCTTTTTCTTATCTTATTCATCTCTTTGGGGACAAAGGCTGATTCCCTAACTTGCAGACTGTGAGCAGTGCCATATTAAACATGGATGTACAAGTATCCATCTCTACAGCATGCTTAGATTCCTTCTGGTATTTGCTTAGGAGTGGTAAAGATGGTATCAGGGTATGGAAATTTTATGATCAACTTCCATACTGATTTCTTTACAGTTCATCACCTTTAAAAGATTTATTTATTTTTATTTTATGTGTAGATAGTGTATCCTCCTGATAATCTGTGTCCCCTATGTGTGCAGTGCCCATGAAGGCCAGAAGAGGGCATCAAGTCCCCTAGAACTGGAGTTGCAGATGGTTATGAGCCACCTTGTAGGTGTTGGGAATTGAACTCAGGTCCTCTGGAAGTTCTCTTAACCACTGAACCAGCTCTCCAGCCCCTAGTTTATTCCTTTCAAACACTGACTAATATTCTACCATCTGGATGTACCGTGGTTATTAATTTACTTATTTATCTACAAAGGGCATCCTGAATGCGATTCTTATTCTCTCCTCAGCTGCATGGGCTGGGTGAACGGTCCTCTCTCAGCCCCAGAGATCAAAAGAGCAGCCACTATTTGACCTTTACAGTGCAGCCAGGAGCTCAGGGTCTGGGTTTACCTTTGTGTTTTCCAGGAGCTGAGTTTCCCAAGCCTAGGTGCCTTCAGAAGCCACCAGGGCAGGGCCCAGGGATGCTGACTAGGGTGGATTGGGGCAGCTGCTGCATGGACCACTGCCGAATTCCTCGGCTTCTTCTAAAGTGTACCAGGCCTGCAGCCTCAGGGATACCACCTGGAGCTTCTTTTTTAAATGCAATGAGAGCAATGGACATTGGTACTAATACAGCACATCAACAGAACCCACTGTGCACACTGGTTGAAAAGACAAATTCAATGAGAAAGCAAGGTATACAGAAATGTAAGTTCCCAAATTCCCAGGCCAGCCTCTCTGCATGGCAAGTTCCAAGCCAGGTAGGGTTACTCTCGCTGACATGCCAAAGAGAGTCCTTAGAGGCTTTCAGTGTGGAGGCAGACATATATACATGTTTACACGAGCACATGAGAATGAGCGCACACACACATGTACTTCAAGTCTCTCTATGTCTTCTCACAGCATGGCAGAAGCCATAGAAAGTGATAATGACCAGCATCACGAATAGCTAACAGCATCTTTCTAGCAAATGAGAAGGGAAGGCAGTCAGCGCACAGCACTAACCTTTAGTACCTGGAGAAAACTGAGGCCGGTCCCTGTGCACAAGTGGCATGTCAGACACTGTCTGCGTAATTCCTATGTTCTATTCTCCCTCCCTCCAATGGGGTGTGTCTATTCTTATTCCTGTTTCATCTGTGAGTGACCTGAGGCACCTAGGGAGTAAGTGGCTTGCTCAGGTCACATTGCACCCTGAGGACTCATCGGGGATTTATTATCTGGTTTGCAGTGTCCTTCTGTCTAATGCTCACTTCTCTTGCATGGTCACTCAGGATGGGTGTGGATGCTCCTGAGGGATGCCGACCAGCAGTGTGTGTGTGTGTGTGTGTGTGTGTGTGTGTGTATGTGAGTGTGGGTAACATGCATGAATATCCACAAGCAGCTGGTGCCCAGTCTTACCAGGTACTGTGGTGGGCCTGACAGAAACAAACAGCCGGGTACCATGTAAAGTGTCCTTGTCCTGGATCCCTCTGCACCTGGTGCCTGCCTCTGTCACATTCCCTCCAGGTCTGCCTCCAGAGGAGGGAGAGGAGAACTCTCCCCACAGGTCCACAGGTTCATGGGGGAAGTCCGGGTCTATTGCTCTTGACTTCGGCCACTGACGGAATAACAGGTGGTTCTGCCGAGACATTGGCTGTCAGGGTGAGGCAGTCTGCTCCAATGCCTGAGCAATAGGAAAGCAGTCTGCACTGGATGCAGGAGTGTGCAGAGGGATGAGAGGGAAGGGAGGGGAACAGAACAGGCCCAGCTGAGAAGTAGCCATCAGCGTCTGTCAGCATCTGAACTCAGCCACAGAGCACAGATACTATACATATCCTCTAACAGCCTTTTCTGCAATGGTTACAGTCTGCCTTTATTTTGTTAGAGAAACCCACAAGCAATAGAACAGCAGAAGGACCCTCCAGGTGCTCATGAGCCGGTTGCAACATCAATTCCCCGTTAAGCTCATGTCTCCTGCTTCCTGCACACCCTTTTTCTCCTGAAGTCAGTGCCACACTCGATACGGTTTTGTCTGTGGATATTTCCATGTGTTTCCCCAGAAGATACGGGCCTCTTAAAAACCACCATAACATCTTGCAGAAAAAATCCACACTGGTCTTTACTATGATAAAATGGCCAGTCAAGGTTCAAATTTCCGGTTGTCTCAAACAGGCCACACTTTCTTAAGTTTGCTTCTTGACTCAGATCCACACCTTGTGGGGTAGTTGATAGATGTTTTAAGCATCTTTTAAAAAATTAAGGTAAAATTCACGAACATAAAGTTTACAATTTTAATCACTCTAGTGAGTTCCATTAATGATGGCCATTAAGTCCATTCATATATTGCCACCGTCACTGTCCCGGTCTCTGTAACGTCCATCATTTCAGTCTGAAACCCTGTACTCTCTGTGTGCTAACTTCCTATGCTTCACCCCACACAGCACCAGGACTAACACCCCATTCTTCACCCCACCTGCCCCCTGCCGCAGCAGGGCAAGCCCCCATTCCACTTCTGTCTCTATGACTTGACTATTTCAACACTTTCTGTAAACCAAGACCCCCTTAATATAGCAAGGTCATGCCACGCGGTGGTAATGCATGTCTTTAATTCCAGCACTTGGGAGGCAGAAAGCAGGAGAATCTCTGCGACTTTGAAGCCCGGTCTACAAAGTGAGTTCTAGGACCGTCAGAGCCGTTATGCAGAGAAACCATGTCTCGAGAAAACAGAAACAAAACAAAACAAGCAAGCAGACAAATAGCAGGTTTAGACGGGGTGATGCGTTTCAGAATTCCCTTCTCTGGGGTAGGATAACGGCTCAGTGGGTAAAGCACCCGCTACATGCACATGAGGATTTGAGTTCCCACAGAAAAGGCAGCTGTGGTGGTCATGTGTACCGATATTCCCAGTGCTGGCACGGTGGATCCCAGGGGCTTGCTGGCCAGTAGGGCTTGCCAAAATGCAAGATTAATGTTCAGTAAGAGACCCTGTGTCAAAAAATAAGGCGGAGTCTTTTACCTCTGGCTCCCACATGAGCACACAGCGGTGAACACACACATTCACCGTGCAAACACACAGTCCTGTCTTTTAAAGACGCAACAGTATTCCGTGGTGTGTACGCGTCACCTCCTGCTCATGCTCACCCTCTCATCTGTCGACAGGCACTTCTGTCGTTCCTCCCTCTTGGCTTTTGTGACTAACGTCTCTGTGAGTACAGAGCACACACTTCTCTTAAGCATCCTCTAGTCTAAAGGTTCCCTCCTCACCTCCTTCTTCCCTCTCCCTCTCTCTTTTTCTCCCTCCTTGTAATTTATTTGTTGATGAAACTGGGTCATCCATCTTGTAGTGTTCCTCTCTCTGGGATTTTATTGGTGACCTCATTAACTTCCAGGCAAACAATGGTATTTTAAAATTTGTCAATTATATTGTGCTCATTTGGCGCTAGGTATGAATCTAAGTTCTTAAAAAAAAACTAGAAACCGGGTTAACCCTATGAGGTGGGGACTGTCCTTTGAATCTCTACGTAAGGCAGGAGGCAGGTTCACAGAAGAGAGTCTCAGCAGCCCAGCAAGAAGGTGGTAGAAGGAAAACCCTTCCCACGCAGCCTGGGGTCATAGTTCTACCCTGTCCCTCCAGCTGGGTGCTTGTTCTTCAAGAAAAATGTAGTGGTTGTGATTCACGGGGAGGTAGAACTCATGCATGTGAAAACCAGAAAGTGAGCAAATATTAGTGAAAGAAAAATAAAGCTGGAAACCCCCTCCACCATCACCGGTTTTAGGGGTACCATTTTTGTCATCCAGCTATTTAGGTGGCTGAGGCAGGAAGATTGCAAGTTTGAGGCCAGCCTGGGCTACTTAGTGAGCCCCTGCTTCGAAATGAAAGTTCCGAGAAAGAGTTAGGGATGGAACTCAGTGGTAGAACACTTTCCTGGCATTCATAAGGCCCCAGGTTCAATCCTTACTACCGGAAAAAGGAAAAATGAAACTCAACTGAAAGAGCTGGTGCTGTGGGGCACACCTGTGGACTTCCAGAGGTGACAGCAGGTGAGGCCCCCAGAGTGCTTGATGACGTCAGTAAAAATACAGATGTGTGAGAATTCCTCTCATGATTGTACTTTTATTAATGTGTCCAAGACGCTCATTGTTAGAAAGCACCGGTAGCGGATATTTAGCAGAAACAGAGCAAGGAAAATGACTGCTCTGTCTTTTTGTTCAACCTCAACATGACCTTTGACAAGGGCTTCACGCATTCTTTTGGTTGTAAAGTTTGTACATGCTTTTGAAATATCACAGTACCTTTTAGCAGAGCAGAGCTGGAGGCTAGGAATCCAGACTCTCTGTTTGGGGCTCTGTCTGTGTTTCTTGTTGCACTTTTAGGCTGAGAATCTTATGGCCAAGTAAAGGGAACCTCATTTGTGGGCTGGTGATCTTGAGTTGCCTATTTCCATCTTTCTCTGCTGTCTGTGCATCCCAGGTGCTCTTGGGTAATAGGACAATGAGGTGTGGTCAGGGTTCTGCCAGGGCTGTGGGATTCTAGGTAGGACAGAATGAAGCAGTTGGGTGGGGTAAAAAAGACCATCTTGGGGCCTGGAGTAGGTGTCTCCTGCCTACCAACCCTCTCAGGGTGACCTCAGAAGTCACTTGCTGCCTCTGGGGGGCCTGATTGTGGAGCATTAGATGATCACTGAGGCTTTCAGCTTTGAATTTTCAGGATGCTTGAATTCTAATAAAAAATCACCTTCTTTTCCTTTAACAACAACAAAAAAATCTACATTTGACTCTGAGCTATAAAGGAGGCTTTAAGGTTATATTTCTGGCAAAAGAACACATCTTTTGTTGGAGAAAAATTGGTCAAATTGAGTCCTCCTGACTGATGAGCTAAGTCGCTGAGATTTAAATGAAACCCTCCCAGCCCTGCCCTCTCCTCACTGAGAGATGAATCAGGAGAAATCTGCCTTTGAAATTGACCTGAATTCTGAGACATCCATCACTTTTCCTGGACCCTTGCGGGTGGAGGTGGACATTGCTTTGCTCTCCCAACCCTCCCTCTGCTGATGCATGTGAGCAGAGAGGGCTATGGGACCCATTTGAAAAGACCCACACTGACGAAAACAGAAAAGAACCGAGGGCCTGGAGGTTGGGGAATGATGTCCATGTCCATTGGCTGAGACCCATTATCCAGAAAGTAGAACAGCAGCTCTCGAAAGAGCTTAGAGCTGGTCTGAGCTAGCTGGTCTATGTCCGGATACCAGATGAAGTATAGTGGCGAGAGTGGTCTTGCTAAACTCAGACTTCAAGGCCCTGCTCCAAATGGCACCGTGCTGTAGGCTGGTGTCTTACTTAGGATCACTATTGCTGTGATGAAACAGTGACTAAAATATAAGTTGGGGAGGAAAGGGTTTATTGGACTTACACTTCCATATCACTGTTAACCATTAAAGGAAGTCTGGACAGGAACTCATGCAGGGCAGGAACCTGGAGGCAGGGGCTGATGCAGAGGTCACGGAAAGGTGCTGTTTACCAGCCTGCTCTACATAGCTTGATCAGCCTGCTTTCTTATAGAACTCAGGGCCACCAGCCCAGGGATGGCTCCACCCACCATGGACTGGGCCCTGCCCCATCAATAACTAATTAAGAAAATGCCTTACAGCTGGATCTTATGGAGACGTTTTCTCAATTCAGGTTCCTTCCTTTCAGATGTCTTCAGCTTGTGTCAAGCTGACATAAGACTAGCCAGCACAGTTTGGGTGAAGTCTGGGAATCTGGGGATTGGAAAACACACCATTGGTAATGATGCTAACTAATCCAGGGTTAACGCCTGATGACCTCCATACTGCTTCAGAGGAAAAAACTGAGATCCAGACAGGGGCGGAGGAGGGCCACCTGGGTGAGGAGAGGTCACAGTTGTCACCCTTTCCTGCAGCAGCAAGCATGAGAGCAATGTGGAGACCAACAGTTGCATCTTTCCACTCAGCTGAGTGTTGGAATGGCATCCTGCAGGACAGAAAGGCTCGGGAGGCCTCAGAAAAGAGTCTTGGATTTGGGTGCCCAACTGTTGGGAGTGGTATTCTCCGTTGCTCTGAATTTGCCTGAGGAAAAAACAAAAACCCCAACATTCAATAATGTAGGTTCACATTGATATGTAAAAATGATTTTTATTCTTGCCTAAGCAGAGCGGTGCATGAGTAGCTGGGTCTTTTTGGTGACTAAGCACCATGCATTCAAGGTAAGGAGGTCAAATATCTTCCCATCCCCTGGGCAATAGCTTTTACATTTATTTAACTTGTGAACAAAAGATGCGACCGGAGACCTTATTACCCTCTTGTTCTTCTTCCCGGTGTAATTAACCTCGTTCTCCCTCCTGTTGGTGGAAAGTAGGTGGCCTATTCATAAGTGGTACAGTCAGCCCTCAGCATCCAGGGCGCAGGGCACAACCCACTGCGCCAGGCTAGGGACAGGTGCAGATTCAGGTCGTCTCCAGACCCCTAAAATGCACACAAGAGAACAGCGGGCTCACAGAACTCGCCAGAAACCCAGAGCTAGTGGGTAGAGCTGAGATCAGGACCGAGGCCATCTGTTTCCAGAGCCATTACATCCTCCTGGGATGTGCTCTCTCTGAAGAACGATCGAGCGGAGAGGGAAGCTGCAGAAGGAATAGAGCTGGAGGATGCTTACCCTGCGTGGTCAGGTTCATGGCAGGTGCTGGAAGGCAGGGGTGCCCAGCGGGAAACCGCCCTGCACGCTAAGCATTTCCAGGATGGTCAGTTCAGTCCCTAAGCTTCCTCTTAGGTGTAGGCACCACAGAATAGGTACGGTACCTGACTCTTCTGGTATTGCTTACAACTAAGCCTCTGGCCTGTGTTTGTCCCCTGTCACGGGAGGTTTTTATATCTCCTCAGACTGTAGTATCTGGCATAGGTCAATGGCGAGTTCCGGAAGTGATGTCAAGTGACCTAGGCCGACCAGCCCGAATCTCAGTTTCCCTATGAATAAATACAGCACCACAGGTCTGGCTGATGGAGGAGGGGCTACTTCTGCTGCCTGTGACTGGAGGGGTATGAGAGAACCCTCCTGAAGGCAGTTCCCAAGGAACCCTGTTGGCCCTTGACTCCTTACCTAACCCATTGCCAAGCAACCCACTTCAAGGTACATTGCCATACCAGAGAGGTAATTTTACATAATCTGTGAGCAAGAATCTGAGGGAAATGTCATCTCAGGGCCAGCTGGATGAGGAGGCACAAGCCTATAATCCCAGATACTCGGGGACTAAAGCAGAATTACTGGTTCAAGGCCATCCAAGGCAATTTAGTGAGTCATACCTCAGTGAAGAATGACAGAGCACTGGAGATACAGCTTGGTGGCACGGGACTTGCCTAGTACACTTGAGGCCTAGTTTGGATTCCTAGTGGGCATGTGCACACACACACACACACACACACAGAGAGAGAGAGAGAGAGAGAGAGAGAGAGAGAGAGAGAGAGAGAGAGAGTCTTTCACATGTCAGCTTTAGCATGTCTGGGGATATGTCAAGGTCTCCAAGGCCATGTTCAGGTTTCATATTTTTCCAGGGGGACTCAGAGATCAGCATCTGCTTGTGTTTTACATCTGCAATGCATGACAGGAAAAAGGCACAGAGGAAGAGGAGCCATAGGGACAGACTTGTGGCAGAATCCAGAGGAGTCCAGGTGCAAGGCCTCTCCTGGAGGAATCACACGGGACACACGTAGTTCCCCTAGCAACATACTGTGACAGAACTTGTCTCGTGTGTCCTCCTGGAAAAGCTCATTAGAGATCCAGTATCCTGGGTGTCCGCCAGGGCTGGTCACCAAGGTGCTCTCTGCCTAGCCTGCTGCAGTATTCTACCTGAGCAGAAGGAAGGAGGTGCT
This sequence comes from Alexandromys fortis, assembly GCF_014885135.2. Taxonomy (NCBI): domain Eukaryota; kingdom Metazoa; phylum Chordata; class Mammalia; order Rodentia; family Cricetidae; genus Alexandromys; species Alexandromys fortis. The sequence goes on from NW_026067972.1 coordinate 2,974,569, forward strand.
TAGGTTAAACCATGCTGTCTGTATTAAGGGGAGCAAGAGGAATCTTAAATCCAAGTTCTGGGGTTGAAGCCTTTCCCACAAGCCTTCCTGTAGATACAGCTAACAACTTCAGACATGCTGTGTTAACCCTTTCCTGCCCAGAGGGAACTATTCACTAGACGGAATCTACTCATTTGCAGGGGGAAGATATGTGTTGTTGTTGTTGTTTATTTGAGACAGGCCCTCATGTGTCCTAGGGCAAGCCTTGAGCTCTCTGAGTAGCTAAGGTTAGTCCCGACCTCCTGACCTTACTGATTCCACCTCCAAAATGTGTGGGTCACAGAAATGCACACTGCACACAGCTTGAGTTCTTGACTCTTCTGTTGCCGTTCTTCATCTGTCAACCACGGGCGATAATGGTGTCCACCTCCCAGATCTAGTCTGTGGAAGGACGGGGCTGTGCAATATTTCCTAGCATACCTGCTGTTATTATTACTGCTGTGGACGTAATTTAAGGTTCCGTGATGCTAAAGATACATGCTTAGTTGCAGCAAGAAGAACTCCCCAAGGAACCCAGGCATCACGTTCACCCCAGGCTTGGTCCAAGACAAGACTGCAACATGCCTTTGATGTCCCCAGGAGCACTGAAAACCTTTGGAGTAGGTGAGGGTCTCTTGAGCGTTAGAGAACGCACAGTGGAGAATATCCTAATGAGGATGGCCCAGGGAGGTGGACCTCTTCAATCGTATCTGTGGTTAACCTGCTAAATAAATATAAGAACACCTCCCCAGGGAGGCCCGAGGGTGCGGGGAGCCCTCCAGCTGAGCCGCCCCACAGTAGCAGGGTGGGGGCCACCACTTGCTTCAGCTCTGTGCAGTGAGATGATCACAGGGCCACTATAGCCAGTGGCACTGCGTTCATGCGGAGTGACAGGTCGGCCCTTCCCCTCCTCAGGGTTGGCAACAATGTTCTCAGTTAAGGCTCTCTGTCGGGTACCCTCAGCGCTCCGAGCACTTTTGTGTCAGGTACCCTCAGCGCTCCGAGCACTTTTGTGTCGGGTACCCTCAGCGCTTTGAGCACTTTTGTGCTCATCCCATTCAAGTGTGAGGATACTAGGGTTACAGAAAAGGGTTTTCTATAGAAGTGGCAGGAATGATGGAAGTCTGGGACTTCACTGGATGGGATGTCATTGGAGCATGCTCATCCTGTTTTGTAGCTGAGGTATCTTAGTTCTCCCTGATGGAGCAACACGGCGTACTGGACTGCAGTTTGGGCTCTTCTGACAGCTCTTCCCTCCTCAGGATGCCATATTCCAGCACATTCTACAGTTATTTTTGAGAAAGGGATCAAGGAAGAGGGCAGAACTGGGTCAGCCAGTGCTACCTGGAGAACCATCCTGCATGAGGGGCCCTTTCTGGAGCTGAAACTGGGTTAATACGCTGTCATGTTCTGAGGTCCCTATGTTCAAGCCTGGGATTCCTTTTAGACTGACCCAGACAGTGCCGACCTGGCTCCTGGCCTCCTTTCTCAGCCTCGGACCCTCTGTTCCTCTGTCAGCACACTGTGTGGGCGTCTCTGCTTTGGAGTCTGGAGGTCCCGGTCAGGTCAGGATTGGTGGCACTGTGTCTATGCCAGGAATGGAAGTGTCCTGGAAAATATGTTGGGTGGAATGTGTTGAGAGCCAGGCAACACAGAGGGTTCATACACCCTCCACAAACAGCGCAGAACTGGGCAACCACCAGGGATTCTGGGATGTGAGCCTGAAATTGGGGCCGAGGTAACTTCAGCGGGGAAAAAAAAACCCTGCCTGTCTCAGAACAGGGTTTTTTTGGGGGCTGGGGGACAACTGGCCCAAGGGTTCAGGCAGCTTGCATCCTTACCAGGGCTTCATCCCCTCCCTTTCCCCTTCTCTATGTTGACTGTTTTCTAACATTTTCTTCTTCTCTTGGTAGCCAAGGGAGAGCCAGCAGCGTCCTGAACCTCTCCAACTATAAAATCTCCCCCAGTGCCTGATAGGAGTCTATAGACAAAGGATCCCAGAGGGACTGAACTCCAGGGAGCCTGCCCAACTGCACACCTGGGCCAGCTCTCCTTCTCACTTCCTTGTCCTCACCATGCTTTATGGGGTCAGTTCCTAAGTTACCTTCCTCCCAAGGTCTGCTTCTGGAAGAGCAGCCAGGACAGGCTTGGAGAATATGTGTGTTTGGATGAATAGTAGCAGCTGAAGACAGACAGACAGACAGACAGACACACACACACACACACACACACGACAGAATTTCCATGAAGTGAACATTTTCTATGTAAACAGCACTGCTGTTTCATTAAAAAAGAAAAAAAGAAAAAAAGAAAAACTCCTGTTCTACTTGCTACATTAATTTTAGGTGCCTCCAGCAGGGCGGGATCTCCAGTTTGGAGACCTCTGGGCTAGCAGGAAGAAAGAGCATTGGAAGCAGAGAGGGAGGAGAACAGGAGGATGCCGGGCTTAGGCTGGACCTCAGGGGAGCTTGGCTGTGGGGCAGCTGTATTTGCACTTGACCCCAGAGCCGTGGGAGCCATTTCAGGTCTGATTAAGCGTCTGACATGTTCCTAACTGAGCTTCCAGGAGACTCTTGGGCCCAAGCAGGAAAGTGGTAGCCGGAAGCTGCCTGGAGGAGGCATGGAGACCCAGAGGATCAGTTGTCTGGTCCTGCTGAGCGAGAAGCTACGGGGTCTATCTAGGTGTCTGAGCAGGGGCCGGAGTAGTTAGGCTGGGGGGGGGGGGGGGGCTGGGCCTTGATGGCTAGGTGGCTGATTGGAGGAGGGAGGGAAACCGGAAGCTTGGAGATCCGGGTTGGAGCTGAAAGGAACCCTGACCATCGCCCTCTTGGTTCGTGATGAACAACTTCTCCAGGCATGAAACTTTCATTAATATTATTCCGGTGTGAGAGTTGGAAAGCTGCATAAAGGACTTGTTGAGTGGTCAAGCGGCCGGCACTTAACGCGCCCAGGAAGCCGAACTGTTCCCAGGGCTGCCGTGAGTGCCAAGCGGCTGTGCCGAGGAGCCCTGCTTCTTGATGAATTTCATACTCACGACTCCTCTGAGCGCCCTGGTCCTCCCTTGGGCGAGGCCGTTCCGGGTTCCCCCAGCTCATCGACCTACTTTCTGCAGCCGTCTGGGCAGCGTCTGCAGTGGCCCTGTCTTCTCACGGACACCTCCCTAAAGAGGTTCCAACTTCAAAGGCAAAACACATCCACCGAACTATCAGCAGCAACTCTATCAGATATGCGTTAGTTTCTTTATGCCCATTGGATTGCAGTTACTGAAACTGCCATTGCATTCATGGGTCCGTAGACTCCCTCCCACCACCGCTTTGGTGAGCATGACCTCCGTGTGTGGCCATGGAGTGATGCTGTTTATTAAGGCAGTGTCTGGTCCTGTCTTCAACTCAGGCTGTAATGATTGTACAGGGAGGAATAGAGAGGAAAGCTGAGCCATTTGCTTCCATAAGCTAATGTGTGCAGACCAGTGAGGAGGCAGAGCTTACTTCCCCACTTTACAGATGAGCCAATTGAGGACACTCTAGGAACTCCACCCAGCTCAGTCTGTTCACGCCTACCTCCAAATCCTGCCCACCAGACTCCTGATCTGCCAGTAGTTCCTCAGGCACCCCGCTGACTTCCTCCGCATCTCCGAGCTTCCACAGGGTTTCCTTCCACAGCGCTCTGCCCGACTGAGCCTCACCTAGAGGCCTGCACAGCCTCTTCTGTGCTTCTGCCTCTCGAGGCTCTCTCCCCCTTAGCCTAGAACAACTCTTGTCTATCTGTGGAGCTTTCTGATTCTCGCTCTGTGAGCCCAGTATCTGGCCTTTGCTGGATCACTTGATATTACCCGAAGAGTGGCAGGTTCTGTTAGACAGGAAGTGGATGCTGAGGGTCTCCTGCAGAAGGGAGAGAAAGCAATTAGGTAACACACCCCTTGAGGCTGCCAGCAGCTTCCCCCTGTGCTCCCATAGCTCACAGCTTTGCGTGGAGAGCAGTGCAAGTCGGTAGCACTCACAGTTTGAGATGGAGTTCAGCTCAGCAGGAATTATTTCTCCATCTACAGTGTGCACGGGGGCAGTGGGCTCAACGGTGAATATGTCCCTCCCTTAACAAGGGCACTTCCAGCCGTTTTGAGGACATTAATTACTATCAGATAGATAAATAGATGATAGATGGATGGATGGATAGATAGATGATAGATAGATAGATAGATAGATAAAAAAGATAAAAGAAGGAAGGATGGATGGATGGACAGATAGGTAGATAGATAGATGGATAGATCGATAGATAGATATGATAGATGAATGGATGGATAGATAGATAGATAGATAGATAGATAGATAGATAGATAGATAGATATGATAGATGGATGGATGGATGAACAGACAGGTAGATAGATAGATGGATAGATTGATAGATAGGTATGATAGATGATGGACGGATGGATAGATAGACAGATAGATGATAGATATAGATGATAGATGGATAGATGATAGATATAGATGATAGATGGATGGATAGATAGATAGATAGATAGATAGATAGATAGATAGATAGATAAGCTTTTCAGAGGTTCCAGGTTAAAAATGGAAGTCATTTCTTCTTAGCATTGAGGCTTGAACTCTGGGCCTTATGATGTTAGGCAAGTGCTCTACCACTGAGCCCCATCCCTAGCCATATTTTTGCTTTTTATTCCAGGCAGAGTCTGGCTAAGCTGCTAGGTTGGTCTTAGACTTAGACCCCCTGTCTTGGTCCCCTGAGTAGTTGGGATTCCCCAGCTGAGCACCGGGTCTGGCTTGGTGGTCTAAAAGGGCTGAAGGAGTGGAATTTAGCCAAGGATCCCCTTTAAACGAGATGATCCCCAGGGAAGAGGCAGAGCCGGTCCAAGGATGGAGGATACCTGGCCAGCTGCCATCCCGGTGGCTCTTTCTGACTGAAAGAGAAAAACCGAGTGACAGGAAGTCTCTGATGTGTCCTCAGGCTGAGCAGGGCAGGACCTGAAGCCTCCAAGTCCAGTATGGTTGGAAGGGACCACAGGGACCCTGGGACCTGGCAGTGGTCCCGCAGGAGATGTATCTATCTCTAGGAACACTCTAGGGGAAGGGGCAAGGTCCTCTGCAAGCCCAGTGTGGAAAGCCGGTGTTCCTTCCTGCTTTTGAAAATAAACAGAATTTAAAATACTCTCTTTTACTTTGTGCTTATTTGTTTTTGGTGTGTAGGGTTGTTGTCCGCGGGTTAGATTCTCTCCTTCCTCTATGGAACTGAGATCATTGGGCTTGGTGTCAAGTGTCTTTCCCAGCTAAGTAATCCTGAGAGTCCAGAAGCCAGGATTTCTTGATTCCTCCTATGGGGGTCTGCTGTTTGGATTCTTGTCTCTCTTCATATACATGTGTGAGAGCAGCGATAAGACCTGAGGCTGAAATACGTGCCAGGCTAATTCAGTTGTGCTTGTAGGAAAGTGTGTCACTCTAAGTGTGCTCTTCCTCTGGGGAAGGGGTTGGGCTGGGCCCCTAAGTCCATTTCCAGGCCAGTGCCAGCCTCCTAGGATTGTTAAGACCTTTAGGGGCCAGAGCCTTGACCCTGGCATCCCTCACAGCCTAGGCTTGGCAGCCTGTCCTCAATTAAAGAGACAAGGAATACGAAAGGGCAGAGAATGGAGAATTTTTCACGGTGGCCACATTGGGAAGAGGGTCAGGTAAAGGGATCTAGGGACCACCACCGGCAAGTCATCTTCCTAAAAGGCACTGACATGAAGTTTAGGTTTAAATGGAGGACAAAGGGTATGCAGAACTTGCCAGTCCTGCTCAGGGTGTGGCCCTGCTTGTCAGTGACCCATCGTTGCCTCCAACCTCCCAAATATAGCCTGACAAGTGGTCAGACTGTTTGAAATCTCTTTCACCCTGGACAAATTCCTTTTCTGGCTGGCACTGGACTTCAACCTCTTCCTTCCCCCAGAAGGAGATCCCTCGGTGAGTCACGGTGCCTTAGGGTCTATGATGGAGAGGGTGTCTTTCTTTATATTATCTTTGCACCTGCCAGGATACCTGCAGCAGCATCTTCATGTGGCTTGCTTACGGCATTGCGTAGAGTAGGGATGAGAGGCCAGGTAGAGGGGCACTGTTTTGAGACCTCCCCTTGTACAGGGGTCCAGCTCGCTCTTGGTCACAGCCCAGGCTACAGTAGTGACTCATGCATTTTAGCTGCTCAGGAGTTGGCATCAATTCTTCCGGAAAGAGGACTACAATACAGCTATAGAGGAACAAGAGTCTGCCTTAGTGATGGTGTGCGCGCCTATGTGCACGCTCATGCATGTACACGCGTGTGTGTTGATTTTTCTGCCTACACCTCCTGAGTTCTGGAATCTCGGTGTGCACCACTGTCCTCTATTAATGCAATGCTGGGTCTTGAACCCAAGACTTCACACATGCTAGGACCAGAACTCTACCAACTCAGCCTCATTCCTAGCCCTAGAATTTGTTTCCTTCTAAATATTCATGTTTGCTTCTTCAATCCCCCTCTCAACCCTTGTAGCTCCTTTGGGAAGGAGCTGTTAAAGGTGGGCCTCTGTATCCAGTAAGGTCTCAGGGCTGAAACCGGCGGAGGCCCTGAAATCACTGAGGGTTTTTTTCTTTGTAAAGTGTGGGCAGGCTCTGAGGGTCAGTGAGAAGCAGGGCACTCCCAGAAGTCACTGCTCCACCCATGCAGGTAATTGCTGAGAAATCCTTGGCCTTTCACTTTCACCAATCACACCGATGGAGACCTGAAATTGGTTTTCTTTCCCAGGTGCATCCTCCCAATGAACTTAAATTGCCAGTATTTCTGGCATAACCTAATGTATCATCTGCCTCCCACACTATTTTCCATAATGGAGAAAGGCGAGACGTGGGATTGTTTCCCAGGTGAGGTTTATGAGGTGCTGGGGTTGAACCCCCGACTTCATACATGGCAGGAACTATCTCAGGAACATGTTGCAGAGACAGAAACCTGGTATCTGCTCACTGACCCATGAATCAGAATGGGGGAGGATTGCGCTGGGGCGGCGATGCTGGGTACTGAATGCTAAGCAGACTCCAGGTCACTCCCCGTGCCTGTGGAAGCCAGAGAACCACTGTAAACTCAATTCAATAAGGAACCATCAACCAAAGAGAGAGACCTGCCATCTTGTAGTCTTCTTCTGACAGGCACATTCCCTTTGTCCCTAGACATATCGTCTTGTCCTCAAGCCTTGGCTTGGCTGGCGTAGCTCATCCTCATCCTCCCTGAACCTCCTTCTGGAAGCCCGCCCTGATTGCTCGGCAGGAGGCTTTCCCTCTGCTTGTGCCTTCCTTTGTTTAAGCCACAGTGTGGCAGTTTTAATTGAGTCACGCTGAGCCCTAGGTGACATTTCTGGCTCTGGCACTCTCACTGTCGGTCTGGGAGTCCCTTGATGGCAATTACTGTCATCCTCTGGTGGCTGCTTCTGCCCTGCCCTTACCTTGACATCATCCCAGCCCACCCCCATGGCCAGCCTGACTTCTTGAGTCTAGGGGTCACTCCCTAGCCGTCTGTATGACCAAGGGACCTCTCTTCCTGGGCCTTGGGTCTGCCGCGTCCGCTCAGGCTTCGTGGCTGTCCCTGAATGCCCTATGGTTGCTAGAAGCTCTGGGTGTGCCAGTTCTGTGAATCCCAGATGAAAATAGTCAGAGCAGTATGCTAATCAGGGGAAGATTGTCTTTATGGAGTACAGCTGATAAGATGATTTGCATATTCCGTTTCATTGTTGGATTTCGAGTAAGTTACATTATTCCTTAAAGGAACTGGGGCCAAGTGGCTTACGGGAAGATGTAGCAGAAGATGGGCCGTCAAAGAGCAGGCCAGGACCCGGAGAATCAAGCCGGAAGCTGATACTTTAGGTCAGCATGGGAAGGCCTGCGCTTTCTCAGCTACCTGGAACAGCCCCCATCTCCCCTGGAGGTGGTAAGCTGCCCAGCAGTGGTGGCACGCAAGCGGAAACCGAATGAGCTCACAGGGAGCTCCCACCTGGAGACATGTTAGGAAGGCAGCAGAGTCTCCTGCGGTCCCATTCCAGAGCCACACCACTCTTGCTGCCTTGGGTAGTGCTTTCCTCCTGCCGGCCCCGCCTACACTTTCCATGGGTATCGAATCATCTATTAGTTTTCCTCGAACATAGAATAGTCCATTAGCTTTCACAAGCCACTACACTCTAGGTGGTCTGAGTGACGGAAATGTGTTGCCTCGTGGTCTGGAAGCTTGAAGTCTGAAATGAAGGAACTCGAAGGATTGAGGATCCTTCCTGCCTCGTCAGCTTCCAGTGGCTGCTGGTCTGCTTGGCACACGACTCTACCACTATGGCCTCTGCTGCCCTTCACACCTTCACACGACCTGCCTATATCTCCATGTCCTAGTCTATTCTTTTTTGGGGTGGGGGCAGGTTTTCAAGACAGGGTTTCTCTGTAGCTTTGGAGCCTGTCCTGGAACTAGCTCTTGTAGACCAGGCTGGCCTCGAACTCACAGCAAACACTCTATTTCTAAATAAAGCCCCGAGGTTCCCATGGACATGGATTCTGGGGGGACACTCTCCAGCCCACTATAGATAGGCATAAGAATTTCCTAGTCTTAACACTGATTCTCCTTTGGCCGTGGCTCCTCATGCACTGAGAGGGAGTATTCCAGAGAATGTCCTCACGGAGGACACAGAGGAGGGGCTGCATCCATTATTCTTTTCTTTGCTGTGACAAAGAGCCCCGAAGAAGCAGCTTGAGAGAAAAAAGACTTGTTTTTGCTCATGGTTTCAGTCCATCAAGGTGGAGAAGGCAAGGCAGAGTTCGTGCTAGCAGGAGCTCGTAGCCTGTTTCCTGACGTGGTGGCCAGACCAAGAAGCAGAGAACAAAACTAGAAACAGAAGTTGACTCTAGCCCTCGAGGTTCCGCCTCCAGTGGTCTCTGGTCTGTGTGTGCGCGCGCGCGTGCACGCCCTCTACAGGACTCAGGAACCCTGCAAACAGAGCTACTACCTTGGTACCAAGTGCTTAGAACAAGAGCGTATGGGGATCCCTCTACACTGAAACCCTAACAGAAGTGAACTGTCGCCTTCTGCCTCTGTGTATGCTCTAGGCCCCCCTGGAGATTGACTACACCTTTTGTACTGTGGGTGTCCCCACTCAAGAGTCTTCTGCTAGGTCCCTGCCTCTTGGCCAGCCCTGCATGTGACCAAAGAAGTCTATCACCTCTGAGCTTCCAGTGGACAGCGCCAATCTAGTACTGAGCAGAAGAACTAGACACGAAGTCAGGCCTGTTCCCGGGTGTGTAGGAAATCACCTAAAGGAAGACTCCCATCTACCTAGCTGAGCACCCTGGAGCTACACCACCCCCTCCCGGTCTGACTGTAGCTGCCCTCTCTCCACCACGGTTCTCATAGGCTCCTGGCGTCTTTTGTTCTGCTAATACCGTCTTTACCCTTCTGGACCAAGCTGAGGATAAACCCATCTCACCCTCTTGGTCTTCACAGGGACCACTCCAAGAAGCATTCTAGACCGTTCTTGGTCTGTTCTTCCCCTCACCCGTCCTCCCTGCTGCTTCTCTTCCTGCCTTCTCTGCTGTGACCTGGGGTCACCCCCATGCCCTCAAGCTCGCTCTGCTTGTAGGGGAACCCAAACAGACACAGCAAAGAGCCTTTTTAGAGGCACTGTGGATGCCCTCTTAAGTGACATGATGCTAATTAGAATATGAGTCATAAAAATGCAGACCTAGACACAGGGCGCAACCTCACACTCCAGATGGGACACCATTGACTCCAGGGAGACACAGGCTATCTTCCAGGGAGAGGGGTTGTGCCAACTTAACTCCTTCAGTCCTTAGTCCTATATCATAGGTTGCCCTCTTGTTTCTTCCTCCCTTCAGTGTGGATTCTGATTCCACTCAGCCCTTTCTCCTCCTCCCCTTCCACTTCGTCCCCTCTCTCCTCCACATCTCAGCAACCCCTATCCAAGCTTGCCTCCCATCTCACTCCCATCAAACCCCAGCTCGAGGCAATTATTTCTCTTCACTGTGTTCTTATTTAGGGTAAACTTGAACCTCCTCCATCCAATGTGATCTGGGATGGGCTCGACCCATACCATGTCATCAGCTCCTGCTGTCTCCCTGCCGTTTCCTACAAACTGTACCTGTTCTCACTCAAAATAACTTCACTTTTGTTATTCTTCGTTGCTGGAGGCTTGGGGGTAGTTCTAGCTTGATGGTGCAACAAGGGTGTGTGTGTGTGTGTGTGTGTGTGTGTGTGTGTGAGTGTTATTTGTTGATGTTCCTTTTTTGAGAAGATAATTGGGAGGTTGGGACTTAAATAGTTACCATTGCTCTGCTCACAGTGCCTCTTTCTTAGAAAGTTTCACACTAGAATGTATGTAGTCTTCTGTGAAATTTTGGTGTCAGCTCATGCTGGCTCCTGAGAGCCAGGCTAACTTCTCAGGGTTCAAGCTGGACCACCTTGCATGGGGAGACGGAAGCTGCCAGTTCCTGGAGTACTGATGGCCTGGGTAGGAGAACTTAGCAAGCTGGGCCCGTCTTGCCCTGAAAGACACTGCTGTTTACAGTCATGTGCTGGCATGGATATAATAAGCAGGAAGGAGCGTCCTGGGGCTCCCTTGTACTCTGTTAGTTTGATCAAAGACGGTCCAAGGAATGTAGAAGGAATGAATGGCTCCTGCTGAGTGTTCCAGGTACTGACTTTATGTAACAAGCCGTTCTTTTGTTATGCCCAGAGCTCCTCGGATTGGAATTCCAGGCAGAATAGGCTGGGGGACTCAAGGCTGAGCTTAGCGAAGACCTACCATTGAGCTTGGCCAATGGACCCATAATGACCTCTCTGGTCAAGGAGCAAAGCCATGAAGGGTTTATGTTCCATTTGAAACCCACCACGTCAAATAAGCAAGCCAAGAAGCTGCATTTATTAAGCACTTCCTGTGTACAAGGTATTTGACATACATTATCTCAACTTCTTCCTCGCTATCTTGAAGGTATTGCGGCCATACTCGCTTTGCAGATAAAGAAACACAGAAGCTAAGAAATGACCCTAAAACCCCAAACCCTCATTTATTGTGATTCTCCTACCAGGATGTATGTCGAGGGCACTGTGGCTTTTGTTGGCCCAAGGGGAGAAACGGCTAAGGCGATACACTCAAGCTGGCTCATGCCTAGCCCTGGTGCACCCTAGAGCTCGGCATCTGGGCCAGGCTAACCTTCCTGTCTCAGTTCCTAAAAGTCAGTCAAGGCGGCTGGGGCTGCAAGCGCTGAGTCACTGCTCTGGTCCAGGCTAATTCTGCTTCATAACCTCGAGTCTGAAGCCAGTAGTGCAGAGTACTTTAAATTAGCAATACAATTTCAACCCAATTGCTAAACTGCCTAAATTATCAAGTTTGCTCATTGCAACTTGAAAGCATGCATAATTAATTTTTCCAAAGTCTGGACTAAAAGCTGCTGAAATCAGATCTTTTTTTCTTGAATTAGATTCAAATGTCATAGGACGGCTTTGGTGTGATGATGTAACCCAGCGCTGCACAGCAGCTTCAAGAGCTGCTGCTGAGATCATCTTTGCAAGGAAGTGGGATGAGCTGGGGGAGTCAATATTGCTACATTGAAATGGGTTTTTACTACCTGAAAGATGACCGGACCCTCTGTTGATGGGAACAATGATTTGTAGTGTTGTCCTGTCGGTGGGTAGTAGTATCAGTGTTAACAGCTTTGTTAGCTAAAATCCCTTAGAAGGTGAGTTTCCTGAAGACGGGGACAGCTGTCTGTTCCCAGACTGCTTTTGTCTCACTATGGGGAACAAATGGCGGGCAGCACACAGTGGGTGCTCAGCCAGTATCCGTTGAGTGTCTTCATTAGCGAATGCAATTGTAAGAGCAGCCTCACAGAATGGACCGACTGTTCTACCTGGGAGGTCAGGAAGTTAAGTTGAGGGACGCCAGTTGTCCTTCCAAGTGGCCCACAATCAAGACATGTGACAGTCAGGACTTGAGTCCACATTAACAAAAAAACATTACTTTTTAAGTCACGTGTGTTGGGTGGTGGTACGCGTGTGTGAGTGTGTGTACCTGCCGAGGCCAGAGACATCAGAGCCCCCTGGAGCTGGAGTCAGAGATGGTTGTGGGCCTCTCAATATGGGTTCTAGGAACTGAACTCAGGTCTCCTGGAAGAGCAGTAACTTCATAACTGCTTAGCCATCTCTGTAGCCCACAAATATAAAAAACTGTGTCCACGTGTGTGTGCGCGCACATACGGTGTATGAGTGTGACACACGCGGAGTGAAGAAGACTAGCTCAGGTGTTGATCCTCGCCTTCTGCCTTGCTTGAGACGATCTCTTTGCTGTCTGCCACTGCATGTGCCCTGCTACCTGACCCCGGGCTTCCAGATCTGCCTCCCATGTCCTTAGCACTGGGGATACAGAACAGCTGGCTGAGTCTGGGGATCCGAACTCACGTCCTCACGTGAAGCGAGAACTTTACCCATGGTGCCATCTCCCCAGCCTAAACCCAGATCTCAAGACCCTGCTCTGTGACTTTCCTTTGGTCTGTAGACTCAACACGAAAGCTCAGAGGTGATAATGAGCTGAGAATCCACACAGTCTGACTTGATGGGGCTGGTGATAGTTTTGAGACTAAGACATTTAAATTAAGATGAAGAGGACCAGGTCAGCTCACCCTGCAGTAGCTCTGTACAGGAAGACAGCCTGGGGAGGGAACTGTCCCTCACGAAGTGCTAAGTTGGCATTAGCCTTGTGTGGCTGGCGAGGACCTGAGAGAGGCATAGCGCAACCCAGAACGTGCGTTTTTGCTTAAGCGATTGAATTCATCTCTGTATAGACAGCAGCCATGTGTAGCTGGTGGCCTCTTGCTGGACGTTGCAGTTCTATGGCTTAAAGAGATTAAGCAAGACACTGGCCCCTTAAAAATCATTTTTATTCAATCCTTAAAGACAATTCCTTTTATTTTTACAAAATCTTCAGGCCCAAGAGGAAAAAAAAAAAAAAAGAGGGGAAAAAAAAAAACTTCCCAAGGGCCAGACTAATGGCTCCTAGGCCTGGGCTAGGACCAGGGCCTGCTTCCCATACTGCCCCCACCTCTCTCTCTCTTTCTCGTTTTTGTTGCCTTATTCTCCAGCTCCCAACAGCCTACCAACTGAAACACACACGTTTCTCTTCTCTCTTCTCTTTTCACATTTGATCATGTTTACATCATCTCTGACCTCGCTGCTGAACCAAAGAAAGAAAGCTCAAGAAGGAAGTCAAGTTAGGTGTGTCCTGCTTTGATGGCCACTTTAGCTCTCCTATCACCACACTTGGCCGTTGCTAGGGACCCACACCGTGCCTCTGTGTTGCCAAGCAAGCTGACTGCCTTAGCAGGCACTGTTGAGTAGTAAGCTCCCTCCCTGCCCAGCATGGCTCCCAGGAAGCCATCTTGTCCATGAAGGGATGCTATCTTCACTCACGTGCCACAGTGCCGACCTAGAAGGATCAGTGTACAGGGGACGGGAGCTAAATTCTGACTGAATGCACGTCTGGGCCCATTTGCCTTCTGTGGAGGCTGCTTCTGGGTGGCTGTTGCTCCTGACGGGACTGAAGGCCCTGCCTGTTGGTCACAGGAATGCCTGTCTCAGAGCAGCAGACACCATCAGCTTTGTGGCTTGCACGGAAAAGTCCTGAAGAAGGATGGGAACCAGGTCAACATGGGGCCTACCTGTCCATGGGCCACAAAAATGTTTTAATACATTTTAAAATAAGAAGAGCTTGTAGGCTGGAAAATATTTTGATATATAATATTAATCTTTATACCAACTCAGTACTAAAATATAATTTTATATTTATATTAATAAATACATTTATATTATAAAGTTTATTCTCTGTGTGTGTGTGTGTGTGTGTGTGTGTGTGTGTGTATGAAAAGCCCCAGGAAGGCAAAATGTCTTAAACCACTTGTCATAATATGACCCTCTTCAAACAGTTTCATTTGTAGAGTTCATTGACCCAAATTTTCTAAGTATGAGTGTTTTGGGAACTGTGTATTATCATAGGCTTATTTTAAAACCAATCACAGTTGAGGAAAATGGACTGACATGATTGGCTGGGACAATGCACCCATCTCCCAGGCAGCAGGCTCCCATCCAGTGGGAGACTGAGCACTATGGAATCCACAGTCTGTCTGAAATTCGACAGAGGAGCTGGGAGACCATCAGTGGGGCTCTGCCCAGCTAAAGCTGTAGCAGTAGGGAGTCACTGGAGCTGCTGGGTGGGGGAGAAGACCCTGTGGATCTGCCTTCTAGACCCTCCTGTGAACAAGGAGAGGGCTTGTGCTGTAAGGAGCAATATGCTCATTTAGGCTAAATGTTTGTCATCTCCTCGGGTGTAAGTCAGAACAAACAGGAAGTTTAAACTTATCATCTGAGCACTTTCGGTCATGAAGCCTGGGCTCGTCAGTGTGTGTTTAGATGGACTTTGGTGTCGATGGTGATGTGGATCAGTTTACCCTCCCCTCACCAGACCTGATTTCTTCACATCTGAGACCTCAAGCGTTTTATTCCTCACTCTGAGATAGACTGCTTCACATTTGGTAACAAATTCAATTTTGATTAAGGCAGGGGGTGGACACAGTTAGAGATTAGAACATAGCAGTTGAGGGCCTGCAGCAGCTTCCAGTGTGTGTGCATGGTTGGACATGCAGGCATGCATATATGCACTTTAAACCCATAAACATGCATCCTTTCCATTTGCGCAGGAGAGAGCTGGGAGGCCCGCAGGTTTGAGGAACTGGCTAGTGGGAGACCCTCACTGCTGTGCAAGCCCCTTGCTCTTTGGTCTCCGGGAATGATGCTTGGGAAAGTAGGTGCAAGAGGTGACGGAGGGCTGACATTCAGTTCCTTCTCAGCTTGGATAGCGCACACGGCAGACAACAGGTGCAGCTGCTCAGAGAGAAGCCAAATGCAGCAGGGTGGGGGACAGGCAGGCTTTGAAAGGGAAACAACTGTGCTTTTCACCTAAAGGGAAAGCAGAAAGGTGTGACTCAAAGGGACCCAGCCAATGCCGCAGAAGGCTCTAACTTGGGCCCTTTGTAGCCAGTGAGCCATATGATCAGCTACTGTTGTTTTAAATTTTATTTAAGCACTTGCCTTCAGGACACCTGGGGTCGAAACAAAATCCCATGGGGGCAGCAGGTTTAAAGTCAGCCCAGCTTTAGAAGTTTCCTACCATTTACCCTCTTTGTTTATACAGCAAGGCTAAAATGAAGACACTTTCTTGTTGGGTCTACAGAGAGGGCTACTTGGATGCCTTGCAATTAGTCAAGGAAATCTGTCCTGGTTGCTGCTTGCTCTGGGTTTAAGGGTCTTCTTTAGGGCTCACCGTACATCTCTTTCTGACAAAAAGCCATTTGCTTTGGATCAGAGGAGAGGGCTCCCGGTGAGAAAGCGCCTGCTCTGGCCGAACTCAGTCTGGATTCTTAGCACCCAAGTAAATGCTGAGCTGAATGTGTGGCTAAAACCTCAGTGCCAGAAGGCAGAGACAGGAGGACTCCTGGAGCTCATTGACCCGCTAACCTAGCTGAGCTGATTAGTGTTGGTTTTAGGGAGAGTTACTATCTTGCCAGCGAGAGCAGGCAAGATGACTCAGTGGGTAGAGGTGCTTGCTGCACAAGCCCAGGGCTAGGGTTTGATCCACATAAAAGTCGGATAGAGCTAACTCCACAACGCTGTTCTCAAGCTCCACACATCCAACTCTCTCTCTCTCTCTCTCTCTCTCTCTCTCTCTCTCTCTCTCTCTCTCTCTCATAAAAGGCCTTTGTTTGGCTACTCTTGGAAACAGTGTCTTGACACAGGATGTTTTCAGCTGCAAGTCTGGCCATCAGTGTCCGACTTCAGGCCCCATTGAACACAGCAGTTGAAGACTCCAGGCTCTTCCTTGAATAGATGTCTGACCTTGGGCAAGTGAAGTTATCATCTGTGAAATCTATTTTTTCCTGGGTAAAATAGGAGGCTGGACTGGGGAGTTTGATAGAGCCTTGGGTTAAGAGGACAATAAAAGCACGGAAAATGGCCATGGACTCCATCCATCACCAGGCTGGGACTGAATCTCTGCTGGATCCCTTGGTGATGTTTTGCACATCTGCCCTGTGTAAATGTCTTTGAATAATAGTTCAGACACCGCCTCCCTAGACCTCTCTGACCAGCCAGTCATGCGTGGTCAGGTACCTCTGATGAGGCTGAGAGACCGGCAAGTGGGTACAGGCCCCTGGAATGCAGTACTTCTCATGGTTGGCCCAGGTGATTCCTGACTAACCAGGATGGTTTAGAATGAGTCCCAACCCTTCCAACCTCACGGATAGCCCCGGTCCCTAAAGGTGATACCTTTGTCTTAGGTGCACAGGACTGCTCTCCCAGCCGCTTGCCTCTGAGTTTGGAAGGTAACCTCGGCTGAGTCAGACAGAGCGCCTTCCTTGGGGTGGCAAAGGCAGGCCTCAGCCAATGCCTTGCCTCCATCTCCGTAGTTTACCCAGGGAAGAAGCCAGGGAGTCTGGCTGGGCACAGAATACAATGTGGGCCTCTGGAATTGGGCTCTCCTCCCACCGCCAGCCCATCAGTGGTCATGATTACCTATTCAGAGCCACATCATGCAAGCAGCCACAGCACCTCAGTTTGTTCAGTGAAGTGACTCTCAGGGATCATAGACAGAAGTATGTGAGAAAAGCCAGACATACTCACCGTCTCTATCCAAGAGAGGAGCCTGTGCACTGATAGGTGAGTGCAGTGGGCCCTTGAGATACCCTCTCTGCAGAAAGCAGTGTGTGAAAACCTGTCCTCCGCACAGGGAACACTTATGTCCCTGCTCAGTGAGCGATGGGTGCAGCTACATCTGGGTAACAGGGAGATGGGGCCAGAGGCCGCAAGGTCGGTGTTTTTCACTCGGAAACAGCAGCACTTATGAAGTTTTCAAATGACCAAGACTTTGAAGTGCAGGCATCTGTATCATGCAACTCAAGCTAAGTCTGGTATTCCCCTAATATGTGGAAAGGGAAACTGAGGCTCAGAATTATGCAACATGCCCCCACATGACACAGATAGAAACTAGTAGAAGATTTGAACCAAGGCTTTTAGCTACTGAAACTCCACCTTTAAGGTACCTGGAAGTCAAACCTTTATTTTGTCAAAATGGTCCTTTGGGTTATAATTCACTTACTCTCTTTTTCCTCCCTTCCATTTTGGAGATGATGTCACTCTGTGTAGCCCTGACTAGCCCAGAATTCCCTGTGTAGTTCATGTGGTCATCCTCCTGCCTCTGGCTCCCAAGAGTTGGAATACACCATCACACCCAGCAAAATTCACTTGCTTCAAGAGCATGAACTAATTAATGGATCTAGTAATTCACCGATCAGGGCAACTGTTGCCATCATCGTCAGCTTGTATTTCCATCATCCTACACACATACACACACACACACACACACACACACACACACACACACACACACACAGCCATTTACACTCCCTCTGCGCTCCTCCAGTCACGGCAGCCATCAACAGTCACTGTGCAATCCTGTGACCACTCCAGCCCTGGCATCCGCCACTCTCCATTCTGGGTCTGCCCATTCTTGATAATTCCTATAAACAGAGCGAGGCAATACAGTCCCCCTGTGACTGGTTTCTTCCCCTCATCGAGTCTTCAAGGTTCATTCCAGATCCGTGTTCTTGCCCTTTGTCTGCACCGTCCCTTCAACTGGGTTTGCAGCGAGTACCCCCCTCCAATTGTTCTTCCACAGGCTCTAGTCTCTGGGCTCCAGCTTTCCTGTGTCAGGCCGACCCA
Organism: Alexandromys fortis; assembly: GCF_014885135.2. Classification (NCBI taxonomy): domain Eukaryota; kingdom Metazoa; phylum Chordata; class Mammalia; order Rodentia; family Cricetidae; genus Alexandromys; species Alexandromys fortis. The sequence continues at coordinate 2,992,416 of NW_026067972.1, forward strand.
CTGCTCAGGTTTCGGGACTCCTGATGCAATCCAAGCCACTATATGTTGTGTGTCCTTCCACAAGCCAATGCTCCTCTGATCCAGATTTGTATTCTGTGAAATGGGCCCAGCCCCCTGCTTCTTGATGTGAGTCTGAGGATTAGCGGAAAGGGCTGGAGAATGTCCCTCCAGCCTGTGACTGGCCCGTGGGCCCAAAAGACGGTGGATTTGGTTCACCTCATCCTGGTCTCGAATTCCAGATGAGTTTCTTAGGCCAGCATTGTAAGTCACTAGCAAGGAGGCCTTCCTGCTACTCACTTTAGGCTGAACGATGACAGGAGTATGTTCTGGTTACACGTACCAGAAAATCCTGCAGGACAGCAGGTCAACCCCTTCTCTCTGGTTCCTCCCTGTGCATGGAGAACTGAGTTCCAGAGAGGGAGGCTGACTGGACTCCCTGTCTTCATGAGGGACTCCTCCCCCGGACTGCAGTTTATTCTCTGCCCAGCCTCCCTGCTCTGTGGCTTCTGACCCTCTCCCTTCCATTGCCTCCTCTTCCTCCCTGTTCCCAGCGCCTCCCTTCCTGCCTGCCCTGCCTCCCACCCCAACTCTCTCTGTCTGTGTTACAACCGCCCGCCTACCTTGTGTTTAACATCTCATTTCTTTTCTACTAGAAGACAGTATTTGAACAATTAGGATAATTGCAGTTTTTCTCTCCCACAATTCTGGCCAAAATATACCAACCTTTCCTGGAACTGGAGCAGAACACACAGAACATCCGCATCCCAGAAGAAGCCAAGTTCTTGTGGGTCAGGTGTCTTTGCTCAGCCCCCCATCTTCGCAAGTCGTATGGTTTGAGACCGACAGGACTGGGCCTGGCCTGCAGCTGGCTGTCCCACGCGTGCCACCTGAAATATTCTGAGGCAAGACCAGACCAGGTGATTTCAGTACTCTGAGATCAAGTCCACCTCCTCCCACTGAGTCTCCATCTCCATCCCCTGCCCCCAGATCTTGCTATTTCCCCCATCCTCTCCAGTTCCACTGTCCAGATGGAACAGCTCACACAGCTTCACATTTTCTGTGCCTCTCACTCTCACAGTGAAGATGGGCTTGGCCTCCAAGACACAGTGTATCTCTGAATTCTGGTCATCTGTTTCCTTGTTGGGCCAGGAAACTTAGACCCCACGGTGCCTCAGGTTACTCATCTGACAAATGGAGAAGGGGACTGTGGCAGACAGAATAATGGCCCCTAGAGATGGCTCCATCCTGATTCCAGATTTGTTGCTCTGTTATCTCCCACAGGAAAAGGACGGTATGGGGGTGATAGAGTTAGGGACCTGGATTGGGTGAGCTCCATGAAGTCCAGGCTCCTGGGGAGGGAGGTGGGACGGTTGAGTCCAGGAGGGTAGTAACAGCAGAAGGCAGGGCCAGTATAGAGGACCGCTGTGTTGGGTTCTATGAAAAGGGAAGGAGGGGCTGCCTGCAAGGCAAGGCTTACCTGTAGCTTCTAGAAGCTGGGAGACTCAGGGAACTGAATCTCTCCAGAGCTAGCGCTTGCTAACACCTGTGTTTTAGCCAATGAGACCAGCATGGGGCTTCAGACATGCAGAATTGTAAGATAGTCATAGGCTCTGTCTATAAAAAGACCTTAATCATAGAGGCTCATTTAGAGCAGCTTTTGATTCACAGCAGAATTGAGAGGAAGGAAGCATGTGCCACCCCACCCCCACTAGCAGCACCCTCTGCCTTTGCATCCATGACAAGCAATGATCCTGTGTCCACACTGTCCCTGAAGTCTGCAGTTCCCGTGGGGTTCACTCCTGGGGTCGGGCGTTCTATGGATTTGAACAAAGGCACGTATGTGGCACGGCCCAGCACACCTACATCATGCAAAGTACTGTCCTTCCCCTGTAGGTTCTGTGCATGCCACTTGCTTTGTTTTAGGTCACTGAATTGGGATGGTTTGTGACAGAGTTATTATTAGGAAACTGATAGAAGTCCCATATCCCAGGTGATTGCAAGGATTCAGTGTGTTACAACAGTTGCTTGAGGAGTGGCTTCTGCATGTTTTCTCAAGGCAACACGAAAAGTCATTCTCAATATCATCGTCATCATCATCACCACCATCACCACCCCCATACCATCATCTCCCATCATAACCATCACCATCCATCACCACATCACCACCATCACTCCATCACCATAACCATCACCACCACCACCATCATCATCACCACCACCATTACCATCATCATCATTACCATCACCACCACCATTACAACCAGCCCTAATCACCATCACCATCATCACCATCCCTCACCACATCACCACTATCACCACCACCACCATCATCATCATCAATCATCTATTAGATCTAGAGTCTCCCATCTGAAACCCACACCTCAGCTCTCACCCTCTATACCCGCATCCCTGGGACGACCTGCTCTCTTGCTGACACTGCAGGTACCCTTCTCCAGGCAGCCACCTGACTCCTCCCTCCTCACACTCAAACGATTTTTCCAGAAGCCTGCGTATACCTGGGTGTGTTGCTTCGCATCCTGACTTTGCCCTGTTCCCACATTAGGTCGGTCCTCCATTCACCCCACAAGAAGCTCTTCAGTGTTTACAGCCTGCTTGAACCAGTTCTTAGCACAGGAGATGAATCTTACAAGACAAGCAGAAATCTCTGAACTCGTGAAGAGTCCTTTCGGTTCTAGCAAGGGAGGCAGACAAGCAAATAAATGGGTAAATTACAGTCAGTTAAGGGAGAGGTAATAAAGAAAAGTGAGGAGTAAGTAGGCTATAGGCAGGGAGCATCCAGAGGGAAGTTTTTGTCTGATGGAGGAGAATGACGAAGACCTCCCCAACGAGACCATTTTGTGCAATGACCTAGAGGTGATAAAGGAGTGAGCCATTGCAGACATCTAGAGGAGGAGCCCAAGAGGCCCAGCAAAAGGCATGTGCGCACAGCCTAAGGCTCCAGGTTTACTGTAGACTGAGCAGTGGTCTCTAAAAAGATACCCAAGCATGTGGTACTTGACTATGTGCCTTGTTTGGAGACAAGAGTCCTTGGACATCCCCTCGGGGGTGTGTGGAGGGGAAACAGAGGCAGAGACCCACTGGGTATAGCACTGTAAACACAGAATCTGAGACTGAAGCCAAGGGACACCCAGAACTGCCAAAAGTGACCGGACACCAAAGAAAGGTCTGACCACTCAGCCTTAGAGCATCAGAGAGGGGAGGGCCTGCCCACATCTTAGTCTAACTTTCAGAAAGATGAGAGAAGACATTTCCACTGCTAAGCACCTCTGTCCGGGTCATCTGTAGGGCCAGGACTAATATGCTGAGGGACAAGCGAGAAGGAGAGACAGAAGGAGGACCTCTCCCAGGGCAGGCACCTCCTGAGGCCTTGGGGAAGAGTCGAGACCTGCATGGGTTGGCAGTGGCCTGACCCACACATCTTGAGGACAGGGCTAATCTTGACCTTCCTGGTTCCCAGGACAGCTTATTTAGATCGTGGCCCGTGGTTAGCCCAGAGTACACAGGTCCTATCTTCCTACTTCCCATCATGGCTGTGAACGATATTGGCAGCTTGAAATACAAGAGCAGTTGGGAAGACGAGAGAGGAGTGACTGATCCTAAAACACTGTGGGGCTGTTAAACAAGCACATTGGACTGGCAAGAGGGCTTCCTGGGTAAAGGTGCTGCCAAGCCTGACAACCCGAGTTTGACTCCTTGGACCCACGTAAAAGAAGGAGAGAACCAACTCTCACAGGCTGTCTTCTGACCACATGCTGTGGTGTGGCCCCACCCACTAAATAAAAAATTAAAAAAATAAAAGAATACAATCTTGGGGGCTAGAGAGGTAGCCCAAATGGTGAAGCGCCGGCTGTGCCAGCCTGAGTTCAGAGCCCAGCACCCATGTGAACGCCAGGTGTGGCAGTCCACATCCGGAACCTCGGAGCTAATGCGGAGAGACAGCCAGCCTAGTGAAATCAGTGAGCTCTAGGTCTAGTGAGAGACCTTGTCTCCAAAGGTAAGATGGAGAGTGACTGAGAACACATACATGTACAAATGCATATGTCCACAGGCTCAGTCAAACACATGCAAACACACACACACGCAGAAAAGGTGGGAGAAAGGAGAGTCACACACACACACACAGAGACTGAGACAGAGAGAGAGAGACAGACAGACAGACAGACAGACAGACAAGAGAACACATTCCTTATTTGGGATAAAAAAAAACTTTTCCTTTGTGTATGTGGGAAGATGCTTTATGCCTTAAAACTTTTTTTGTTTTGTTTTTCAAGACAGGGCTTCTTTTGTGTAGCCTTGGCTGTACTAGAACTAGCTATGTAGACCAGGCTGGCCTCATACTGACAGCGATCCACCTGCCTCTGCCTCCCGAGTTAAAGGCTTGCCCCACCACTGGGTATCTTAAAACTTCTTAGTTGGTTTGTTTTTGGACATTAGCATGGTGCATTTTCCTCGCAAGCCCATGGGACACCAACTTTCCCCTTCTCAGCGTGGCCGCTGCAGCATCCACGAGGCTCTCGGTGCAGCATGTCTGTGGGCATGTGATTACGGAGCAGCATGGGTTCCGCTGAGCATCAGAAGCCTTCTGCTTGAGGAAATGAAAATTTTGACAAATAGAAACCGTTTTCACACTGACTTTGCCGTTTGTTTTAAAAAGTGAGCCCTAGGAAATGCGACCCTAATTTTCAGTGACTCCTTTGGCTCCATGTGACAGGGCAGTTTGTGCTGAAGGGGCCCTTAGCAGGCTCACGGACACGTGATGGACATGCGCAGTTCTCACCTGCCTGGTTTGCAGCATTGCTGCCCCACCAGCGGGAGGGCCCGTGTGTCATTGAAATGTGGGGATCAAGTTCCCGAAACTGTCTCTTTCCCACAATCACACTGGACCAAGAACTGCCCAGATCCGGCTGGACACTCAATGGACTGAAACAATTCAAGATGAGTATCATCAAGGACGGGACGGATGAGGAGCCACGCTACAAGATGCCATGGCAACAGGGCGGGAGCTGGAAACTTCTGCTAGTCAGCCAGTAACCTCAGTCAACCTGCCCAGCCTTTCTGAGCCTTAGGGTCTCCTCTCTCAAGTGGGGATAATTGTCCCACGTGGCCCACCTCCTGGGACTGCTGTGTCTTCCCCAGGAGATAATGGAGAAAGCACTTCATTGACTGTGAAGGGCTCTTCATACGCTTGGGATAATTGCCGTGCAGATGAGGGCTGCCATTGGAATCTGCAGTTTCCCTGAGTAACAACAAGGGCTTTTGTCTGTCACTACTGTGTGCTTGCTGTTGGGCCTCAGCTTTCCCAAGGATATAACACTTACCTCTAATTGTAGCCCTAGGAGTTAGGCACTCATTTCACACACCCATTTTGCAGACATGGAAGCTGAGGCTCAGAGGTCAGGTGGTCTGCGGAGAGTCAGAGCCAGAGCAATTCAACCTGACTGTTGAATGACTTCAGAGGTCGACAGGCCCGACTCAGCTCTCTCCACCAAGGTTGCAGTGCAAGCTCTCCACGGAAGATGTGGAAACATCTGGAAGAAAGGGGAGCAAGGCCCAGAACCCAGGGCTACTTTCCCTCTGAGGTTGCCAGGTTCTTTCCGGCTTGCCCTGGAGAAATGTTCTATCCCCCAAACCATTCAAAACTCCGGGCTCAGGCTGGCTGCTCAATAGAATCTGGGGTTTTATTTTTAACCTGAGATTAAACAAGAAGCATAAAACATATGCATCAAAAATTGGGGAAATTTAAATATAGGCTTATTTTGAAGCATGTTTTAGTAATATTGCTGCCTTAAAGCAATGTGAAGGGAATGTGTACGCAGAGAAGGATGTCACAGATCCAGAGACAATGCTCAGTGTTAGAGAGGCAAGTGGTCCCATGTTGCGGCATTCAACGTGGGGGCGGGAGAAGGCAAGCACGGGGGCATATTAATAATCACTGAGTATGTAACAGGTGTATGAGGGATTTAAAATTATTTCTTATTGTTTCATCCGTGTGTGTGTTTGCAGTATGTGGTATAAGTGAACATTTGTGTGTGAGCGTGTACCCGTCCATGCGTGCACACAGAAGCCAGAGGAGTATATGGGGTGTCCTGCTCTATGGCTCCAAACCTCATTCACTTACTCACATAAGGCAGAGTCTCTCATAGAACACAGAGCTAACATGGTGGCCAGCAAGCCCTTGTGATCCCGTCTCTGCCAGCACAATGCTGGCTGACACCCAAGGGCACGCCTGGGTTTTTACTTGGATGCTGGGGATTTGAACTCTGATCTCCATGCTTACAGGGCAAGCATTCTTCCCCGCTGTCTCTCCAGGCCTGATAAATGAATCTTTTGTTTGTTTTGTTTTGGGAGAGGTTTTTTTTTTTTTTTGAGAGGTTTCTCTGTGTAGCCTTGGCTGTCTTAGAACTCATTCTGTAGACCAGGCTGGACTCAAACCCAGAGATCTTCCTGCTTCTGCCTCATGAGTTCGGGATTAAAGGTGTGTGCCACTACTGCCAGCCTGATATATGAGTTTTAATTGTATCATTCTTTATACTTTTCTGTGACTTTGAAATGTTCTCTATAAAATTCAAGCCGCGAAGTGGCACCAGACCAGGGGTCTGGGGAGAGAAACTGACATTGGCAGACCACCACTGTGAACCAGGCTCTAGGCCAGGCTGCTCACGTACCCTTGTTTCTTGTAACCTGACTTTGCGCAGATGTTGTCCCCATTTTACACATGGACCCAGCAAAACGTGGAGAAATAAGTGGCTTGTAAAGGTCACACAGCACTTGAACTGTGAGCTGGGTTACTGTGCAGTTCTGCTCCTGGCTTGGGAAACTTTTAGCTACATCCCAGTGAACCATCTTCTGGAGCACAATTAATAAAAACTCAGAGACAGAAATTGAGATTCAACCTGGAGGTCAGAAAAGCAAAAAGGCCAGCCCCTGGCTCTAATCTCTACCTCAGTCCAAAATGGTGATTCTGCCTCCAGGAGTCTCAGAATGAGACTGAGATCGAGATCTGTCTCCTCCCGTCTTTTTTTTTTTTTCAATTAATTATCATCTCAATTTTATTTAAGTTCTGCTATGTCCCAGTTGCAAGCTGGGGTCTCTGCTCAGTCACCATGGCAACTCATATCTCAGGGTGGTGATGGTCAAGCTAAGCGTGGAGGACCAAAATCCAAGTTCTCTCAAATCCACCTCTTAAGAATTTCTTTAAAGTTTATGTGCATGGGTATTTTGTCTGCATGTATGTCTGTGAACCACTTGCGTGCCTGGCATCCGTGGAGACCAGAAGAGGTCATTATATCCCCTGGAACTGGAGTTAAGAGATGGTTGTGAGCCTCCACGAAGGTGCTGGGACTTGAACTCAGATCCCGTGGAGGAGCAGCCAGTGCTCTTAACCACTGGGTCATCTCTCCAGTACCACTCACCCACCACTTGATATAACTGCGCCGCGATTCCATTTCCTCCATTCCCTGCTCGTGTGATCAGAGACAGCCTTGGCTTTGGGGACTCACTTGGGAAACTAGCGTACAAAGATTTGGGGAGCCAGCCAGTCCCATGTGGTCACCCCGAAGTAGTACCAAACGGGAAGGCAAAAGCAGTGGGGATTTCTTGGGAACTCAGATGTATAATTGAAGTGCAGGTTGGATCCGGATAGGATCCTCCCGTTTTTATAATCCTCTCCAGGGCTGGGATTAAAGGCATGCACCACCCAGTTTCTATGGGAACTAGTGTGGCTACTGGGATTAAAGGTGTGTGTCACACTACCTGGTCTGTAAGGCGGACCAATGGGGCTATTTTACTCTCTGATCTTCAGGCAAACTTTATTTATTAAAACACAGTGAAATGCCACTGCAATCTTCCTTTACCTACATGGCGACCCTTCATCTCCTGAAGTTCTCATACAGGGGATGCATACAGAAATCTTGCTTGCAATCCAACAGGAATCCTAAAGACCCAGAGATACACTTTTCACATTCGAATCAAGGCCCTCAGACAGAAACAAGCAAAACTGGGAACCCCAAGACCTAAAGCTACATTGTAGGATTACCCAGAGACCCTAACAGAAAGGAAAGTTCTAAAAAACTAAGTGTTGCCATTTGACACCACAGGAGCAGCTGTGTGGAAAGGCACTTCCAACCAAAATTGACTCCACAGAAATCAATATTGAAGAGTCGGACTTGGATTCCAATGAGATATCAGTTTGATGTTTATTGACTTGGGCAATTGTTGGCATTTTCCAGCCCAGCATTCAAATAATACGATTTCTGAGCTAGCCGGGGCCTCTGTGATCACCACGTTTCCTGCTGACGTCTCTGTCGGGCTCTGCTTTACCGGACATTGAGTCTGTTGTGTTCCATGAGCCCGTCTTCAACGGGTCAGGTTTGTGAGTCTCTCGCGCATCTTGTCTCTGTGGCACAACACCTAGCTAATGTCTTCCTTCAAAGACTCAGACTCTTTCTTCATAAGCTAGGAAAGTGGTATGAATAGAAGAGGTCAGAATTAGGGGCCCAGGTCAAAGTTGGGGACCCCGGGTACCACACTTTCTCCTTCTGCTCTTCCTCTTTGATTCAAGTTCAAGATTCAATAAACAAAATGCGGAAGACATGGCTTGCCCACTCACCGTAGTGGTAAGGTGGGACTGTATTCAACAGACTTCAGGAAAGGGGGCTCCCCTCAGAAGGAAGAGTCTTTCGCTGTGTGCTGTGGCTTCAGGGTGCCATGTTTTTCTGAAATGCGCTTTTGTCTGCTTAATTAAATACTGTACACAGCCCCAATGACTGTGATATATCTCCCCAAAGTCATGACTGCAGTAGAAAGGAGCAAACCCAGTAATTACCCACCAAGTAGCTCCTGTTCTGAGGCCTCTGTTATTAAGACATTTGGAGGATACTGGGTGATAAAGGTAGGGCCTTTTGTAACGGCTGAGCTCAGAGTGTAGATCTGTAGTGATTAGCCAAGGTGATTGCCTTGGGGACACAGGCCTCTGACAGGCATAGGCAAAGGCTGTGTGTGTGCGTGTGTATGTGTGTGTATGTATATAATCTAATGGTAAGGACCTAAGTAGCAGCTGTTCATCTGAGCACTTGTTCATGCTGACCAGGCTACTCTTTTAAATGTTTTTTTTTTTTTTTTTTTTTTTTTAATTTTAGTAGAGCCCAACTGAATGGATAGTGTTCTACCTTTTAGACAAGGAAACAGAGGGTCCGGTTGGTCAGGGTCACACAGTCAAACTTCACGTCCAGCTCTCTGATGTACCTCCACTGTTATAGCTATACCCAGTCCCTGTCCCCACCTCTGCCTGCTAGTATTGGTTTGATACCTGTACCTGGTCCTTGAACTCCCCCATCTTTGCCAAGGCTGATCTTCAACCAGAAGACTACTTGGGCCCTCATCCAGTAGCCTCATTCAGGTCTAGGCAGGATCCAGACACTTCCCCCCAAAACATCCCGGAGTTCTCTGTGAGCCTCTATCTGGCCCATGGGGCCACCAGTTCTTCTAAGCTGTATTGGGGTCCCCCTCCTCTGGGCACCCTCAACCCTTTGTTCTCTTTACTTCTCTGAGCCACACCGCACCTCGCTCTTGAGGCTTGGCCTTTCTTTCGGAACAGCAGCTGCCCTTCCCTGAGGACCAGCTGTCCTTCGCTGGTCCGTCAGTCTAGCTGGTCCATCAGTCTAGCTGAAACAGAGGGCTCCAGGTTCAGTGAGGGACCCCTACCCAAAACCATGAAGAGGAAGGGTAATCATAGAAAGACATCCTGATGTCAGTCTTCAGCCTCCATGCGTGCCTGCACAAGCAAGCACACATATGCACACACACACACACACATACGCATGTGCACGCATGTGTGCACGCACACATATAATTCACATGTACATGAATATAACACACATACACACAGACTTTTAACAACGAGCTGAGCATGGTGCTGTACACTTGCAATTCCAGAGTTGGAGACACAGAGGTGGGAGCTAGGCACATCCCTGGGACTTGCTGGCCAGTCAGACCACCCAAGTAGGAGGCTTCCAGACCAGTGAGAGAACCTGACTCAAAAAACAAGGTGGGAGGTAGACAGCACTTGAGCAACAGCAGTCAATGTTGGTTGACCTCTGACCTCCACATGTACAGAGAGAGAGAGAGAGAGAGAGAGAGAGAGAGAGAGAGAGAGAGAGAGAGAGCCAGCCATGGTTTCAGTTCTTGCATGCTTGGCTTTATTGCTTCAGGCCCAGGATGGCACAGTGTGAGACCATGTGGTGACCTGGAAGCAAAAATAAATAAATAAATAAATAAATAAATAAATAAATAAATAAATAAGCGAATAAAGAGTCAGACCCAGCATTTCCTTCAAGGACACATACATGACCTCATTTCCTCCCATGAGGCCCCACCTCCTGAAGGTTCTACCACTCTCCAGGAGCACTGAGGTCGGGGGCCAGGCCTTGAATATGTGGAACATTCTAGATGTCAATGGCAGCTCCATAGGGCCTTCTTCAGTCCTGGATAGGGGGCGTCGTCTATGGCTTCCCTTTCATAGCTGCTAGACTCGAGAATCACTTGCCTCTGGTGAGCCACGCCTTTGTGTGTGAGATAGACCATGCCCTGTCTTAGGTTTCCACGTGTCAGGCGCTGTTTTGGCTTTTGCACACCCCATCACACTCAGCATCTGCTGTGAAGGAAGCACTGTCTCTGAACACCAAGAAGCTGGGGCGGAGCCATGCAAACCTTCCTGAGGTCACCATGGAGAATGGCAGCGCTAGTTCCAGGTGCTGCAGCCTGGCCCCAGGCACCTTCTCCACATTCGTCCTTCTCCCGGGCCGTACACCCTTCTCATATAGAACACTTCACATAGGTAAATTAAATGCATGCTTCTGGGCATGCCCGAGTGCCATGTGACTGGAATGACAAGGTCTGGGCTATGGTCAGAACCCCTAACGCTAGAAGACGAGCAGGAATGAGGGACCTTCATTGTCTTTTCCGTACGTTGCTATGATATTGGGTTTTTCTATGAATGTATTGGCAATTCCCAACATATTCTTGGGTTGAATGACTGTGATCTTAGTACTGGCTGAAGTAGGAGGTCTGTGAGTTCAAGGCCAGGCTGCGCTGAATGGTGAAAACCTGTCCCAAGACCCAAGTAACAATAATAACCATCAAAACAATAATAACAACAATGAAAAATGTTCTTGGGAAAAACAATCATAAACAACGTGGACGTGGGCAAAATCTACAGACAGCATAAATGCTTGTTTTTCTGTTTCCCCCACCATCCCTCAGTGTGTATTGCTTTTTAGAAGGAGCCTAGGAAAGCTCCCTGTGTAGGTGCATTTAAACCTGCATGCTCTACTCACGATATGCTTCGCTACAGTTAGCAGCAGGTCACAGGCCCCACTCTGAACATGGCCGACAGTGCACAGATGGGGTTGTGTCTGTCCTCGTTCTGGTGCCTCTTGCTCTAGGAGTGACTCTCTAAGCCCCTGAGGAGTGGATGGATCATCCAGTTCTCCTGTGTGAACTGAAAGCTCCTAGCAAAATATGCCACATGCGTCTTAAAAGCTCCACAGATTAGCTGATTAGAAGTCTGCCGTTGCGGAGTTGGAATGTTGCAGATCCAGAGCCAAGCCATCCGAGGCTAGCTTTTCCCCTTCATACCCTGAATAACTGACATCAGTGTCTGACTTAATGTCCCCTTGACTTCCTTGTGAAACCCTAACCCTGATGCTGAAAGTGTCACGAGAAAGCACCTGAGACCGACCAGTGGGATTTTCCCACTCTAACCCGTTCTATTTGATGTTCCACTGATGTCTCTAAAAAAGTGACTTGATTTATTACTTTCTTCTATTCCGAAACTATAAAAGCTTCGTGAAGCCATTTCTACATTGAAATGTGTTATTTGGGGGCAATCTGAAGCTGGGCTCCTGGGCCACGGTCAACTCATACTTGACTCCAGAAAAAACTGTCTCTCACTCTCTTTGAGGTGAGAGCTGTTTTTCACCAGCACCTGCACAGATGCCTGTAGTTCCCTGTTGGGGACTGGAGATCAGAGAGGACAAGGACAGAATCCCTAGGAGTCACCAGACGAGACAGACAGATGTGGCCGCCCACCTGGACCTGGTTTGAGGGATAAGTCTGATGGAAGCATAGGTTACCTTGCTGGAAGCACCGAGCAAGGTTTGTCAGCCAAGCCCAAATGGGGAGAAGGCTGTGACAGAGAAGGCTGAAAGACAGAGCTGTGTCACACTGAGTGAGCTATGTGGGCAGGGAGAAGGCCTGTGTCCCAAGAATATAGAATTACAGAGACCTGGAGTAAAAGGAACCAGTCTTTGGATGGACTTTGTGTTCTCTCTCTGTTTCTGGTCCAGATCTATCTGATTGGTCTTCACATGCACCCGCCTTCTTGGTGCTGCCCCTCCCCACTTCTTCCCTCTCTCATTCCATGGTTTGCAGGATTTGTTTTTAGCAGATATAATAATACCCAGGAATCACCGGCATGAAACACGTCCTTACAGTTCCCTGAAAGCAAGAGGCTTCCCCCAGGTGAGGCCATTGCAGGCAGGGCCTTGTGGGAAAGCAGCAGGGATTGATGGTGAGGAGGCCCAGAGAGTGAAGCGGGGAGTGGGTAGGAAGCTGTGGCTTCTCCAGGCAAGGATGAAACATGCTGGGCTGGGATAGCGTAGTGGGGAAAGTACTTGCCTCAAGAGCATGAAGACCAGAGTTCAGATCCCCAGCACAGCACGAAAAGCCAGGCGTGGTGGGATGTGCCTGTACTCCCAGCTGGGAGGCAGGACAGGGAGTAACCTCATCATGTAGTGAGCTCCAGGTTCAAAGGATAAGATGGAGGGTCACTGGCCAAGAGTGTGCTCTGTTCTTGTAGAACTTCTTCTCTGAGTTCAATTCTCAAAACCCATGTGAAGCCTGGAACTCCAGCTCCAAGGCATCTGATACCCTCATTGGCCTCCTGGGACACACACACACACACACACACACACACACACACACACACACACACACACACACACACACACACACACACTCTGGAATAGGCTCGGCCAACAGGAGATTAGAAGCAGTTAGTTTTAAAACCTTAACAGCTGGTCTGGGCATTGCTTTAAGCAGCCTTGGCTTGTGTCACGCCCTGGGTGATTAGGGCAGGTAAATGGTTGCAGTGATAGTTAATCTCAGGTGTCAACTTAATGAGCTCTCCAATCACCTTGGACCTCTGGGTGTGCCTTTGGGGGATTATTTTGACTGGGTTAATTGAGATGAAAGGACCTGCCCACCGTGGGCAGCATCATTCCCTGGGCTTCCTGGGCTTGGATCTTAGACCATAGGAAAGGAAAAGGCAAACTGAGCACTACTTCTGACTGCGGGCACAGTACAGCCCTTACGCTCCCGCTTCCATGACTTTCTACCATAAGGGACCATATCCTCAAACTGTGAGCTGAGGTAAACCCTGTGTTCCTCAAGTTGCATTGGTTGTGGTATTTTTATCTTCAAGTTAGAAAAGGAACTGAGGCAGGTGTGTAGATGGTGACCTGGAGAGTGGGCCCAGTAAATGAAGCAACTCCTGGCCTAGGCTCTGAGTCAGTTCTTTTGTAGATGAAAATCTCACAGGAAAGTTGTTAGCTATCTCAAAAATTAGTCCCATTCTAGGAAGGGTTGTTCCAGGGTCAGTAAGTACCCAAGATATCAAAGCAGCGGAGTAGATCCCTCCATCCTTGCGCTGGCTTCATATTCTATGCCAATGCAACACAAGCTAAAATTCTTTTAGAAGAGGGAATTTTAGTTGAGGCAAAGCCCCCAGATTGGTCTGTGGGCAAGCCTGTGGTGAATTTCGATTTATGATTGATGTGGGAGGGCTCAGATCACTGTGGACAGTGCTACCCCTTGGGAAAGTGACCCTGAGTTGTGTAAGAAAACAGGCTGAACAAGCCATGGAGAGCAAGCCAATAGGCAATGTTCACCCATGACCTCTGCTTCAGTTCCTGCCTCCAGATTCCTGCCCTGCTTGAGTTCCCTGCCCTGACTTCTCTCACTGATGGACTATTACCTGGAAGTGTAAGCTGAAATAAACCCCTTTTCCCCCCAGGTTGCTTTTGGCTGTGGTATTTCTCGCAGGAGAAACCCTAACTAACTAAGAGTCCTTTTGTGCCTTCCAGATCTTTTCTATTCTTCCATTCACATACCGTGACGGGGCATTTCCAACACTCTGTCCCCCTCAAGACTCGTTATAGATCTAACACTGCTTAAAGCCACAGTCGAATTTGAAGAACGGGAATACTTCCCTCTAGATCTTCCTTTTCAAGGAACTATTTTGCGGAGAAGGAAGAGCCGCCTTCCACCTACCTCATCCTGGCGATGCATTTTCTCTGCAGTCACGGCGCTAGCTGGATGTCGCCGCATTTTCCCCGTCTCTATTTTTATATCTTACACCAGATGCCGGTGCCCATCAACAATACACTGCACAATTTAAGTAGTAAACAAATGCCACACTCTATCTGCAACGGGCGTGTTTGTCTCGTTTGAGCCGGCCATGCCATAGGTGGTTTCTTTGGCTTATAGTTACCGCCGTTAATGACATAATTCTACCACCTCATTTTGGGCATCCTCCTGCCTTTCTTTCCTTTCTGCCCAGCTGATGTGGTTACATCCTTAACCTTTTAATGGGCATCCTAAATTATATTTTGTTTCCATTAAGATCTTTAGATATTTGGTATCTTTTACATTTACTGATGTGTGAGCATTGTAACCATGTTCAGTGAGGCTCGGCTCGGTATTTGCTCTAAATTTCTTATTGTGTCCTAGAATTTGGGTTCCAAACTTTCTGGTTGTTATTATTTTTATTTTTCTGTCAGTGGTTAATTAAAATTGCCAACAGATTTTCCTGGTATCTTCGCTCACCGTTTTTGTGCCCCATGCCTTTCTCAGCATTCTCTCTTTTTCTTGCTGAGTTCATTCTTAGTTTATATTCCGGAATAATAAGGGTCAAGGGTGGTCAACTTTTAGTATTTGGGTGGCTTAAACTGTCTCCGTTTACTTCTTTCCCAGGAGTGATAGTTTAGCAGGGAATAGTACTCCAGGAAAATGTTGTTTTCCTTCTGACATCACTATTTGGACTTCTGCTGGCTCACACGAGTCTGCTGTGGTTCTCCTTTCTCCCTCGGGGGAATCGTTGGCCACTGGTCTGCAATGGGGATGGGAGCAGAATCAAGTGAGCACGGTCAGATGACTTGTGGGTTGGCAGAGATAGCTCTTCTGGGGACACTTTATTCCAGAGTTTAGGGAACACATAGGATTGGGGATGGTAACTGGGAACTCTCCTAATTTGCATTAAAGAGCACGCGCCTATCATAAAGCTCCTAGTACAAGTCTGAGCTTTCACGTGTAGAAGCATGGTCCTATCGTGAATCTCCTAGCACAGCGTCTGCCTTATGGCCAGCAGGGGCAGAGCTCTAGCAGGGAACTGTGCCAAGAGTCACACTAGCGATAAACCAATCAGGCATCCGGACTTGGGGACAGCCTTCAGATAAGGACAGGCCTCTGGGAAAGCAGGCAGTCTTGCTGGAGAGGGAATACTCCATGGGAGAGCTGCCAGGCCATGGTAGACTGCAACCTCTGACCAGCAGGGCCCCCCCAACATCCGCTATCTACCCAGTTCTTGGCGGCTTATGAACCCCTGCACGTTGCCTTGGAGTCTCCTAAGACATCTGTCTTATCTTTTTAGCCAGATCAAGCCAGCACCCAGCTCAGATTCAGGATGATGGGAAAAGTTACCAAGTCACATGACCAGGACCACAGGGGCAGGAAGTAGGGCTAGTTAGGACCCACCACTTTGCATTCTCCTAGTGTTATTTGGCATGGACTGTGGCTCTGCCTTTACTGGGGTACTGTGGGTGTCTTTATCCTCTAGAACCTAGGCCCAAACATCAGTGTTTCACTTAAAGCCCATTGGACCCACGGCCTCATTAACAATTTCCATTTCAGAGATTTCTTCCTGTAGAATTGAATTCTATTTTTAAAACGTTTCGTTTCTATTATTTTACAATAGTGTGTATTCGTGTGTACTGTGTGAGGGTTTGTGCATACGAGTGCAGGTGTCCATGGAGGCCAGAGATTTGGGATCTTCCTAGAGCTGTGAGTCACCCAGTGTGGGTGAAGGGACTCAAACTCGGATCCCCTGTACTCTTAACTGCGGAGCCATCTCTCGGGCTCCTCGGGTCCTCTGTACTCTTAACTGCAGAGCCATCTCTCGGGCTCCTCGGGTCCTCTGTACTCTTAACTGCTGAGCCATCTCTCGAGCTCCTCGGCTCCTATTTTTGAACAAAGTCATGTCTTTCGCCTTCCTGCTTTTGCGTCTCGTCTATCATTCTTGTGTATTCAGTGTGGCAGGGAGGAAGAGGCTGAGGAATGTGAGCTGAATTTGAGCCACACTCTGCCTGGGAATCTTTTGTTTACAACAAACAGCGCTTGTCACATTCTGCAAGAAATAGATGGGGGTGTAACAGCATGTTAGGATGTGGAGCACTGTGATCCTGAAAACATGGGTTCAGGCTTGCGGGGGGAGAGGGCCTTCCTGCACAGCTGTCCCTCAGGAGCACACAGGTGGCATCCTGGGCCTGAACACCTCCAGTCAACACTTGGCCCTAGCTTGTTCCTCTTCATCGTGTCTTGTATTTTTCTCCTGAGGAGAAAGGGGTGGCTCCCGCCAGACAGCTGATGTCTGTCTGCCCCCCTGAAGTTTCTAGTTCATATGAGAGAGGTGGCTGGAGCTGGGGTGAGCACGGCACAAGGTGAGCAGAGGAGGTGGCAGTGCCAGACCATGCCAGCTGGTAAGGCCACAGGAGGAGTTGATTTTGATCCCAGATCTGGACAGGTTAGGGGCAGGGCGAGAAAGGTCAGGTACTTTTCTGGGATGGCTGGTGCCAGGGAAGGAACTAACAGACTCCAGATGCTGAAGAGAAACAATGGGACTTGAGAGACCCCAAGAAAGGAGTGGAAGGGGGGAGAGGGTAATGCCAAGAAGGCCCCATACACTGCTGCATCTCCCAAACTTGGAAAGTTGCAAACAGCATCCACTTCTTCTCCTCCTTCTAGAAGACAGAAGTCAAGGTGTGGCTACTCTTGCTTCCTCTGAAAGGTCTAGAAAGTCTACCTCTGCTTCTTCCAGCTTTGGGGATATTGAACCTTCCTTGACTCATGCCTACAAAGCTACCTATGGTCAAACAGTGCCCCCCCCCCAACCTGTCATCTGCTCTCTCCTTCACTCAGGAGTTGCAGCCCCTCACTCCCACAGTCCAGCAGGATCCTCTCAAAGCCCTTAGGTGCTGTTGACTCTCTTACAAGGGAATGAGCACCTGGACATAATTTCTGGGGTCCCACTCAACACTGTCACTGAAGACTGGGAACCAGCCTTGAATGGTGCCAACTGTGGGCCAAACTCTGTGGTTTCTGACTCACAAAATCCTCAGGGCACCTTAGGAATCAGGAACCAGTGTGGCCCACTAGTGACAGACGAGAAAACCGAAGCTTGGAGGGGCACACCCATTGTCACCTGGTGTCACACAACACCAGGAATTCACAGAGCTGGGTTTTAGACATAAATGGTCTGGCTCCCTGCTCCTCCTTCCAACTGCCTCAGTGCCACCTAGAGGGAGATACAGAGCCCTTCTAAAGAAAACTGGCTCCCAGAGGCACAGGGGTGTAGAGGGGAGGGGAGAGGCACAGGGGTGAAGAGGGGAGGGGAGAGGCACAGGGGTGAAGAGGGAGAGGCACAGGGGTGCAGAGGGGGAGGGGAGAGGCACAGGAGTGCAGAGGGGAGAGGAGAGGGAGGGGAGTAGGGTTATGATGAGCTGCAGATTCTGTTTCCCCCTTCAAGGTTACGGCAGTCAGTTGCAAGTCAGGGTCTCCCACCCAGTGCACCCCTCCCCTGCCCTGTTAGTGTGGGAAAAAACAACCACTCTAAGACTGAGTGGGACCCTCAATGCCCGCAGGCTTCTGAGAGACTACCTTCAGGACTTTGAGAATGTAGAGGTCTGCTTGAGCCTCCCAGTGAGCCTGGAGCTCAGCAATGCCCCAGGCCACACTCCTTCCTGATGGGAACCAGAAAGTCAGTGAGGTCAGTTTTCTCTCTCTCTCTCTCTCTCTCTCTCTCTCTCTCTCTCTCTCTCTCTCTCACACACACACACACACACACACACATACACACACCTCCCTATGTTTCTGCTCACTGCCAGACACCCATCTGTAAGCCTTGCCTCATCTACTTCTTCCTGGCCAGGGGCTTAGGACTCAGCTCACCAGGCTGGGTTAAGGCTGCAAGAGATAAGGTGCCCTGTGGTGTATGAAAACTACACCATTGTATGTCAGGAAACTCATTCCTGCTCTCCTTCACGCTCACCTGAAACACGGGCAAGTTTTGGATTGTGTGGGCTGGGGAGAAGGAACGTTAGGTGAGCAAAATGAAGGCACATCCACGGGAAAAGATGCAATCTGCCTGATAAGTATCAGCGGCAAAGGGTTGGAAGCTAGATGCCCGAGGAGGAGGGGCTGGAAGGAGAAAGGGACCGGATTCCCAGGCTGGAAGCAGGGAGCCTGAGGCGCAATTATCTTTCAGCTGCAGAAGTTCTCTGCTGATAAAGATATTTGCACCTTTAAAAAAAAAAGGAATGTGGTAATTAAAAAAAATAATGATAGTATACACCCTAGTGTTTGATGATGTACCAGGCACAGGTCCAAGTTTATCCATATTTGCTCATTTCAGCTGATCCTCCCACCAACTGCAGGGAGAAGGTCCCATTAGTCCCTCTCGTGGGAGAAGAAAGAAGGGGGCGCGAGGTTGGGTGGCGAGCCCACATCTCATGGCTAGTCTGCAAACCTCACGTGGCTTGAAGCTTAAGTTAAAGGAAGTTTGAACGTGGCAGGGCACTTAGAGGTCCCCCTTGCCCCAGCTTCAAATGGCACCAGCAGTTTGGGGCGCAGAGAAGACGAGCTGTGACAGATAAAAGATCTTCACCGCCTAGGAATCACAGTGGTGACTGGCCCTAAAGCTGGGCTTTCAAGCTGTGCCAAGATATGATGGCAGCCATTGCAGCATCTCTGTGAGGCCTGGGAGGGAAGGTGATTGGAGGTCCATATGGAGGTTCAGAGTGGCACCCTAGCAAGTGTGCAGCACAGCCCTAGTGGGTGGCAGCTTGTTCCACTTTTTTTTTTTTTTTTAATCCTCTCTCTACCCCTTTCTCGCGAACAGCTCTGCTTCCTGGGTCTCTGGCACTTTTAAGGAAGGTGCCATAGGCTGTCTCCTCACCCATTGCATTGCACATCCTTGTGGCACGCCAGCCCTTGTGGCAGAAGGGGGGACATGGCTGCCCACGCTGTGCCCCGTCGACACACGTTGTTGCCCTGCTGTGTTAGGTCTGCAGCCTTCCCAAGCGTGTGCCTCATCTCCTGTTGACAATGGCTATGGCTTGGTTTGGGGCAGTGATGCTGAGAGAAGACCAGGAGGACAGCCACCCCATCAGCCTTGGCTCATCCATCCCCAGCTCCAGGGTGATGACTGATTATGTAGTCAGCGCTTAAAGCATGGTCGAGGTCCTGGGAGTCGGGAGCTCTGGCCTGAAGCACTAAGTCTTCAGCTGGCCAACTATACATCCATTAAAAAAGCCATTTAACCTCTGTAAGCCATATTGCCCCTTCGTAAAGTGGGCAGAATAGGGCTCGTTCTAACTTATAGATGTAGATGATAGCAAGGGTCCGAAGAAGAATGTGACGTAGTGTTATAAACAGGAAGAGCCGAGCTCGCAGCATTGTTACCGTATTGCTGTACGATAACTACTGTTGTTGGTGCTAGCTGGGGGAATTTATAGCCTTTGGGGAATCTTACTTATCTCTCCAAAACAGGCCACTCCTTGGCTCATGAACTGAGGTGCCTGTAAAAGACAGGGCCCAGCAGAGTGAAGGCATTTACTGACAGGCCCTTCTGCTGGGACTGGCATCCGGATAGCGTTCAAGCCGTGCACATCGAAGGGATGATCTTCCAGCACGTAGCTGCAACTCATGAAGACGTGGGTCAGCAAGCAGTCTGCAGGGGTCTCTCCTCTACATGGTGAATGAGAGGGCAGAGCAAGAAACTCTGACCTCCTGGAGAAACAGCAAGCCAAAATGGGGGGCAGGGGAGACTGGTTGTCAGTTCAGCTGGGTTGCGGGAAACAGCTAGACTATAGACCAGGACCCGGAGGACTTAGGCAGGCTCACCATCTGTGACCCCATGAATGAGCTGCCTGAAGGAGCTACATGGGAAGTGGGGAGCAGGATGGGGAAGCAGGCTAGGCAAAGCCTGTTAGTGTGGCAATGAGCTCTCCCTGTGAGCAGGAGCACACCTGGTCGTCAGGTGCTTATTCAATAGGGAACATTGAAGGGATTTCAATGGGGGTAAGTCTGGAATACAGTTTAAGAAGCCACATTTTAAAGAGCTGTCTCCAATGGAGAGGGTCACACCTTTGGAAAGGGCCACCCTGTGTCCTGTGTGGGTCTTTTAGACTAGCTTCTAGTTCCTAAGACCTATCCTGATCGCCTTTAAACATGCACAAACCCCAGCATTCCCTCTCTGCTTACCTATCCCAGACACAGTTTTAAATGCTCTTATGCTTTTAGAGGGGTGAATTGCATGTTATGAGAACCGTGTCTCAATAAAGCTGTTTTTAAAACACTCACAGAACACAATGCCAATCTGTATTCTCAGTGCTATTTTCCACGGAACAGGACCATTGAAGGAAGGTTCTTGTGGCTTGTCAACTGGGGCTAAGGCTGTTTCTCCTCACTGTTCTAATTATGGTCCCCCAAAGCTCTCAGTGGGAAGCAAAACCCAGAATATTCTTTCTGAAGATCTTGTGTGCTACCCTGGAAGGTCTGTTTTTGCAAAATTAATCAGCTTTGGGCCAGTTTCTCCTCCTGAACCGGCTGGGATTTCCGAGCTATGCTGGAGCCGGCATGCTCAGGGAAAATCATTTCTTCTTCTTATGTTAGTTGGCAGTGTATTTGCTTCAGCCAACCGTCGTGCCAGGCCCCGGAGTGGGGTGCAAACTGCAGAGATGCAATTCTTGCCTTGAGGGAGGACCCAAAAAAAAAAGAAGAAAAAAATAAAAATAGCCAATATATATCTTCAATATGAAGGAGTGGAGATATTGCAAGGCCCACTGAGGGTCTCGAGAGAAAAACACCAACCAGGGGGAAACTGGATGAAAATCAATTGCAATCCTTTTTCTAGGCACAAACTGCTCCCTAAAAAGTAATTAGAAATATTAAATTCCTCCTCTCGCCAGCATCAGAGAATGCTGTCCATTGAGGGAACACAGTGGAAAGATTCCAGATCAAATCCATCGCTCCAAAACAGCCGCTCAGATCTTGGGTGCAGCAGAGAGGGAGGTGCTGCTGGGAGGATTGCTTCCAGCCTCTGGGATCCTGTTTGTCTCTCTGAAACAGGGGGTGCCTGGGAAAGCGAAATGAGGTGCGCTGCAGGAGACAGGACCCAGAGACCGCAGTGTTCATCCACAGCTTTCTTCCTTAACCCAAACTCACCGAGCATGGGGTCCGACTTGCTGAGCACCACATGGAGAACCGAGTCTACCCAGAAAGGCAGAGCCCCTTGCCAGGAGCCACCCACCTGCGCCTAGGCTGTGCCCACTTCTGCCTGCCCAGTCCCAGACCCTCTGCTGCAGGCGTGGCTCCCCACTTAGTGGCAGGCGCAAGGAGTTGCTCTCCGGTACACGTTTGCTTGATTGTTATATCTGTTGTTTAATTTATTTGTTTGTTTATTCATTTATTTATTTTTGGTTTTTTGAGACTGTGTTTCTCTGTGTAGCCATGGCTGTTCTGGAACTCACTTGGTAGACCAGGATGGACTCTAACTCAGACCCGCCTGCCTCTGCCTTCCAAGTACTGGGATTAAACGCATGTGCCACCACCACCTGGCTACTTTAGTTATTTTCACTGGATGTGTGCCCTGAGTAATCCAAGTAGCTTTTTCCAAAATACACTTGGCAGCTCAGCCCCAGCTTTCCTGGTAGCTGAGGGGCTTGTGTTGGACTTGATGAGAGCCCCTGCTCAGGCAAGTGGTCACCAGCAACCCACAGCATTGTGGGCCGTGCACACATGTCCAGCTCTGCCGACAGCACTCACCTTTGCATCATGCCCAGCTTACTGCAGGACACTCGACAGCCTAGGGGACATTGACAGTGATCAGCCCTCATCCCACAGTGTCCTTGGCTTCCATGGCAGCAAGAGATAAACAGAGGGACTTCCCTTAGAGCCGGTGTGATTGCTTCAGAGGTCTCTTCACTGTGTAATGGTGTCCTTCCTTCCCATGGTGTCCCCCCTGTCTCTGAAGATTAAATCGAGGTAATAGATAATGTTGGGGTTTCCTCAACTGCTTTTGAAAGCTGATACCAACCTTCATTAAATTTAAGAACTTTGTTCATTAAAATACAGTATCTGAAAAAAAAGAAAAGAATATCAGAATGTGAGATGAAACCTAAGAGTTTTGTTCACTTAAAAAATGAAGAGGCAGCCTGGCAGTGGTGGCGCACGCCTTTAATCCCAGCACGTGGGAGGCAGAGGCAGGGGGAATCTCTGTGAGTTTGAGACCAGCCTGGTCTATAGTTCCAGGACAGTCGCCAATGCTACACAGAGAAACATTGTCTCCAAAAAAAAAAAAAAAAAATTAAAAAAAATAAACGAATAGGCAAAGGCTGGGTGTGACGGTGTACTCCTTTCGTTTCAGCACTAGGGAGGCAGAGGCCGGGGGATCTCTGTGAGTTCAAAGTCAGCATGGTCTGTATAGCAAGTCCCAGGGCTCCATAGTGAGACCCTGTCTCAAATAAAAAAATAATAAGCTTATGTGTGTGTGTGAACTCATTAATTATACTGAAATAAGTTTAATAGATAAGAAAAAGGAAAAGTCCAGTTTTACAGAGTTGCACAGACACTTTTATGTAAAAGTATATTCCTCTTACAGATAATGGAAGGATATCCAAATGTCCAGATACAAATGCTACCCACTCCAGCATCAATATTTATCACAGAAATGCAAAGGGTTTGTTTCTTGGGGCAACCGTTACTCAGACGCCAGAGTGCCTATGAATAGAGTGAGGGCTATTGAGAATGTGGTGCAGCCGGGATGCTGGTTTCCTAATGACCTCACTTGGGGAAAAATGACAAGCATCCTTGTGTCTTGATCCCTTCTGCTGTTGAAGGTGACCATTTTCCAACAGCCTGGAGTCTGGCCTTGGCTATGGTGCACTGTGTGGATGTGGGCAGGGTGGACGAGGCTTGTCGTGATCAGAGAGGATTTGGAGCAGAAAGTAGCATCCAGGTTGTGTGACAGGAGAGGTCCTAGCTAGGGAACAGGAGTGTGGATCAGTTTTTCATGCTCAGGAGATCACTACAGACAGAAGCAGGACAGCAGAGGGGAGGGGCAGCCTGGAAGCAGAGACACCTGCCTCGGCCCTGGGACATGATGAGGCCAGACCCAGCAGGAACAGGAAGGCTGAGGAGGCCAAGAGGCTCTGTAGAGGACCCATGACTGTACTGGGTATGAGTGGTCCAGCCACTCATGCAAGGTCGCCCCCCAGTTATTTAGCTTGACAACTTGTGGAGGGGCGTGTTCATACTGACGCTAATTCAAACCAGGAGGATGACAGCGGGGCCTGATGGGGTTCCAAGGCATTTGCTGAGAGTCTTCCCTGAGAGGAAGGCTTGTTCGGAGAAAGCTGCTCCACACTTGAGTCTGGAGCCCCTCTTTGCGTGCCGTCCTGTCGTCTCACCTTCTAAGACACTGGCTAGGATCCAGGTTTGGACCAGTGGTACTCTGTGACCTGGAGCTGTGAGGAGGCATCTGGGATAGCTTCTGGAGATGCTGACCTGTGGGCGTGGCTGCTGCTGAGGAGGGTGGAGTGGCCTAGAGACACTATCAGTGGAGAACAGGAAAGGGGTGGGAGCTGCCCTGCCTGACGGAGCTTTTAGAACTTGCCTGGCCCTTCTTTTGTTCTTTCTGTTTATTCGTTCTTGAGTTTTTGCTTATGTCAAAAAGCCAATTTTTTCCTCTTTTGGTGCAGTAGAAGAATGGGATAAGCTGCCTCAGCCAGCCCCCTGCCAGTTCTGGCAAACCATACCAGCATGCTTCTTTCTTGGTTGGCCTCCATACATTAAACCTCCTACGTGTAGGCGCCCTCTGTTCTAAGGGATCTCCCCACCAATCCTTCCATTCGCTTTGGCTCCTGTCCCAACCTTTTGAATTCTTGCCTTATCTTCCAATCCTGAACACCATCCTTCCTTTCTCACTTGGAAAAACGCTCCTGGTGCCTCATGCGTAGGGTCCCAGGTCTGGTGTGTGTCCTGGATTTACACTGAACCTCTGAGTCGTGCATCTACGGTCCCTGTTGGCACTATTGCTGGCTGTGGGGTAGGGGTGCAGGGACCACTTTCTCTGTGGCACACGGAGACCCCTGAGTTTTTGCAATTTAAAGGCTGTTTGCAATTTAACTTGAGTTGGCTTAAGAGAGAAATCTAGGGGCAGTGGAATGGCTCTGTGGGCAAAGGAGCTTGTTGCAGAGCCTGACACCTTGAAGTTTGATCCCTGGGACCCACACGGTAGAAGGAGAGAGCTGACACGCAGGAACAAGTTGTCCTCTGACCTCTACTGTGGCACAGGCACACACACACACACACACACACACACACACACACAGCAAATAAAAACAAGGTGGGATGCATTTAAGAAGAGAGAGAGAAAACCCTGGTCCCTTATGAATGCTTGCTTGTTTCCCGACTGCTCAGACCCAAATAATCACACAGAAATTATATTAATTATAGCTCTGCTTAGCCTATTAGCTCAGGCTTCTTATTAACTAACTCTTACATCTTAAATTAACCCATTTATATTCATCTGGGTATCAGCATGAGGCTGTGGCTTACTGCTGAGGATCTGGCATCTGTCTCCTATGACAGCTACATGGCGTCTCTCTGACTCCGCCTAATGTCTCTCTATATCTCTCTTTATATATATATCTTCCAGCCTGGCTATATTCTGCCCTGCTATAGGCCAAAATAGCCTTTTTATTAACCAATGATAACAAAACATATTTATAGCATGCAGAGGGGAATCCCACATCAGTGAGCTGAGACTTGGAGGGTGTACTGGTGTCTGGGAGGTTTTGTGGGGGAAGGGTACATGTTTACTAAGTTGATTGATGGTCAGTTCTACAAACTCTCCTGTATAAAAGAGCCTGCCCTGCCCAGAATTTGGAGTAGAGAGGACCCAAGGCCCTGTAGCAAGGCACGGATGCCATGGAGGATGATACCAGGCTGCTCTTACCTTCAGGTATCCACCGTTCTGTTCGGCAGCATCTTCTGGAAGCCTGCATTGTTTACTTGTCTCTCTGTTGTGACAAAATATCTAAAAGTGACTTACAGAAGGACGGGTCTGTGTTGGCTCAGTTTGAGGGTACTGTCCATCTTGGGGGGTAACCCACAACAGCAGGAGCTAGAGGCAGCTGCTCATGGCCCACAGTCAGGAAGGAGACAGAGGAATGCTGGGGCTTAGGTCACTTTCCCTTTTAATTCAGCCCAGAATCCCAGCCAGTGTAGTGGTGCCTCGGCAACTCAGGAGCATTTAGGTCAAATCCTCCCACTTTAGTTAACTTAATCTGGATAATGCCTTATAGGCTTCCCAGAGGCTGGTCTCTTCTGTCATTCTAGATCCTATGACACTAACAATTAACACTAACTCCCCCAAAGCCTGTGTATAAAGTCAGCAGAAAGGACCTGTGTGGTTAGATGGTGGTGGTGACCCTAAGTCCACCCCGCAGACTCAGACTAAGTCTGCTGTCAGAGGTTCCCTGGGAACTAGAATGCTTACCTTCTCGGCTACTAGAGACCCCACCCAGGAACGAGACCCTCCTTATCTCTCCCTACTGGCACAGCAATGGGTGGGTGTCTTCTTTGTATCTGGTGTAGTTTGTAAAGATGGCACAGAGCCCAAGGTCAGTGTCAGGCCTAGGAGAACTGGTACCACATGTGTCCCACCCCCAGGTGAGCTCGCTCTTGGGCATGGGGCAGAAAGGGAGCCAGCAACATAAACAGACCTGGTAATGAAGGGCAGAGTGCCACCCACATGGAGGCCCCTGCGTTCACCCACATGGCCTATGGTGGGCTCGGGACTGTCCCATGGGTGACTGTACTCCTGATCACTGGGTAGCCTTCTAGATCCTCAGTCTGCTAGCCCTGCAGAAATACATCCACGCCCTGCTGCCTCCGACCGGGCCTGCCCAGACTCAGAAGGTGGCCCCAGTCAGCTCCGTTACACACAAGCTGATCTTGTACAACTTTGAAGATCTTCTTCTCCTTTCCTATGCAAAGTTTCGGTTTTCCAGTAAATAGTAATTAAAACCAACATACACAGAGACAACAATGCCACATTTTAATTTATTTATTGCGGCTGACTGCATCGCCAGCCTCCTATCGAAATCCCTTTGTTTCCTCATGTAACGCTCCGCATCAGTGATCTGGCTCGCTGTGTGGCTTTGTGTTCCCTCTGCTTCTGGAGAAGGTGGGTGATGGCGTGTGGGCGTAGGGTCACAGTTCCGTACCGTGCTTAATGTTTTGGCTCAGGTTGGTGGGGCGGTCCTGTTCCCCCTCCTATTGAAAAGCTATCACCTCCCACTTCTTTCTCCCTCTTCTTCCTCCATCTCCTGCTCATCCCTCCCCTTCCTCCATGAAGCCTCTCTGACCTCCAGTCCACTTCAGAGGTGACCGCCGCCATGGCCTGGCTCTGTGACATCCTCACACCCTTCGATGTTACCAGCAGCACATGCTGGGCCCTGCTGTCCTCTGCCACACACCCTCCCCTCCCCGGATTGTGGCTCTTCCTCCTCAGAGAGTATTCCTGGAGGCTTCCTTGTCTGTGTCATCACCCAGGTGGCTTTAGAGACCAAAGATGATTAGGATGCTTGTTGCTACTTCATTTTTGATACTCCCTAGACTCCCTGGGCACGAGGAAGCATGTGGATAGCGGCTCCACGCTGGCTCCTCCTCGGCACGCCTCGTGATGCTGAGCAGGTGATGTGCGTTCTAGACCTTGTATCTCTGAACCTGTAGAGCGGAGACATGGGAAGTGACATGATGTGGGGACATGAGTCGGGTTTGGCACCCCCCCAGCAAGCCTCAGGAATGGAGAGCTGTTGTGATCCGCGAGTGTGTCCTCTGTGCCCTAGTAGACACTCAGTCCTTGTGTACTGTCCCCAGCGTGTCATTTGTCACCACCAAGTTCCCAGTTTAAGGATTGGGTTTAGTGCTCTGTTAGTGTGTGTGGAACCAAGTACCTCTGTACGTGTGTGTTTTACAGCATATGGGGGTGCTGGGGTGCACTGTCCTGAATCCTGGTCCCACAGAATTGTCATGTGGGCTCAGACTAGCCAGACTCCTTGGGTTTCCTGGCAGAACATTGCACCATTTGGCCCAGTTGGCTCCACGATCCCTTCTTGACTGAACTGACTTTTCCTTGGATGTGGGTCACAGTGATAGGGCACCCATGGGGGTGGCCACAGTAGCTATGGTTGAGAAGACAAATCAGCACTGAGCAGCGTAGAATGCCCCACTTCCCTGTGGAGGACTTGCACATGCCTGCTTTGAGAAGAAGAGCTATAGGTTCCCCAACCCATATCTTGATCAGGATGCCAGGGCGGACACCCCACCTGCTGTCTCCTGAGGGAAGCAGATCTCAGCAGAACCCATGAAAACAAACCTCCCACCATGGAGGCCAGTGCCTTGCAAAATGCACGCAAGGATGGAGACTGATGGTGGCAGGGTTGGCAAGTCTGGTTGTCATGCCAAAGGATTGTCCTGAAATAGCAAGCAAGAGCAAGGGGCGGGTCCCCATATGGTCCTGTCGTGTCCACACTGCCCTTTCCTTCAGTATTGCTCCAGAAACTGGTCCAGGCTTATATAGGAATGAAATGGGAGATGGGGGTGCCTAGGGTGACCCCTCTCACTTGTCTTGATTGGCCCTGTACAGATGTGAGTGGGGAGGGTGCAGTGAGTCACACCCCAAGGCCTAGTGGTGACTCCTCCTTTCTCCCATGGGGCTGTACAGTAAACACTGACTTATCATCCAGGGTTCCAGGACCAGGAGGTCCCGAGACAATCACTGGAAGAGCCTGCCGTGTTCAAGCACTCCTAGAGTAGAGCTCACTCCCAAGCATCGAATGAATGAACTCTTTTAACCCTCAATCAACCATATGAGGTACATATTTATAATCCTTGAGGTGGCCAGGCACCAAAGCAGGGAGCCTCAAAAGTCTGCCACGGTTGTTCAGCTGGAGGATTTGAACTCAGAGACTTGCCGCAGAGCCTGGTTCTTCCCCCATGGAGTCTGAGAGAGATAAAGACTGTCGTACTGTATCCTCCGGGGAGGACATCCCGCTCAGAAAGTCTGGAGAAAGAGCAAACACAGAGTCAACCAGTTGCCATAGCAGAAGCCACACGCTTTCTTAGGAGTTTAGGGATCTGGGACCGAGTGAAGCCGGTATGGAGCCTAGGGGGAGTCCACGGGTGCCAGGAATCTGGGGTGTACCCCTATGGCCTGCTGTGTGGGCTCTGGGCATCTCTTCCTTCTCAGTAGCTCTTCGTCACTAGCTCAGGCTTCCAGGCTCCTTGTTCAGGTTCAGTGCACAGAGAGCAATCCGTTCAGCGCGCCTGTGTAATAGTGAGTTGGTTCTAGTTCCAATTTTCCTTACTGTTGCGCTGAAGTCTAGTTTGACAACTGCTCTCCCCACCTGGAGGAGTCAGAGTGTCCCTGTGCTCCCAGCCCCAGAGGACACGGGAGGAACTGATGGCTCCCCATCCTTCACGTGGTGGAACAGACCCCACGGCTTGTGTTTGATAGACTGTGGTAAATACATACAGGACTTAGCATCTTAGCTATTTTTGAGTATAAATTCAGTGGCACTCCAGCACACCCCCTGTGTCATGACGTCACCATCTGTCCCCTCAACTCTGCCATCTTTCCACCTGGTTTCTCAACTTGGAAGACCTGGGTGTGTGTGGACTCTTACAGATCTTCCCTTTTGTATTTATCCTATTGCACTTCCTGCTCGTTTTTCTTTCTTTCTCCCCCCACCCCCTTTAAGTTGTAAGAATTAGTGATTTGTTTCAAAGCTCAGCAATGGATATTGAACCTAAGAAGAAAACCATGCAACAGTTTCAGAGTGAAGTTGATACTCAGGGAAACACTGTTATTTTCTGTAAGATGAGGAAATCCTGGTGTGGCCGCTTATTTCCTTGGAGAGTTTATGAAGGCATGATTTCTTTGCCTTCAGCTGCGGCTGCGAAGACCCAGGAGGCTATGGTGGGTGTTTATGGGTTAGAGTTCTTGGTAAGAGGAGCAGTGGCAGTACACACAACGTTACGTTTCCCCCTGAGTCTGAGTCCTTCGGGATGAGACCCAAGACCCAGTTTTGAAAGTGATTCTTGCAGAATCATTCTACCACATTCATGGAAACTTCCAGAATCCTTGGACCTCAGAGAACACCAGATGCTACCTGGGACAAGGATCCTGAGACTCAGTGGCACTTACCCCAACATCACAACAAATGATAGATTCGTCCCCCAACAGCCTCTGGCTTCAGGTCAGGCAATAGCAGCCCGTCCATGTCTAGATCCTCTTGGGTCATGAAAGTTCTTATAAATTCACCAAATTGACAATCTGCATCTGAGGAAGAGAAGTTTCTGAGACTTTCTGTCACATGTTCAGGAGGGGTACATCCTATCTAGGAGGTGTCATTAGGTCGGGGTTGGCATGCTGCCACTCCCAGGCTCAGAAGAAGCCACAGTTCTGGTGCCTGGGGTTCGTTAGGAAGGCTCCAAGACCTCCCCACCCCACAGGCCCTCCCGTCTGAGTTCACACCTGAGTTCATATTCAAGTTCACGTACGAATGCACACCTGAGTCCTCATGTGAGCACAAACCTGGCTCTCACCTGAATGCCCACCGTCTTGCATGACTTTACACCCGCGTCCTGTTGGGCTGTTCTGCACCAGGTAGGTTGAGCCACCTATGGGGAGCTCCAGCCTCGAGATCGGGCAATTCTGAGCAACCGTTTTCATCAGCATTCTTCTGGCTTAGACATCTCCATTAGGAGCCAGCTCGACCCCAGATCATCAGGGTCTGTAAAGTTGCTTTAACTAGGGATGACAGCAGTGGAGGTGGTTTAATAGTAACCGACTGTTATCACTCATTCACCAGAGTGCTCCCAAGCCCTCCTCCCCAGAGCTGTCTTCCATTCCATTCCCTCGCACACGGGTCTTGCAGAGGCCCCAGCCGCTCACCACCCCATCTGGGCTGAGAAAGAATGTCAGAAAGTGAGCCAGGGCACCCGTGTTGCTGGCTCCTTGCCCTCCCTTCAGTTTACTTTGCCTTCTTGCTCCCCACCCTGTTAGACCCACGTCACTCGCTCCTCTATGATCTACCACTCACTCACTCTTTACTGTCCTGCTCATTGAGCTCCCTCCACTACTGGAATGACTGGCCACTCCTCAAGGGCAGAGGCTTTGTTCCCTGCAGTGTCCCTGGTACTGAGAACAGTGCCTGTAGGAAGAGCTACACTAACACCATGAATTCTTGCAGTGTGAATGAAGGATGGAACGAATGTCTTCCTCACTGTGGGCTGTCCTCCCCGCCTTCCCATCTGGATGGCCTTTTGAGCATCCAAACCCAGCACAAGCAGCAGCACCTTTGGCTGCACGAAGTCCTCCCTCACTCCTAGCTCTGGCCCAGGAGCCTCCTTGAGGCCCTGCATTTGCCCATTCATGATGTACCTTCCTATCAACTATCATATTGATGTATATGGTACCCCCAAAAAGTATCCCTTGAGATCTTCACCCCCAAGACAATGGCCTTAGAACATAGTGCCTCAGGGAGGTGATTAGATCATAAGGGCAGAGTCCTCATGATGGAATCTGTATGCTTATAAAATAGGCTCAAGGGAACTTGCTCTCACCACATGAGTCTGTGACAAGAAGCCACTGTCTTTGAACCAGGAGCTGGAGCCTTCAGGAAACAATGGATCTCTTTTATCTCGAACTCTGTAGACTCAGAAGTGGGAAAGGAGTGACTGTGGTCCATGTGTCGTCCCGTCCGCGGTGTTTTGTCCCAGTTCCTAAATGGACAAAGCCACCGCACTATGCTGCGACTGCCCCTTGGCTCCTCTTTGTCCCCATGCACTTGTGAAGACAGGCTCTGACTTCTTCCCTCTGTTTGCCCAAATCCTGGCAGACCTTGCTGGAAGGAGCTCCTTTGTTGATTCCTAATTCATCAAACTGAGTAAACACAGCACTCATGGCTGGCTGAGCTACTGGGCTGGCTCCACATGTCCCTCTGATAGGTTGGCCTTCTGCACCGATCGACTGCCCATTGATGTAACAAAATGCCGGACGTGGGCTACTTATAAACTAGAGACGTGTTTCTAGAGCATAGTTTTGGAGACTCAAAGTACAGGTTAATTCAAGAGCCTGGTACATTGGCTTGGCCTCTGGGGAAAGGGGGAGAGGGCAGCACACTGAAATGAGTGTATTTGGGAGCCAAGAGTCCCACTTCAGCCCTGAGCAGAGAGCAGGGATGAGCCCAAACCCAGGTCTCTTTACCAATCCTTGCCTTAGTTACTTTCTGCACTGCTGCGGCCAAATACTGTCAAAAGCAACTTAAAGGAGTATGGGCTTATTTTTGTTTGCTGTTTGAGGGGATACGATCACTCATGGTTGGAGGAAGGGTCAGCGCGGCAAGGGAGTGAGGCACCCACAGTCAGTGTGCTGGTTTGTTTTTGAAAACTTGTCACAAATCTAGGTATATCTGGGCAGAGAGAATCTCAACTGAAGCCTTGCTTTCATCAGATTGGCTTATAGGCCAGGTGCATAATAGTGATGCCCAGAGATGAATGATTGATGGTCACAGGGAAATGTAGCACTCACTCAGCCCTAGTCCATGACGCTGGGGCGTGGCTGCTGTCCCCAGCCGGAAGACAAGTGAGGCGCATAAAGAACTGTCTCTGGGACTAGGGATGCATGGCTGCATGCAGAAGCGGCAGTCTGCCTCCCATAACAACCACCCTTCGTCTAAAAGCAGGTGCCTAGCGAATGTTCAAGCAGGAATTCTGGGCTTCTGGGTAAACCAGGGAACAGCTCCCAGTGATGGTTGGGCTTTAAGATGTAGCTTCCCAAGTGGTGGGCAGAGGTGTGGGTCAGTCTAACCCACTTTGTGGTATCCCCAGGGCCCAAAGTACCCTCTTCTTCAGTTCCCGATGACCCAGAACTCACAGGTTCCATTGGAATGGTTGGGATTTCTCCCTCTCTCCGAGTCTCCCTTCCTGTCTCTCCCCTCTGCTTTGGACTCTGCACCTCCTGCCAAGACAGACGCGCACCTCTCCTGCCGGCGTCTCACCTGCCTCCCCTCCTTCATCACGGCCTTCACACATCTGCCTGGGTCCTCTTCCCCGCCCTCAACTCTGGTGACGTCACTGCCAGAGTGGAGCAATTTAAGAACCTCCAGAGCTTAATAGACAGAGAGATATTCTGTTTGAGATGATGGAGAGTTCTGGAAATAGATAGTGGCCGTGGTTGCACAACATTGAGTGCACTTAAGGCCACAGAACCGGCCACTTACAATGATTAAAATGCTAAGAACAAGGCCTGGAGAACAAGGGGAGCCCCTGGCCGGTGCTGCAAGCCTGCCAAGTGTGGCTCAGAAGTCTGTCCTTTCCACTTACCCAGTGAGCACCCCAAGGTAAGGCCCATCACAGTGCTCTAGCCTCACCTCCACAGTTCCCGTCTCTGCCTCTCCTCACAGCTTCTCAGGAATAGAAATCTGGCTGGAATGCACTTCCACGCCGTGCTCCCGCAGAGCTCCCCCATTCTCTCACTGTACCCCACCTGGGGCAGCTTTAAATAGCCGTTTGTTCCGAAGAGCTTATGGTTCAGAGTATGATGGGCTACTCTGAATACAGACTTCATGACTCTCCCTCCTTGTGACCTTGAGCTTGTCAGCGAAGCTCCCCGAACCTCTATTTCCTCCTCTGTTAAGTGAGGGCTAAAAGGGTCATTGCAAATATTGAACAAGATACATTATGAATAGCAAATGAGATAATGCATGGGAAGACTTCGGCATGGTGCCTGGCACGCAGGTCAACGCTAAGGAAGAGCTGTGTGTGAATTGAGTCAATACTCAGCTGTGAACAGAAACCAAACTGGAAAGGCTGGAGGGGCCCGAGGAAGGAGCAGGACCCTCACCTGTGGGCTTGCTGGTACCTGCTTCTCCATTCCCTATGACTGGGGTGTAAGCTGCTCTCTAGCCCCTGTACGTGGGTGTGGCTATGCATCTCACCACCCTGTCTGGTCAGAGGTCGCATTCAAGGGCTTGCTGAGTCACCTTCTCCTTGGGCAACCAGCAGGGTGCAAGATGGTGTCTGTTCCATTAGGTGGACAGAGTGTCTATGATGTGTCAAGTCTCTTTGATGAGGAAGAAATCAGCTTCTCCCAGAAGACTCATTTAGGTGGTGGTGGTGGTGGTGTGTGTGTGTGTGTGTGTTGGAGGGGAAGGAGTTTGTTGCCACAACATAGCCCAGCTTTCTTCACTGACATATCCACTAACTCCTATTAAAGGGCAGACGAGGCAGGTCACAGAGTGAAGCAGGGTAGGTCTAGAACCCTGTTCTTGTGCCTTCGTCTTTTTACCTTCCCATCCCTGGCTCCTGCGTGTTTGAATACATTTCATGGATAGCATGAGCCACTCGAGCCCACAGCGTCTGGTAGTGCCCAGGTTCCCTGATGATAAGTGTCTCTTCCAAGGCGCTGGGCCATAGTCTCACCAAGCCAGCTCCTCTTACCCAGACTACCATTCCCAGCTGACCTCTTTCCTCCCCGGCGCCATCCCCACTGAGTGCCAGCTGCCATTGGTGCCTAGGTGAAGCAAGCATGGCTCCCCTCAGCCACCTCCAGTTCTTGTTCTCCACTGGCCTGTTCCTTCCTAAAAGAAAGAAAACAGCACCTGCTTGCAGTTCACTGGCTAGGTGCTGGTCAAGCCTGCCTCACCCCAGCCACCCTGTTTCTTGCCACACCCTTTCCTTCCCTCTTCCATGTTCCTGCAGGCCCTGCCCCTTCCCACTGCCAGGCCTTTGATCTTGTGGGTAACCTGGCTTGGTGTTCCTTCCTACCATACCACCCTTTGCCTATTTTCAAGCCTCAGCTGAGATGTCACCTCCTCCAAGAAATCCCAGCAGACTGTTCCAGTGTTTGTTGTTTGTTTATTCAATGCAATCTTTCCCACACTGTCCTGCCTCATATGCGAGCTTTTGTTTGAACGTGTCCTTCCTTGCTAGCCAGAGCTGTAGTAGTGTTTTCTGCATCCCCCAAACCTGGTTCAGTCTGTCCCCTCATCATGCACTGGTCTGGGTAGAGACACAGGAATTATTGAAATCTCCATTATGTTACTTATCACAGTTCCCTCAAATATGCCCATATCTTTCCCTCACTATAGATTGCAAGTACCCTGATGGCAGGGCCATGCCCTTCTTAGCTCCTCCCTCAGCACGCTGCTCAGGCCCCCATGCGCCCCTCAGCGCTGGAGATGATCCGGTGGCACACAGCAGGAGTTTGGTCCCTCTTTTGCAGGTGACCTGAGGGCCCCCCCAACCCTAGGGAAAGGGCTGAAAAATGCCTGATATTTGCACAGACCTGCAGGAAGGAACAGTCCCTCCTGACAGGCAGCCCAGGCAAGCTCCGTGCTTGTGACCCTGACTTTTTAAAAATGTCACACCTGCATATGCAGCGAGATTTATCGACAGCTAATTAGGAAACGCAGTTTGTATCTACCAAGCTCTGAAAAACATTTTGTAAACCAGGTAATTGGCTTTCCCGGTGCCGAGGGGAGCTGGGCGGTGGGGCTCCATCCTTCTCATGTAACTTCCGTCTGCAGCTGGCCAAGAATTCAGAGTGACAGCTTCAGGGGAGAATACGGAAACGCCAGTGGTGCAGTCTTCCAGGTGGACAGCTGGTCAGGGGGCTCTGCTCAGGCGGCTGTGTGAGCCTCTCCTGCTCTTCCTTGGCAACCGGTGGCATCCAAGATGGCGGCCGTTCCTTCTTGACTGAGAAGCAGATGGCCCGTCCACCACCCTGAG
This sequence comes from Alexandromys fortis, assembly GCF_014885135.2. Classification (NCBI taxonomy): domain Eukaryota; kingdom Metazoa; phylum Chordata; class Mammalia; order Rodentia; family Cricetidae; genus Alexandromys; species Alexandromys fortis. The sequence continues at coordinate 3,027,630 of NW_026067972.1, forward strand.
GACGGGGTGTGAAAAACTCAAGCTGGCTGCAGTAAATAAGCTCTTGGGACAGAGCTCTGGAGGCGACTACTTTTATTTCAGGGTGTTCACACCAACGGAGATGGAATCAATTTCACAGCAACGGCTCTGTTCATCCAGCGTGCCTGAGACTCTTGGGCAGGACCAGGTCCTTCCTAGACGAAGGGAGAATGAGATGATACACTCCAGCACACAGCAGGCTCCTTTAATACTGTCCTTTGGCCTCGTGCTGATGTCAGCATCCTGAATGATAGTGAATGTTTGCTTTTCAAGAGCAAGGCAAACTTTCTGACTTCCTGCCATTTCCCCAAATCCTCCTTTGTCTATCCGTAATGTCTTTTCGCTTTCTCTAATACTTTATCAGATGTGCTGAATTTCTCTAAAGAGATATGGCAGGCCCTTAAAGAAGCTTACTATTGGTCCAGGTGATCTGGACTGGCTGACCACACCCTATGCTCCAGAGAATCAGTAGGTTTTAAGGTCCTTTCTTGTTTGTGCCACAGCCAAGTGCAGGAAAATAAAACAATGAGAAATAGAATCGTCTCTGTGGGCGGGGGATGTTCAGCCAGAGTCGGGGGTTCTGGAGAGATGCCTGTGGTGGGAGGCGGAGAGCAGGGACAGACAGGTAAGGAGGGCTAGACCTCCGGGACTAGAAACCCTGAAGATGGGGACTAGAAAGAGAAACTTGGACTGCAGTACTGCCCCCGAGAAAGTTCCAGACAGACCAGCGAAGCTCAAATACTGCCCACGGGAGACCCCTGCACTGGCCAGACATGTGGGGGTCTGTGTTCTGTTATGATGCCTACTCCGTGCAGTGGGTGCTCTCAGAAAGAGAGTGGCCTCATCCCCAAAGTTAAGGAGGATTCTTAAGGCTCAGTCCCTGATTTTGTCAGGGCTGCCTCCCTCCCATCCACTGGTCTTTCTACGACTCCATCCCAAACGCACCTCTTCTTCTAAGTCCTTGGATTCTTCCTTGCTCACACCTCGGCTCACTCCGGCATGGTTCACTTCTTGCCTTTGCTCACCTTTTATGACCAAAACACAAACTCAATACGCCAGGGGACCTGGGGACTGTGGTCTCCCTTTGTGCTTTAGATGAAGAGGGTAAGAACACTGACACCATGAAGCATGTTTTCAGGAATGCCACCCCTTAGGCAGCTGACCGGCTTCTCTGATGCTCGGTTTCTTCGTCTATAAGAATAATGATACTAACAGGATGTGATCTTATGGCCGGTTGCGAGGTGTCAGTGAGACGGTATATGAAGCATTTAGGATAGCTAGGCACAAATAAGTGCTATGTAAAGGCTGCCCGTGATGCAATTTATTATTGTTCTTTGTTTCAAATGTAACACGCCAGTAACCCTTTACTGAGTATCTATTCCGCTCCAGGGTGCGTGAGCTCGCTCTTTCCTAGACAGCTCCTAGCCTTTAGTGAATGGCCAGAAAGTGTTTGAATGAATTACTTGCAATCGCAAGTCAATACAGCGTGTGCTCTGCTCAGCTGCCCATGATGCTGCGCTAATTTTTAACGTCACTTAGCAATGATAAGGATGAAGTCCTGTCCTCAGATTCAGAAAGCCGACGGCAGAAGACCAGGAAAGAGACAGGAGTGGCTGAGAATGCTTCCTAGTTTGGAAATGTCTTTCTTGGGGCTGGGGACGTAACCCAGTTCAGAGAGTGATTGTCTAGCATTCCTAAGGCATTGGGCTAGATACCCAGTAGGGCACAAACTGGGTGTCCTGGTGCAAGCACGCAGTCCTAGCACTGGGGAGGCAGAAGCAGGAGGATCAGAAGTGCGGGGTTTTCCTTGGCCAGCCCCATGGGCTGCATACGACCCTGTCTCAAAGTGGGGGAACTTTCAGTCTGTATAAAAGTCATAGATGCTTAAAAAAAAGGTTAAAGTGAAACAAACAAATACCAAGGGGAAAGATAGGACAAAAGTCACCCCAAATCTCACTGTATTTAGCATCACCTGACTGCCGTTCTTGACATCTCTCTATGTATTAAAGTGGGGGGGGCATGAAGAATTTAGGACATGAGGTCTTTACTGTAGCCTGCTACACTAGGGTTTCTGCTTCTGCATCTGCCTGTCAAAGAGGAAGAATGCAAAGTAGAAGGAACTGCATTAAGCAATTTTGCCAGCACCACTCTAACATTTGTTTCTGGCTTTGCTCTCGGAGAGTCACAGAAGATTCTGGAAAGCAGTGAGGTTAGACTCTGGGCTTTTCAACTCCAGTGTTCATTTTTAGATGGTATCGATTAAAAGCCACCTATGACAGAAGGGGAAATGAACCAGCTTCCAATTCCATTCCTGTCTCCGCCTTCTCAAGTTCACTTTCCGAGTGTCCTCCCTTCGTGTCAAGTGGGTCCAGCTCAGCGTCGCTATCTTATCACAAGCCGCATCCCTCAAGTTTGCTTCTTCATTTCTCTTCTGATTGGCTGGACTTTGCCTTGGAGTTTCCCTGCCCCCTGCCACCATGAAGGTGTATGCAGCCTTTTCTGACTGTGAGTCCTGCGTGACACAGCACAGGGATGCAGTCCGCGGCACAGAGGAAGTCAGTCGCAGGATGCAGGAGGTGATGTTTCATTCAGCTTGGCGATGTGGCTGGAAGGGCTCTGAATAAATCAATAGGGGAAAGACAAACAGCCCAATAAAAATCTGGGCAAAGTCACCCGCGTGGAAGAGGAAGCTCAGACAGCCCATAAACACAGGAAAGGATGCCTTAGCTCCCCAGTAATCGGGAACGCACGCACCGAAGTGAGACAGCAGATACCCACAGACTGGCAAAATTGGAAGCTGGCACGGGTGTAGCTGCGAGGCGTCTCAGCGACTGCTGTGGGGAGTGTCGATGGCTCACTGAGAGAGTGGGGCATGCCCTATGAGTCAACAGTTCCATTTCCAGGTTTGTGCCGTGGAGAACGATCCATCTTTGCCAGGATCTATGCATGGGAAGTCTAGCTGAGCTGTCCTGCCGGAACAACCAAGGCACTGGGAACACCTCAAGGGTCATAGTTGGCTTCAGCTGTGAACTTGACACAAACCAGAGTCACCTGGGAAGAGAAAGCCTCCACGGAGGAATCGTCTAGATCAGATGGGCCTAGAGCCAAGTCCAATGAGGCATTTGTTTAAAAAATTGCTAATTGGTGGAAGAGTGCCAAGCCCTCTGTGGGCGGTGCCATCCCTCAGTGGGCTAAGGCTGTATAAGCAAGCCAGTAATCCGTATTCTCCATGGCGTTTACTTCAAGCTTCTGTGTTGTCTTCCTTGGATGCTGATTGTAACCTGTTAACCTGTTAGTGAAAATCGATTCTTTCCTCCCTGAATGTTTCCTGAAACGTTGGTCAGTGTTTTTCACAGCAACAGAAGCACACTGGGACACCAAGTATCCTTGGACAGAGGAGTTAACAGAGAGGGTGGTGTATTCAGAAGACCTCAGCCGGTCACACACACGTTGCAAAAACGTAACGTGGAGCCAGAAGGGCCTGCTTTTGGAGAAACACAGAGTGATCCCGGTTACACAGTTAAACTAAATGGTGCGGAGTGGGGGAAGCTAAAAGGCAAGCTAGAACAGGTACACGCAAGTGCCCCAAAGGCCCCCTTGGGTGAGGAAGGGTGTATGCAAGAGCGGTACAGGACTCCGCCCAAATTGGATATTAGATGCGGTGTATTTCATAAGTAGGAATTACTTTTCATTTTCTTATCTTAACTTATTAGTGTGTGTGTTAAGACCACTGGTGTCTGTGTGTGTGGTTCACACGTGGCGGTCGGAGGGCAGCTGTGAGGGGTGAGTTCCCTCCGCCTGCTGTGTGTTCCAGGGACTGAACTCAGGCTGTCCGGCTAGCACATGGAGTGGCTTTAGCTGCTGGGCCATGTTGCTGGCCCAGGAAACTTTTTTTCTATTTTTTTTACACACTGATCTCAGTTCTCCCTCCCTCCTCTCCTCCCGTTCCTCCCACTCCTCCCCCTTCCCCCCACCCCACCCCTCATCCTCTCCTCAGGGAGGTTAAGACCCCCCCTGGGAGGTCAACTAAGTCTGTCCCCGTCACCTGTAGAGGCAGGACCAAGGCCCTCCTGGCCGTGCCTAGGCTGAGCGAGGTTTCTCTCCATAGAGAACGGGCTCCAGAAAGTCAGTTCACGCATTAGAGTTAGATCCTGTCCCACTGCCAGTGGCCCCATATACTGCCCAAGACACACCATTGTCACCTGTATTTAGGTGGCCCAGGAATTTTTATTTAAAACAAAAGTGTTCTGAAATCACATTGCCTAGAATTGAATTCTTGCCATTTATGTGACCTTGAATAAATTACTTAACCTTTGGGAGCCTCAGCTTCTCTACCTGTAAAATGGAAATGGAAACAGAACTGACATTAGTAATACTATAAGGCATAAAGTCACCTACAATTCTTAATACTGAGCCTAGCACACACAGTCAGGGTGCACTACTCGGTAGCTGGCATTCTTTTCTGTTCTGCTTTGCTTTGGAGTTTAGAGTCTTTGTATGTAGCTCAAGGGTAGAGTGCTGGGATTACAGGCATGAACCATCATAACCGCATCTAGTGCTGTTTTCTGTCAGGCAGATGGAGGTATTTGGAAGACCACTGTAGGCTCCACAACTCCCAAACACTTGTGCTCCCAAGCCTGCCCAGGGACTAACACAGACAGAAGCATCATCTGTAAGGAGTGATTGGCGGAGCCAAGGGTGATTTAGCCTGAAGGCATCTCTGAGAAACACAGGCTGAGTTGAGGTATCTGGGGGGCTCTCCTGAGGTGGAGGACCATGCTTGTTCAATGAGGCTACAGAGCTGGGGTGAGCAAAATGTGGCTCCAGGGCCATATCCAGCTGCTGCAGCTTTTAAAAAGAAAGTTTGATTGGTTCACAGCCCTTGCTCCTTCATGTATTATCTGCCACTGTTCACACTACAGTGGCAGGGATGAGTAGCTGCTCAGGCCCATTGAAGATGAAGATGCTTGCCATCTGGTCCTTTATGGGACTTTGGGACGGAAGATGCAAAACAAACAGTGGTTTCCAGACCAACCTCAGGGAGAACTCTATCAGAAGAGTCCCTGGCCCTGGAGGGACGTTAGCAGACACGGCTGCTCTGGAGAGCAGGTTGGACACATTTGCTTTTAAGGTCTCCCTCTAGTCTAACATTCTGTGGGGGAATAATTCCCAGTTTCCAATGGGTTGTTATTAATTCTGACATTTTCTTGGCATTTTTTTAAAAGGAAAAAAAATTTCATTTCCCGCATCATTTTCTTTGAAAGTCTCAAGTCAAAGAAATATTTTAATCCTTTAAAAATGATATTTAAATGAAAATAGAACTCATTCTGGGGTCTTAACTTTTTCATTAAAGAGAGAGAGAGAGAGAGAGAGAGAGAGAGAGAGAGAGAGAGAGATTTTCATGGCTGTTGGATCTATTCCCGTCTATAGTGCTAAATTTTAAGAGCCCATGTGTGTGCTGGTGATTTCTCCGAGGCAGGTTCTCACAGGCATAGAGAAGCTGTTGGGGCCAAGACAGTGCATTGGAATGCGGGTGGCAGTCATTGGCAGGACTGTGGTCCTATTTCCAGCTGTGCATGGCAGTGTGAGCTATGAGTAAGCAGTGGGGCTACTTCCCATATGTCGGGCAGGAAGTGACCATGCCAACACTCAGAATGCCCTCTTGAAGTGCATGAAGGACGGTCTAGTGGGGGGGGGTGCGGAACAAAGAGGCACCCACCTCTTCCAGGACACGGATCTCCCTTCCAGAGGTCTGAGTGCAACGTTTTAAAAGCCAAATGATTGAAAAACACCTTCCACATAACTTCTCATAATCATTGGTTCAGTGAATGGCTCTTTAAAAGGGTCAGACAGATGCCATACACAGGGTATCAAAAAGCTTCCAGCATTTTGCTGACTTCTGCAGGGGCAGTCCCTAAGAGCAGGTGATAATCAACAGAGCTTTGGGGACCATCTCCAAGTGCTGGGTTTAGAAAGGAGGGAAATGTGCACTCCAAGTGAAGCTGACTTCCACCTGAGCTGGAAGGACAAATCTGGGCAGTGTGTCTGGGGAGGTGTCCCCAAGGGAGTTGCTTGGAGAAATTCCTCATGTTTCAGATAACTGGCCGTTGAGCAAATTGATACTCAGCAGGTGACCTGTCGGTGAATCACTCTGGTGTGCACCAGCCACCTTGTCCACGACAGAGTCCTGAGGCCACACAGGAAAGCTACACTTTGGGAAGGGCCTCTGGGATTCTCTCTTTCCTCGGCTTCAAACATCAGTTGCTTCCAGCATGTGAGTTTCTGGAGGCTCGGGCAATGTGTAGCACAGACTCGGAGGCTATCTCAGAAGGCAGAGGGAGTTCAGAACCCATTCTACCCCAAGACAGCTCTGTTGTATGTGGAACAAACGTGGAGAGATACTGGCCACAGGGAAGGGAGGGAGTCCACAGCAGCTTCTAAATCAGTGCAGTTCTGCTGGGCCCAGGTCCCTGCTGGGATAAGGTCGAAGCCCCAAGCCGATCCAGCAGTGGTCAGCTTGGAAAGTCCACCTTCTTGGTGGTGGTTCTTGGTTCCTGGTTCAGAATCAGAACTTAGGATTAGGGAGAGTAGCTTTAAAGTAGGACAGTAGGCAGCCGAGCCCGGGGGCATGAGCCTGTAATTTCCGCAGGTGGGAGAATCAAGGTGAAGCCAGCCTGGCACACATCTGGAATTCCATGCCAGCCTGTGCTATGTAGGAGACACTTACTCAAGAAAGGAAAAAGAAGGCCAACAAGATGGCTTGATGGGTAAAGGCGCTTGCCACCAAGCCCGGAGAGCTGAGTTCAATTCCCAAAACCCACATGAAGATGGGTGACTAGCACTGACTCCACAAGTCGTCTTCTGTTCCCCGTGTGCCGTGACCTGCTGTATCCCTCCACTGCAACAGAAAAAGAAATTGAAGAGGAAAAAAGAGGGCTGGGAGGTTGCTCAGTCGGAAAAGTACCCGTTATGCATGCCTGAGGCCCGAGTTCAGATCCCCAGCACCCACTCACACCAAAGTCTGCCACAGTGGCATGTGTCTGGAACATTAGTACTGAGAGCGAGGGCTGGGCAGACACAGGTGGATCTCTGGAGCTCCCTGGCCAGCCAGGATAACTAACTGTTAGCTCAAGGTTTAATGAGAGGCTCTATTTAAAAAACATAATTAGAGCATATCCTAGCTATTTTCCTGCTTCTGTGATATACACCATGATCAAAAGCAGCTTGGGGAAAAAGGAGTTAATCTGGGCTTCCAGGTCGGTTATAGTCCCTCGTCCTCAGAAGGGAGGCAGAAAATGACGCAGTTATGGAGGAACACTGCTTACTGGCTAGCTCTGAGGCTTACAGCCATCTACATTCCTCACACAACCCAGGACCACCTGCTCAGAGTTGGCACTCCCCACAGTAGGCCAGACTCTCCTCGTCAAAAGCAGTCAGGAAAATGGCCCTGCAGACGTGCCTTCAAGCCAATCTGATGGAGGCAGTTCCTCAACTGAGCATGCCCCTTCCCAGATATCTCTAGCTTGTGTCAAGTTGACAGAAACTAACTCGCACAGAGAGAACGAGAGTAAAGATAGATGTTAACATCTAGCCTACACACATGCACACACACACACACACAGACACAGACACACACATTGTGTGTGTACGTGTATTCACATGCATGCACACATGCACATGCACACACATGTATTCACATACATGCACATGTGCACACGTGCACACACACACAGGCATGCATACAAATGCATGTACGCAAATTACAAATTACACTATGCACACAGGGTGTGGAGGAAGAGGTGCAAGGAAGGCAAAGATTCCTTTGGCTGGCTTTTAGCACTCCTATCGGGAGGAAGGGTCTAAGTCTCCAGGAGGTGAGTTCTCCCGCCTTAGACCAAGAGCTGTCTGGGGAAAATGGTCTTTTTCAAACACTTACCTTTACCTTCTCTTCACTTGCTGAGTTTACTAATTATTAGAAACCTCTAAACTGGGAATCAGAAGTCCCCTCCTAACCCTGGCAAGATGGAGGAGAGACCCTCTTCTTCGGTCCTCAGCTTCCCCTGCAACAGGAGCAACGCAAGGGGTGGGAGGTAGATTACATCACCTGGATTCACTAGTTTAAGGAGGGCACAGGGATCTTTATTTTGCCACATCAGTACATTCGAAACAAGACCTCCCACTACCTATTACTTTATAGAGAAAACAGCTTTGGCACCATGTAGACCAGGAGGGACCTGGCTTATACACATGAGGCCAGTTCTTTAAATGGAAGGAAACGCACTACACCAATCGTGTTTTGTTCATTCTACCTGAAGGCATTAGCTTCTTGTCTGGCTGCAACAGATCATCATGACCATGGTGGCTCAAACCTCACTCATCTCCTGGCTCAGAGATCTGTGCCAGTGGAGTCCTGTGCTTGGAGCTTTCTATGACGTCACATGGCTGAGTCTTTATTTTTATGTATTTATTTATTTTGGTTATACTAAGAGTTGGACTCAAGACCTTGCACAGGCTAAGAAAGCACACTATGCCGGGACTAGATCCACAGCCATTTACAATCTGTTTGGCTAGTTTGAGACAGGCTAAGTTGCCCAAACAGGCTATGAACTTGTGGTCTTGCTGCCTCCACCTCCCCAGTGACTGTGACTCCATTCAGGTGCCAAATGCAGGGCTGGATCTGAATACAGTGACTGGAGAAGGGTCTGCTCCGAAGCCAGCTTCAATTCCTGGCAGAATCTGAAGTCATTAAACATGCTTTTTAAAATTTTCTGTGTCTGCATGAGTTCCTATGTGTGCATATGTATGTGTATGTATGTATGTGTGCTGTGCACATGCCTTGTGTTTATGGAGGCCAGAAGAGGGCACTGTGAACCACCCAATGTGGTGTTGGGAACCGAACCTGAGTCCTCTGCAAGAGCAGCAAGCTCTCTTAACAGCTGAGCCACCTTTCCAGCCCAAGACTGAGGTTCTTGCCATTGCAGGACCAAGCCCTCCTCTCCTTGACACCTCTAAACCGCAATGACGCAAAGATGCTGCCACGCTTCCAATCTCTAATTTCCCTGTTGCTCTCAGCCAAAGATCTCTGCTGTCAAGGGCTTGTGGGATTACAGCGAGTTCACATGGATCTTAATTTAAGGTCAGCTAATTAGTACCTCAATTACATGAGCAAAATCCCGTCTGCCAGGAAATGATATTCCTGGGAGTAACACTCCAGAGTGAAGGCCTTTGGAGCCAAAACCCTACCTGGCATTTCCTAGTCTGGTGAAAATAGAGGCAGGCAAACACTTGGCGACCTTGGAAGAGTCTTCCAGCTGCAATAAGGGGTTGTCAGATGCGCAGAAACTTGTGAGCTGACCAAGCCAGGAGCTGCGTGTCCGGGAGCAGCCAGCCTTGTTGCTAATGCAGCGTCTTGGGCAGATGGGTGATGTTGCTAAGCAAATAAGTGTGAAAAGCTCGTTGTCTTTAGTATTGTTTTCACGCGGCTCTGACGATAGATCGCGTGGCTCTGCACTGTAATTGTCATTAGATGAGAACACAAGAAAATCCCTTTCAGATATGTATTCAAACCAGAAACGGCTCGAGAAATCAGGGCAGATAAATGAACCCTGAGCGGCTGTGTCTAAACACTTCTGCTCTGCAGAGGGTGGGGCGCCCTCAGCAGCCGAGTGGAGTCAGCTAGTTAGGACCCCGAGAAACAAAAAGGGGGGATTTCCTCTTCATCGTTGCCTAACTTCTTCCCTTTCTCTCCATCCCCTCTTCTTTCTTGATTGCTCCCACCAAATTAGTCCACTTGTTTATTGTTTGTTTATTTATATACCAGGCTGTCTGGGAACCCAGACTGGCCTTAAACTCACTGTGTAGCAAGTCCCCAACCAAGCTAGGGATTTCAGAAGAGCAGCACCCCAGCTGGTTACACAGTAGCAAGGCTTGAACCAAGGCCTCTTGCATGTCAGACAAGGACTCTAACAACTGAGTTACATCTCCAGCTCCAAAATCAAATGAAGACGTGAAAGTTGAATTCTCTAAGTTATCTACAGGTTTCAGTCCAAACTCCCCAAGAGGGCAGTGAGGGTCCTCCCTCCGCCTTCTCCAGGGCTCGAGTCCTCTTCAGTCAGTGTGTGCGTGCATGCATGCATATGCACATGAGTGCATGGGGCTGGGTTATTTCTCTTTCCTGATTCCCTTCTTGTGTTTTTTTCTGACCCTGCACCATACACTGCCTTCTCTCAGAGCATCCCCTTGGCTCTCCTTGAGCCTGTGGACTGATCTGCCCCTAAGTGCTATCCACAGCACAAAGTGGACACCACGCAGCCCAGCTCACAGCCTCTGAGGTCTGAGACCAGAGTTTCTGGACGGGGTTATCCTCCATGTTAACACCTGATCTACCCCTACGATGACCACTTACAGGAGCCATGGGAATAAGCGAGAAGAAAGGAGACGAAGGACAGTGGACAGACAGAGAGAGACAGGGTGGGTGTGGTGGTTCAGGCCCATTGTCGCAGCTTCTATTCTCAGGAGGCTGAAGCAGGAGGACCAGCCCGGGCAACTTAGGGAGACTCAGGCATAGAAAAAAGCCTAAAGAGGGCCGTGGTGTAGTTCAGTGGTGCAGCACTGGCCTAGTGTGTGCAAAGCCCTGGGGACAATCCCAGAGAGTGCAAAAAAGGCAAAGGAGACAGGTGTGCAAATAGAAAGCAGTGGGGATAATCCAGGGCTCCCCACACTTACTCGTGGAATCCAGACTGAAGTCCTGAGCAGACCACGGTGAAGACCATGCCCTCTGGTCAGCATCCAGACAGACAAACAAAATATAGGATGATTACTGAAAAACGTATGTATGTGTGTGTATATATATAAAATGACTGTTAGTGGCCAACCTTTGATACAGCAACATGGTATCATTCAAAAGTTCACACTGCAGAACACCCCCCAAAGAATCACAAAGCAATCTCATAATGTTTTGAGTAAACCTATGATTTGATGTTGGATTTGATTCATAGCTACCATGGGCTGGGCGGGGCCTCAGAGTCACCGGTTGAACATACTGGTTGGTGGTGTGGGCTGGGTACCATTGGTTGGGAGGCCCGATAGATGAGAGGTCAGCTGGAAATATGTTTCTGGCAAAGGAAGCGACAGGTGCAGTAACCCAGAGGCCGGAAAGAGATGCCTTTGATTTCAGGGGTCTCGAGGAGGCTGGGGAGGCCTGGCTAGGTGAGCAGCAGGGAGGGAGGGGTATGGCATCCTGAGAAGCAGAGCTCTCGCTGCGACGAGAATTGCAAACATTCTCCCAGCCTCGTGAATAGCACAGAGAAGTGGCTCTGTGGTCCCGAGTGTTTTCTAACTGCCCTGCTGGAGGGTCATCTGGCTGGAGGGATGGATGCCTGCCAGTTGACTGGGGCCCAGATCTTCACGGGTCCCAACAGCTAGTACCATGCCCTGGTTTTCAAAGATTTTTTTTTAATCTATAAATGTGATAGCTTGCTTTTAATCTGTAAAAACTATTTTATGTTTATAAGTATTTTGTTTGCGTGTATATCTGAGCACCATGTGCCTGTGGAAGCCAGAAGATAGTGTTGAGTGTTGGACCCCTGCAACTAGAGTTACAGACAGCTGTGAGCTGCCATGTGGGTGCTGGGAACTGAACCCTGGTCCTCTGGAAGAACAGACAGTGCTCTTAAGTGGTGTGCATAGGCTCCATTGTCACCGGGAGAGGGGTTCCTCTTCTTTTGAGACTTGCACCCCTGGAGATCTCTCACCTCTAAGGGCAGGGAAGGCAGTAGGCTAAGGAGGAATCCATGCTTCTCAGAGCACAGCGAGGCAGCTGAGGTGATGTGCTTTGCTGAGCTCCAGGCTGGGAGGCTTCCTCTGTTCACGGGGAGCTGACCACTAGCTGAGAGGGAGAGCTGGAAAGGAAGAGGGGCCATAAGGATTGCTGCCACGTTTTTTTCTCTTGTTTCTTCCTCCTTGGGGTGCCCTGGTATGTGTCCTTGGTCAGGTTTTCTTTCTAGTCCTGAGCAGAGCCGTGCCCTTAGCAACCAGCTCCGGGCTGAGCACGGCACGGCAAGTTTTCGCTGCTGAATTCTCTTCTCGAGATGCACAGCATCTTTTCTCTCTAGCCCCCGCCCCCGCCCGCCTGCGCAGTGTGACAAGTGTACACCACATCGAGTTGCCGTTTTGAACATTGTTCTAGTGTCTTGTGATATTCAGTGCATTCACATTGTCACAGCATTCGTCTCCAGACCTTTGCCATAGTCCCACACTCAAGCCCTCGGCCTATTGAGCAGTGATCTCCGCTCCTGACTCTCTTTGCCCCACCCCCAAACCACAATTGTAGTTCCTGCTTCTATGAATTTGTCCACTCGAGGTACTTCAAGTGAGTAGAATCATTCAGTAACCGGCCTGTCGGAAATGAAGGTATTTTAAAGAGACACTTTTGTTCCTCAATCTGACTATCAGACTATTGAAATAATGGAGGCCAAGGTAATGGGGCTCCCCCAGGAATCTCACGCCAGGAGGAGGAAGAGATTGAGAGCTTGCTGGCAGTTAGAAGAGGAGCTTGTCTCAGAAAAGAGATGTCACAGTTCTAGCAACTTGTTAGACCACCTTGCAGGGTGAGATGGAAGCCCAGACAACTGTAGATCGGTGTTGGGTGGGACCACACCATGAGCAGACTGCTTAGATGCGCCCATCCCCAGTGCCCTAGTTAGCCTTCAGTCTCAGTTCAGGACTCTAAAGATGAGCTGGGAGGGGGGGTGTCACAGAGTCCCTTTCTCCTACTTTCCAGTGTGACTACATCAGATGAATCTTCTTTTCCTGCATTTTAGCATTAATTTGGCTGTGTCGTGCGTCCAAATGTCTTCCCTCTTTAAGGCTGAATGATATTCCATGGGGGCACGTACCACATGTGGTCTGTGTGTTCCTGTGTTTGTTGATGGACTTTGTGATGCTCCTGCCTTTGGGCTGTTGTGGGACTGGTCCTGCTCTGAACACGGGGTGCAGATATCTTTGAGTCCTTCCTCTCAGTGCTTTAGGGTTCCCATCTAGAAACAGAGTTATTGTACCATATGGTAATTCTTCTTTGACTCTTGGGGGTAGACATACTGTTTTCCTCGGTGTAACTGGTTCATGTCATCACCGCTAGTGTACGGAGCTTGCGGTTTCTTCACGTCCTGTCAACACTTGTACTCCGCTGTTTTCACAATAGCCAGAGTGTGGCCTCATCTTTTAAAATGTGGAAAGGCCACTGTGGAGGGAGTGGTTTTCCTCTGTGTGTGAAGGAGATGGCTGGAGGCTGGGTTTTAAGGGAGCTTAGAGAAGATCTGGGATGTGGTACCCAGAACCTTCCTAAGCTCAGGTTGACTGTCTGACCCCCACTATGGGGCTTTTTCGGCTTAGAACCTGTGTCTAATTTGGGCCTTGCTCTTTCTTTGTTTCTCCCCAGTGTGACAATGCAAAGGGCTTGAAAGCCTTCTACGATGCAATAAAGTACGGGCCGAACCACTTGATGGTGTTTGGAGGCGTCTGTCCATCTGTCACATCTATCATCGCCGAGTCCCTCCAAGGCTGGAATCTGGTGCAGGTAAGGGTGGAGCCCCCTACCCCACTCACAGGGGAATTGTCTTTGTGGGCTGCAAGACGTAGCAGGATTGGGCCATGCATAATATGGTTCCTAAGCTGCACAGCCACCATTACCCTCCCTTCTGACCCCTGCCTAGCCTGTCCATCCACTGAACATACTAAGGGTCCTTAAACTGTGTGTCTGAAACCGTGGTGCCGCTGACTCCCTAGCCAGACATTTGGGTCCATAAAATCCTATAAATTTACCTATGCCGATAATCCTCTCTCTGCTCCTGTCACCTACTCCACAGCGCTGCTCTTAGACAGCACCATGCCTCAGGTAGCACTGGGGTAGTACCACCCCCAGACAGCCCCGCCCCCATTCAGGTAGCACCATTACCATCCTCAAGACAGCAACAACCCTACACGAACCCAGGGCTGCCTCCGAGTCCATCCACTGTACCATATGTCAGATGCCCCTAGCCTTTCCTTACCGGAGACTGAAGTTCTCCTTTGACCAGCGAGACTGCCCTTTTCTTCATTAAACCATTCATAGGCTCCTGGCCAGGTATTGGCTTTTTATGATGGCTGAATTTTACACCATTGAATGTTTCAGTGGGCGTATAGTTGGTTGTAGGTGAGGCTCAACAGTGAGAGCTGTTACTTGGAAAAGGAAAGAAAAAGTAGAGAAAGATATGGCCATGAGGATGAGTGGTGGTGACCCATGTGCATTCCATCCATCCATCCATCCATCCATCCATCCATCCATCTATTATCTACTTATCCCTCTATCAATCCACCCATCATTTATTCACCCCTCCATCAATCCATTTATGCATCATCCATCCAGATACCCATCTACCCATCTCTCCATCTATCCATTCATCTACCCATCCACTTATCATCTATTTTCCTTCATTTCAACCAACCAAGAAATGTTTGGGGCAACTTCCTTTCTGCCTGGAATTCCGGTAGGCACTGGGGATGGAGAGCTGAAGGGTAGAAATGGTCCTTGACATGTCAGAGCTGCTTGCATACTAAGAAGAGGCCAAGCAATAAGCAAGGAAGTAACAGTAATCCTAAGGGTTGTCCCTGCAGCCTGCCATGCACCAGACACTGTTCTGAGCCATAATGTGCATAATGTATCTTTATTACTGATCTATTATCATCCCCATTTTATGTATAAGAAAACTGAGACACACAGGGGCTCCAGAGCTTGCCTGAGGACTCACAGCTAATGAGTTGTAAGACCAAATTTAAATTCAACTAGGCCAGCCATTGAAATGAGATTTTTGAAGAAGACTACTGTGCTCAAAATAAGCAGGGGTTAAATAGTGACTCTGTGGGCCCTCGGCAAAGGCCTCTGGGAGACAGTGACACTGAATCTGTGATCTGAAGGGTAGGGAAGGGCTGCTGGGAGAAGTGCATCGCTGTCCTTGAACGGGATGGCAAATTCAGACAGGCAGCCAGTAATAAGGAAGAGTCTCCATGTCTGGGGACAGAAGTCGGGGCTCAGGGGCTGCAGCGCTGGGGCTGAGCAGTCAAGACAGTGACAGAGCACCAACGGGAATCTTCCCTGAGTCCCTGAGGTCTGCCTGCCTTGGGTACTTTAGATAGAGTCCAAGCTTTCGAGAGAAGAGATGAGATGCTAGTCACAGCAGAGGCATGGTGCGGTACTGGTGGCCCGCGGAGCCGGGCTCACATGAGCTTTCCCGGCAGGTGACAGAGTTACTGCTGAAACCGGAGAACGTGACAACAGATTGTGATACAGAGACAAGCACTGCTGGGGGAATACAATATCAGGAGGTGGGAATGTGGGTGGGCTTGGGTAGCTATGCTCCTTCATGTGGCTAAGTGTGGGCCTGAGCAACAGGAGGGGAGGATGGAAGCACCAAACCTCATAGCATCCAGGGAGCTAGAACAGGGCAGGGTGTGTGAGAGCCTGCCTTTAAGCCCCAGGGTGTCCCCAGCTGTTAGAAAACCTTGGCCTAGTCCCTTGCCTTTTCTGAACTTCACTCTTGATCGCGGGAGGCTCCATAAACATGGAACCAAGGGCAGAGGACAGCTAGGCTGAAGACCACAAAGCCTCCATAGAGAGCCCATGGTAACTGTGGCCGTGGCTATAGGACCACATTGGGCGTGCGAGCCTGCCAGCTCTGTCTCCCCCTCCCCCTTTCGGATTTGCTGTGCATCTGTGACCAGCTTCTTGGATGGCACTCAAATGCAGCCCACCACTTTCCAGGTTCAAGGACTAGGTTCAAGGGCTCTGGTGGGATGCAGAAGTGTAGGGGCCCAGACACTGGGATGTGGGCTGTGCTGGACAGATCTTGGGTGCTTCAGTGAGTTGGGAGGCAGAATGGTAGACTAAGCCCAAGGGAGTCATTCTTCTCTCACCTTGTGGAGTCTCAGTGTGGGAAGGGAGGCAGAGCTGGATCCTGGTGGGAGTGGCCTGCCAGCCTGGAAATCTTCCTCTCCCCTTCACTCACAGGAACTGGACGCCCATTTGTCCGGATCCGAACTATGGGTTTTCCAAGCTGCCTCCGCCCTCTCGGGAGGCTGAGCTCACCCGCAAAGGGTGGGTGGGCCTGCAGCTGCTGAAGAATTTGAATGCCTTGAGTCATTTCAGGACGGGGCTCTGGGGAGTGGGCTGCACAAGAAGCTCTGACTGCCCCTTGAGGGTGTGGGACACAAGCTGGACAGAGACCCACCTGGAATGCTGGAATGGGAATAAACCGCTTCCGTTTCTTGGGCCACAAAAAAATAGGGATTCGCACATCACTGGGGAGAAAATCCATGCTGGTGCTGAAACAGGTTAATTTTAACTTTTGCCTTTCGCTGCGTCTCTAGATTCAGGCCTGCCGTGAGGGAAGCTCATACTGTGTTTGTCCTGTCCTGAGTCACTCAGTCACTAGGAACCTAAATTCTCACACCTCAACGTGAGGACCAGGGAAGGGTAACTCGATTCCTCTTCCACCCCAGGCAGGTCCTGCACATGATATGGAGCTCTAATCTGGGCATCACAAAGGGGAAGACCAACTAGGGTACCAGTAGGAAGGAGCTAGCTGGACATCAAAGAAGGGAGCATGATGGGACTGCAGAGGAGGCTAGGGTTTGGGTCTCTGGAGCTGCATGGGCGTCTGGGAGATGGCCTGGTGATCTGAGGTACAGGTGTGAGAGGAAGGAGGCACGGTAGAAGATAGAGGGGATCAGGTTTTCAGCACCTGCAGGCAATCCGTGGTTGTGACGTCATAGGGTTGCTAGCAGTCCTTCCCTGGGAGAGATGTAAACATCTACTCTCCCTATAGTTCTGGTGACCAACCAAAGTACGGTTCCACCGCAGCTCACCCCAGGGGACCATGAGTCTATTGGACCATCTACGTAGAATGTGTGGGAGGAGTTACCAACCCCAAAGCAGCCTCATTGTAAGGCTTTCCCTCAGCATAGATGATGGTTGTGTTGTAGCCACATAGACGGAAGCCTTTCGTTCCCTCATCTTCTCCAGCTCATATATGATAGATAGCACCATCTCTCGGCCATGAGGACACAGCAATTAGGGCAGACCTGCGTATAAATGGCTCTGAGGAGGGGTTGGATACTCAGGTGAGGGCTCCAATGACTCCCCTGACCCCCTCCTCCTAGGAGGGAATGTCAACACTCCCTATGCCCAATCATGACAGTCCCTTGCTAAGTAGGCACAGACAGCAGTTAGGTTGCACTTTGAGAATAATGCTGTACCACACCCTCATAGCTGAAGGTGCCCTGAGCCGTGCGGTGTCAGCAAGGTCTGCTGTGGAAAGACTGAACCTGGAGTAGAGAGATCAGATTGTCAGCTTGCAGCCCCTGTGATATGCTTGCTTCAAGGAAAAATCTCTGGGGCTCAACTCTCTACAAGACTAGGTTAGAATATTCATTGACTCCCTCAATGACCCACCCGTCACCCTGGATCAGCCCAGTGCCAGCAGCTTGGGTGACTGCTATGCACTCTGCCCTTGGAGACTAAGTGGCCAGGTGCTCACTAGGACCACGTGTCTCTAGGGATCCTTAGTAAACGCTGCTGCAAAGATGTGGGGAGGAGGTCACAGGGCAATTGTAAAAGACCACAGCTGGGGCACATTGGCCCATGTCACCAAGGCAAAGCCCCACTGTGTGGTGTGGCAAGGACATTTCCCCAACCCACCTTCTGCTTCTTCATGCAGCTGGCCTTAGTCCATGCTGCTCCCTCAGCCTCTGCAGTTCTTTTACCCAGGAGGAGCCTGTTCATCCTTCATGGTACATCTTCTCACTTCTTAGGAGCAGGCCAGGGGCTGCAGCCTCAGCTCAGGACAGATCTCCCCGCTTCTCAGGAGCAGGCCAAGGGCTGCTTCGGCTTATACCACCACCACAGTAAAGATGAAAATAAGGTCAGGCTCCTGTCAGGCTACAGGGTGACTCATGAGAAAGGCAAACAACAGATACCTAAGAGCTGCATCCCACGGAGCTTGTCCTTTTAAAGGCTCCATGAGAGCTTATTAACTGTTAGATGCCTATCTCCAAATGTCCCCAAGATGCCCTTGTAGCCCACCTTGCCTCCTGGCCACACCCCTGAAGAGCTTAAGCAGGAAAGCTCTGAGCCCCATAAGAGCTGTCTCTCCTTGGATAAGCTCTTTGCGAGGTTGGAGTGGGTGGAGGTCCTGGGGCCATTCCAATGGAGAAGGCAGATTCTGCAGACCCAATGCCAGTTAAGTTCCAGTACATTCAGGACTCTGTTTCCCCAAAGTGGAAATCTTGCTTGGTTTTGACATTAAAAAGAAAATAAAAATCTTCATAAACCCCTAAATCTAGTGCTTTGCTGTCTGACGAATTCCAGTGTCTCTCTGAACTGCCAGTCAGTGCCTTTTGCTTCCTAGGAACAGAAATTTTGTGATTTGATTTGATGTTCTCACATGATTATTTTATTAAACTGTAGGTTGCCTGAGAAATCAAACACTTCCTACTGAGCTGTGGGTTGTAGGATTTGAGGTGGGTTTCCAGGATGGCAGGGCTGGGAGGGGCTTAGGCGCCACTGGGTTTGTAGGAAGGAGCATGGCCTCACCCATCTTCTCCCCGTTAGAGTTCCACCCCTCGGCTCACCAAGGCTTGCTAGAGAACGCCGTCTTATCTCTCAGACTCCCTTTTCTGCAAAGTGGGAATTGCAAGCCTGAAGTGCGTTCCTTGCAGGTGTAGTAAGAGTGAATGAGGGCATCTCTCTCTCTTGCCAAGTGAAAGGATTTTTATGAATGATGAAACAGGAGCTGCCCTTCCCATGGCCGTGGCTCTTCCAGTCGGAGCAGACATCTGATGGCAGCTGTTGGGAGTTTTGAAATCACTCTCTGCTCTGCATAAGCTGCAAGGATTGTTTTCCATGGCCTTGCAGATCTCTAGAGCAGAAGGATTGAGGGTGGTGGGGATTCTGCCGCTGGACCCTCAAAGTTTGCACTTCTGCCTCCCTACCCCCCAGGAGCCAAAGCCTACCAGGCCAGCATCCTGCCACAGCCCAATTCCTGTGGCTGCCTTGCCCTTGCCACAGAGGGCGCAGCGAACTGGAAAGCATTTAGGGTGGCAGTATGATTAGGCACCGAAGCGTTCCTCCTGCTGTGATTGCTGCTGTCTAAGAAATAGAAAAGAAGCCAATGATCCAGGGCGGTTGGAGCCTTTCTTGGCACTGGTCTCCAGAGGGGCCATTTAGAACATTAATAATCTATGAGATGCTTCTACCTTCTGGAGTCATCAAAAACAAAGGAAGGGAGGGAAAAGAATGAGCAATATTAACATTAGAGGCAGGCTCTGTGGACCAAACAGAGGGAAGCTGTGGGAGAGACCCCAGGAACGTGGGGACTTCAGAAAGTCGTCGCTGGCCATGTCGTAGGAGGCCAGGTCCAATACAGACCAGTTGTCTGAGCCAGCTGGACAGAATACCATGCACAGGACAAGGGAAATGCTGGACACTTTTGGCTTGGATGCTCTTGATAGGCAGGAGGAGCAGTCCTTGGTGGATTTTCATGGTAAAGAAACGGGAGCTGTCTCCAGGCAGGACCAATCCCGGTGGCTGTGCTAACTGCAAAACGCTGTGGGCACAGGGATGAGGAACTTCAAGGCTGAGAGGTGAAGGGCACAGCGCTCCATGGGGCCTGCCCCTCCTTCCCATTCGCCCTTTAACGTGAACCACCCAGAAGGTCTTGGCCTTTCTCAGCCGCCCACTCAGGCAGCCCTCCCTCTCCTTTTCCTTGTAAAGCCTGCCTTTAAATTGGGTTCCTTACATGGAACCTTTCCTGATTTCTCTGGAAATCCCCCATCCCTCAGTTTTGTATCCACTGTGATACTGTGGCACCCCACAGACATGGCCACGACTCATCGGTTTCTTCCTGCCAAGAGGTCATTCTATGTTTAGCCTGGAGCTGAACGGGGTCCCAGTCACATGTATGAGGTTAGAGCAGAGAGTTCATACCACAACTGTGCGTGGGCCTTTGGGATGCACAGCCTTTTAGGATCTAAACCACCATGTGTTTGGCAGAAGGGTAAGAGGGGGATTCCCCTCTTACTGGTTCACTCACACATTCATTCATTCATTCATTCATTCGCTGGCTCATGCCGAGTCATTTGTTTAGCCTGTCACCCACTAGACACAGTACCTGCAGCGTGCCCTTGCAGGCTTTCCCAGACCAGCTTACATAAGAAATCCCAAGAAAGGGATGCATGCGGACACCTGGCAGTCTGGTGCAGTAGTTAGAACAGAGGTCTGAGGTTGAGGATGACTGAGCCTCTGACTACGCTCACTAGCAGGGTGGCAGATGCGAGTTCCCCAGAGCCTCATTGAGCTTGTCTGTGAAATAGGGCAAAAATGCCCGCCCTTCGTCATGGCAAAGGACTCAAGGACAAGGAAGGTGCAGCATGCGGGGGCCCTCTACAGATGTGAGCCCCCACAATGCTCTATTGATGCACCTATGATCTGAGATGCCAGCCAGGCCCTTGGTGGGGGAAATTCATGAGGATTCATAGATTTCCACTAGTCTCTAGATTCGAAGTTGTGTGCAGAAATGAACTCTCAGAAACCATGAAGGTGACTCAGAACAATACAGTCGGAGCAGAGCATCTGCCAGGAAGATGGGGCAAGCCCACGGGCTGTGGTTGGGTTTTCTCCAGCAGCAGCAGAAGCTGGCTGAGGAAGGAAAGGGATGCTTTCAAGTGCGTGGCTGGTCCCAATCTATTCTTGCCACAGACCCAGTCCGTATCTTCCCTGTCAATCTGATTGAAGATTCAATTCAAGGTTCTGACCCCCATTTTTAATTCAAGACCACGGCATCGAACGTAACAGCAGCTCCCAGTGTGTAGCTCCAGTGGCCTCGTTGCTGATGTGTCTTTCCCCATCAGCCACTTCCACTGCTTTCTGGAAGTCTGAAGGGTGTAAATAATTCATTTAAGATAAATAAATCACTCGAAGTACTTACGGTACAAGAGTGGCGGCTGGCCGTTGCTGCAGCTGTGGCATGTACTGGGTGGAGGCGGGAGGAGGAAAGAAGCCCCCCGCTGGGGTACAAGCACGTGGGACCCCAGGATATTCGGTATAGTGCTCCCCAAGGTCACACAAGTGAGGTGCAAACAGAACCAGGTGCTGGTGTTTGTGGTGGTGACGCGGGTCGGCTGCTTAGCCTGTTCCAGCCTAGGTGGCCGGTTACAAAACCCACATACTTCCATCAACATGGCCTTGGCTCAGGCCATGCTCCTAATACTGCGTGGGCTCTTTCCTCCTCGTGTGCCAAGCCTATGAAGTGATCAGTTGATCTCACGTCACAAAGGAAGAAACCGAGGCACAGAGAGGCTGAACGAGCTCCCCAAGGAGTCCTAAATGACTCTTGAATCACTGCTGGCACCGCCGAGCTACTGTCCATCACACGATCTAAGAACACTCACGGGGCTCTGGAGGCAGGAGAGGGAGTGCAGATTGTCCCAGGTAGGCGGTTTCCAGGTGATGGTGAAAGGACGGTGCAAAGATGCCACACAGCCCTGCACTGCTGTGACTGTCCCTGAGCTCCCAGAGGTCATGAACCCTCTAGACCCTGTTTCTATGCAGCCTGCATGGGAAAAGACCCGCCCATAGAGGATCAAGGTTAGCCCAGGGCTCTTTGTATGGAAAGGATTCTCATTGGAAGTCATTCTTGATCCATGTGTAGACACCACACACACACATACACACACATTCATGAGTTGAGGGGACTGAATTGTTTTGGTGGTGGTGATTCTGTTGTTATGTAAGAGGAAACAACCATTTTTAGGGGATTCCTGCTACTGTATGGCTGTGTTGTGGTGAACCATTACATGCAGGCACACATACAGAGACACATAGGCACCCATACAAACAGGCACATAATACATACACACAAGGGTATACACATGGGGACACACAAGCACACATACAGAGGCACACATATAGACAGAAGCACACAGATACATACAAACATATACCTGGGGACATATGCACACAGAAACAGAGGTAAGGCACAGACCAAAATACCCAGAGGGGTACACACACAGGGACATACAAGCACATACACCCAGACACAAATAGGCAGACATAGACACACAGGCACATATAAATATGTGCACAGGTGTACGTGTACTCACACACGAAGGCACAAACACACGGGTACACACCCCACTTAAACTTATTTCCCATCCAATAAGTGGTTGTGTATAAAAATAGATGATCCTTTTGGGTCCAAGGCTGGATGGGCTAGCTGCTGGTGAGTGGACACCTGCCAAGCCTTCCAAGCATGCGCTCCTAGCTCCACTCCGGAGGTCCTATGATAAATGTCCTGGTTGTTTTAGTAGCACGTAGCTTGCATTACTTGTGAATTATACAGAAGGCGTTTGCTTTGAATCAGTTTACAAAGAATCTTAAATTATTTAGTATTTCCATGATGAGGGCCTGAACCTCATGCAGCAGAAAGGGTTCTGCTTGAGAAAAACAGTCCTTGGTTAGATAGTTAGACATCATGCCTAACAGGGAATAGAGACACCAATTTCTCAGCTTCCCCCAAGTTCTCAGACAGGGTGTTCCATCCTGTTGAAAAGATGGTATGTGAGCCTAGTATGTATTGGGGGTGGGGCTCCCATCAGTGATTCTGAACCACACAGCTGTTCCCTCAGTAGTGGGAGGGAGGGCTTTTAGCACAGCAGAATGGCCCAAACCTTCATTCATGTTTACAGAAAATGGTACACCCCCATTTACAGCTGAAGACTTTCCACAGCTTCTAACAAACACATCTGTACCTGCCCCACCCCCACCACTGCCGCCAGCATCCTTCTAGTTCAAGCCACTGCAGTGTTCATCCTACTTGGTGACATCAGCTCCCTCTGCAAAGCCAGGCGCCCAGTGTCTGGCTGCAACCCTTGAGGCCTTCAGGAGCCTCCGTATTTCATTAGAATCCTTTGGTAGCCTCTCTCTTTTATGTAAGTAGCACTCGGAGCTTGTGGCTTATCAAAAGTGTGGCAGACATTTTCACTTTGGACCATGAGTGCTGCCTTACTTGTATTTCTCCTGAATTCTCTCTCCCAAAAGTACACTGAATATCGAATACCCTTTGCCCTACTCCCCAGCTGTTTCTAGTTGCCAATCTTGCTCCACCTGCCTTTACCCCTTTCACCTGTAGCAAGTACGCGCGCACACACACACACACACACACACACACACACACACACACACACACACCAGCTCCCATCTCATACTCATCCATATACAAGCACTTATTTTTTGAGGACGCACTGGACAGCAGTTTGAAGACATAGTGTTTCGCCCCGATACCATAGCAGGAATCCCCTAAGAGTGACTGTACCCTCTTACATAATAATAATAGGCTCATCACGACCAAAACAATTCAGTGCCACGGTCACATTACATAATAGATGGTCTATATTCTGATTTTCCTCTTGTCCCCAAAATGTCTGCGTTGCATTTATTTATAGGTGAAGAGGGTAATCAAGGATCCACTCCAAGAGCCAGAGCCCTGTTTTGACACTTGAGTCTCCTCTAGGCTGCAGCAGCCTCCCCGCCTTTCTTCTTCCTGCGTGTGTGCAAGCGTGTGTGTGTGTGTGTGTGTACATGTGTGGGTGTGAGAGAGAGAAATAGAGACACAGAGAGACAGAGACAGAAACGGAGAAACAAGGACAGAGGGGAACAGAAAAAGACAGACTCTGTGTGTGTGTGTACGTGTGTGGGTGTATAAGTATGTGGGTGTGAGAGACACAGAGAGACAGAGACAGAAACAGAGACAAGGACAGAGAGGGACAAAAAGAAACAGATTCTGTGTGTATGTGTGTGGGCGTGAGAGAGAGAGAGAAACAGAGACACACAGAGAGGCAGAGACAAGGACAGAGAGAGACAGACTGTGTGTGTGTGTGTGTGTGTGTGTATACAAGAGACAGAGACAGAAAGAGAGACAGGGACAGAGAGATAGACTGTGTGAGAGAGAGAAGACAGACAGACAGACAGACTCAGAGACAGAGAGACAAGGACAGAGAGAGAGAGACAGAGGAGAGAGTGAGAGAGAGCACTCAGGGCCTTGCTAAGCAAGCGCTCTTGCCACACTTCCTGATAGATGTCTTGCAGTACTGTAGTTGTGGGAACCTAGCCAGTTTGGATGTTCACCTTCCTAGACCAGGATGGAGCGGGGAGGACTTTGGACTTTCCACAGGGCAGGGAACCCTGACTGCCCTTCAGACTGGAGAGGGAGGGAGAGAGGAGTGGGGGGAGGGGGAGAGGAGAGGGGGGAGGGGG